>NC_064283.1:18898665-19009754 GCF_019186545.1 Solanum stenotomum | reverse complement strand
CTGAGAACCTGAAACTACATCACGAGAAGATGTAGTGCACGTATGCGTCAATACTTGAAAGGTACTGAGCATGCATGATAGAGTAAAACTGAAATAACATATAACTGAACAAAGCAATAAAACAATGAAATAATCTGAATATGATATAGTTACTGAAAATATTGAATACTGAGCTAATTGATGCAATGACCAAATTTATAACATGCTGAGACTGAATACTGACTGTACTGAAATATGGTCAATGCAATAGAGTCTGACTGAATTGTGGGAGCTACTAATAACCGACATAAAACCAAATGAGCTAAATGTGGAGTCCGATGTATACACCCCTATTGAGAGGACCCAATATACCCTGCCAGAGGTATAGAGGCATGTTGGCGTGATCACTAAACTGATGTTGTCCACAGAGGGGACTTACACCTACGTGGCTCGTAGTTCTGGGACTATATGGGTACACTGAACCCTAGTTCAACTCGGTATTATGCTACTCCCAATAGATTAAGTGGTTAACTAGTTATGACTGAATTTCTATAAATACTAAATAGCTCAAAACTAAACATGCAAACTGAGAATGCAACAATTAATCTGATAATGGTGCATTAATAACTGAGGCATGTATAACTGAATAACTGAAATATCTGACCTAGCATGTGTAATTCAAGAACTAAAGAAATACATAGCTAGGGTTCTGAAATTCATGCGAGAAACGATGTAATAACATGATAACCTGATTTGGAACATGTTAATAACCAATTTATGATGATCTGCTGTAAATACAGAAACCCTAGGTCTATTCATAATAAGGGAATCAAGAAACTGACTGAATTCTATAGACCCAATGGCCGAAAGGAACCCACTAGTGAAATATCACATACCTGGTGACGAATTCCACGGAGAAATCTTTCGATTTCAGGGCTGGAATTGAAGGAAACTTGTTGCGTTCTTGAACTAAAGTTCTTGACCTTTTTGTCCTCTCTTGTTTCTAATTTTCTAAGTTTTGATTAATGATTTTGACTAAGGTAAGTTTTAGTTATGTTTCTAGGCTTAAACTGACTAAAACCTCATGATTTAGGGTCTAAACGACGTACCTTAGGGATTAAACGAAATAGGAAAAGACCAAAAGACCCCTGACTTAATTACTGTCGAAGTGACTGACGGACGGGACTGACGAGTCGTAGGTTAATCGATGGTCCGTCGATTAGAGTCGTCGGTCGAGTGTGCCCAATAGGGCTTCACTAAAACGAGCATAACTCTTTACTCGGAGGTCAGATTTTAGCAAACTCGGTGGTATTGGAAAGAGGATTCAATTATCTATCATATCATAGGTCATGGGACACATAATTCCTTTTTGCTAAGATTTATGACCATCATATGTTGACCCAATCACAATTTTCATCTAACTGGCTGCTACCCTCACATACGGTCAGACCTACGGATCGTGCATCGAATGACGGTCCGTGCTGTTCAACCGTCAATTGGGACTGAAGTTGGACATTATGGGCATCGATCCACGGACACGAACCACAGTCCGTGACCTGACCTCTGGACCGTAGGTCAACACTTGGCCGAATTTCTGGCTGAGTTCTGGGGGAGTTTGCTGACTCTAACCACGGACCTGCATGACGGATCGTGGGTCCTCCTACGGTCCGTGGATGGTGCCCGTGAATGCCACCTGCAACACCAAAAATCTGTAATCTGGTCTAGTTTCGGATACGGGGTGTTACATTATCTCCCCCTTAGGACCATACGTCCTCGAATGAAGACTAAACTAGCTGAAATGGAGGGAGAGGGCTGCAATCCCTACCATTAAACACTGAGAACTGAATTTCTGACTGAACTGAGTTCCAAGGACATGCAAATACGCATAAAATGCAAGTACAGACTACAAAAACATGATTCTAAGATTGAATTTACGCATGAATGACTGAAAAACTGAAGAGGAACTATTACCTCAAGTTGGAGTGGAATAAGAAGGTAAAAGGTGAGGATACTTGGCTTTCATGGCCGCTTCTGCTTCCCAAGTAGCTCCATCTACGGACCGACTCTTCCACAAAACCTTGACTGAAGCGACTTCTTTGTTTCTCAACCTTCTGACCTGATGATCGAGAATCTCAACTGGTACATCCTTATAAGATAGGCTATCTTTTATCGCCACAGTCTCTAATGGCACTATGGATGCTGGATCACCCACGCACTTCTTCAAAAGAGAAATGTGAAAAACTGGATGCACTGCTGCTTAATCTGCTGACAACTGTAACTCATAAGCTACTTTACCAATCCTTTTCAAGATCCGGTAAGGGCCTACATATCTGGGACTGAGCCTCCATTTCTTGCCAAATCTCATCACCCCCTTCATGGGTGACACTTTCAGGAAAACCCAATCATCAACTTGTAACTCTAGTTCCCTTCTTCTCACATCTGCATAAGACTTCTGGCGACTCTGGGCAGTTTTAAATCTATCTCTAATGAGTTGCACTTTCTCCATAGCATCAAGGACTGAATCTGGATCTATCAAGGCTGCTTCACCTACTTCAAACCAACCAACTGGAGATCTACATCTACACCCATACAATGCCTCATAAGGGGCCATCTGAATGCTGAATGGTAACTATTGTTGTAGGCAAACTCAATAAGAGGAAGGTGATCATCCCAACTACCCTTAAAGTCGACCACACAAGCTCTCAACATGTCCTCTAAGGTCTGAATGGTACGCTCTGCCTGACCATCCATCTGTGGATGAAATGTAGTGTTTAGATTAACCTGAGTACCAAGACCCTTCTGAAATGACTTCCAAAAATGAGAGGTAAACTGAGGACCTCTATCTGAGATGATAGACAAATGAACCCCATGCAACCTCACAATCTCATTAATGTAAAGCTTGGCATAATCCTCTACTGAATCTGTAGTCTTGACAGCAAAAAAGCGAGAAGACTTAGTAACCCTATCAACAATTACCCAAATTGAGTCATGCTGTCTGCGAGTATGAGGTAAACCTGTGATGAAGTCCATATTGATCACTTCCCACTTCCAAGTAGGAATGTCAATCTTTTGAGTCATACCTCCTGGTTTCTGATGTTCTACCTTGACTTGCTGGCAATTGGGGCACTTAGCCACAAAATCTGCTATATCTCTTTTCATACCATTCCACCAATAGACTTCCCGCAGATCGCGGTACATCTTAGTGGCGCTTGGATGAGTAGAATATCTAGAGTTATGGGCTTCTGCGAGGATATGTTGTCTCAATTCACCCACATCAGGAACACACAATCTACCCTGATAGTGAAGTACACCATCTCTCCCTTGGGAGAAAACCTCCACTCTTTGATTGTGGACTGCACCCTTAAGCTCAAGCAAGATTGGATCACTATCTTGCTTTTCCTTAAACTCTACTACCAAAGAAGATTCTTCCCCATTTTGAACCGTTAGACCACCATCTGATATGCTCATAAGACGAACTCCTACGCGAGCAAGTCTGTGAACATCCTTTGCTAGCTCTCTTCTTTCTTCCTCAATATGTGCTACACTACCCATGGATAATCTGCTAAGAGCATCTGCTACTACATTCGCCTTACCCGGATGGTAGTGCACACTCATATCATAATCTTTGAGGAACTCAAGCCACCTTCCTTGGCGAAGATTCAACTCTTTCTGGGTGAATACATACTGGAGGCTCTTATGGTCTGTGAACACATCTACATGAACACCATAAAAGTAGTGTCTCCAAATCTTGAGTGCAAACACCACTGCTGCAAGCTCGAGGTCATGAGTTGGATAATTCTTCTCATGTACCTTAAGTTGTCTAGAAGCATAAGCTATAACCTTACCTCACTGCATAAACACACAACCTAGGCTGACTTTGGATGCATTACAATAGATCACATAACCATCTGAACCCTCTGGTAGAGTCAAGACAGGAGTTGTAGTCAACCTAGTTTTCAATTCTGCGAAGCTTTTCTCACAATTATCTGACCACTGAAACTTACCCTTTTTCTGAGTCAACCTAGTCAATGGTGAGACGATGGATGAAAATCCTTCTACGAACCTTCTATAATAACCTACTAGACACAAGAAACTTCTGATATCTGTAGGAGAGGTAAGCCTGGGCCATTGTTTCACTGCTTCTATCTTCTGGAAATCTACTCGAATTCCTTCACTAGACACAATATGCCCAAGGAAGACAACTGATTGTAACCAAAACTCATACTTGTTAAATTTTGCAAATAACTGGCGATCTTTGAGAATTTGCAGAACAACTCTCAAATGACTCGCATGTTCTTCCTTATTCCTAGAGTAAATGAGGATGTCATCAATAAAGACGATAACGAACAAGTCCAAGTACTGCTTGAATACTCTGTTAATCAAATCCATGAAAACTACAAGAGCATTGGTTAGTCCAAATGATATAACTACAAATTCGTAATGACCATACCGATTTCTGAAGGCTGTCTTCGGAATGTTACTATCTCTGACTCTAAGCTGATGATAACCTGATCTGAGGTCTATCCTTGATAAATGACTAGTACCCTGAAGTTGGTCGAACAAATCATTAATCCTAGGGATATGGTACTTATTCTTGATTGTGACCTTGTTCAACTGCCTATAGTCAATGCACATTCTGGGAGAACCATCTTTCTTCTTCACGAACAATACTGGTGCACTTCATGGTGAAATACTAGGTGTGATGAAACCCTTATCTAGAAGGTCTTTCAATTTCTCTTTTAATTCCTTAAGCTCAGCTAGAGCCATTTTGTAAGGAGAAATAGAGATAGGTTGGGTATCTGGAAGGAGATCAATTCCAAAGTCAATTTCCTTTTCAGGAGAAACTTTGGGAAGATCATCTGGAAACACTTGTGGAAACTCATTGACTATAGGGACTGACTCAAGAGTTGGGGATTCAGAACTAAAATCTTTAATCCGAACTAGATGATAGAGATAACCCTTAGAGATCATCTTTCTGGCCTTAAGATAAGAAATGAATCGACCCATAGGCGCTAAGCTACTACCCTTCCATTCTAGGATTGGTTCGTCTGGAAATTGAAAATGAACAATCCTAGTTCTACAATCGACTGAGGCATAACAAGAATGTAACCAATTCATGCCTAGAATGATATCGAAGTCTACCATTTCTAACTCTACAAGATCTGCTGAGGTAACTTTCTAAGAGACTGTGACAGGACAATTTTTGTATACCTGTCTAGCTATAACTGGGTCTCCGACTGGAGTAGAGACTGAGAAAGGTTCTGAAAGAGTTTCTGGGCTAACAATGAATTGCACTGCTATGTAAGGAGTTACAAAAGACAAAGTAGCCCCTGGATCTAATAAAGCATAAACATCAAGATCAAAGACTCATAGCGTACCAGTGACTACATTCTCCTGATCTTGACGAGCTTGAAGAGTATAGAGCCTGTTTTGGCGCTGTCCGCCACCAGTACCAGAAGAGTTACTCTGCTGAGTCGGGCGACCTGCTGGTCCTGATGAAGTTGTAGACTGAGCTATACCATTATTTCCTCCTTGACCCTGTCTAGAATGACAATCCTTCAATCTATGACCAGACTGACCACACCCAAAGCATCCTTCCTTACCTGCAAGGCACTCGCCCGGATGGTTCTTACTACATTTCGGGCAAGTTGGGTAAGTTTTGGTGCCTGAAACACTACCTTGAGACTTAAAGCCTGACGCCCTACCTTTCTGATCATTACAGAACCTGGGGGATTGAACACTAGCTAATGAAGGTGTTGGAGTCGAAGACTTCTGTTGAAACTGCGAGCGATTTCCACCACCCGATTTCTGTTGGGAATACTCGTAGTTACCTGTTCTTGCTTTCTTAGTCTCCTTAGCCTGTTCCCTAAGCTTATCACCCTCAACCTGCTGAGCATGAGTCATGAGCCTAGAGATGTTCATGTCTCCCAACAACATAGCATTCCTGAACTCGGTCTTTACTAAGTCTGACACTCCATATAAAAACTTATTCATTTGAGCCCTGGAATCAACAACCATGTGAGGAGCATATCTGGAGAGTTGGTTAAACTTGAGCCCATACTCTTGGACAGTTATGTTACCCTGCCTTAAGTTCATAAATTCCTGGGCCCTTGCTTCTCTCAACTCTATGGGGAAAAACCTGTCCAGAAAGGTTTCACTGAAACAATCCCAAGTAATAGGAGCGGCATATGTACCCCTGTTCTCCTTCCACTGAGTATACCAAATATGAGCCACATCCTTAAGTTGGTAAGATGCTAACTCAACCTGATCATTCCCAGTGACCTGCATCACCTCAAAGATCTTCTTGATCTCATCCAAGAAATTCTGGGAATCTTCACCAGTCTGCGATCCTAAGAACTGAGGCGGATTCATCCTAACAAAGTCACGGATCCTTGCTGCTACTGATCCACCATTTGCATTCACATGAGCTTGAACCCTCTGATTGTTCTGGTTAGCGACACTTTGAGCCAATATCTGAATGACATTCCTGAATTCAACATTTGAGACTTCTTGATCTGGAACTGGATGAGCTGCATTTGCATTCCTAGCATATGCATTCCTGGCGTTAGCTCTACGAGGAGGCATGATCACTGAAACGTAGAACGTCGAGTTAGAACGAAATTAGATCAAACCTTACGCACGATAAGAGTAACAAGAAAAATAAGATTTCCTAAAACACTTTGTAGCGTCCCCCTCATTAGATGTGGTGCGCACTACACATCCATGAAAAAGACTCTACCTAGTGCGGCTTTTCAGACATCCTAGGACACTTAAACCTAATGCTCTGATACAATGTTTGTCACGCCCCGAGCTACCCCCGAGACGCAAACACGGGACCTAGGACCACAAGTGATCCCAAGCTGACCCTGCTGGCATGATCATGAGCATACTAAATATAATCTGAATAATAGAAATTGTGCGGAAGCTATAATCATAAATAAGATGAAAAGATAGGGAATACCCATATACTATAACTAAGATAAATGATAACTGATGAGTTTAATACAACGAAGATATTAACTCAATACTAAGCTGAATTTACCTATGTCTGAAATAAGCTTCTAAAGCAACTAGAAGTGTTGAGACATGCCCCAGCTAAGTCTAGAAAATCTGAAACTAAAAGACTGAAAACTGAAAGATGACATGACTATTGTCCTCGAAGAATGATGACTCACCACTGATGCTGCTGAACTGGAGATCGAGAACTGATCTAAGCGTGATCTGGATGCTGAGAACCTGAACCTACATCATGAGAAGATGTAGCGCACGTATACGTCAGTACTTGAAAGGTACTAAGCATGCAGGATAGAGTAAAGATAAAAAAACATATAACTGAACAAAGCAATACTGAATACTGAGCTAATTGATGCAATGACCAAATTTATAACATGGTGAGACTGAATACAAACTGTACTGATATATGGTCAATGCAATAAAGTCTGGCTGAACTGTGGGAGCTACTAATAACCGACATAAAACCACATGAGCTAAATGTGGAGTCCGATGTATACGCCCCATCAAAAAGACCCAATATACCCTGCCAGAGGTATAGAGGCATGCTGGCGTGATCACTAAACTTATGTTGCCCACAGAGGAGACTTACACCTACGTTGCTCATAGTTTTGGGACTATATGGGTACGCTGAACCCTAGTCTAACTCGATATTATGCTACCCCCAATAGATTAAGTGGTTAACTGGTTATGACTGAATTTCTGTAAGTACTGAATAGCTCAAAACTAAACATGCAAACTGAGAATGCAACAATTAATCTGATAATGGTGCATTAATGGCTGAGGCATGTATAATTGAATAACTGAAATATCTGACCTAGCATGTGTAATTCAAGAACTAAAGAAATACATAGCTAGGGTTCTGAAATTCATGCGAGAAACGATGTAATAACATGATAACCTGATTTGGAATATGTTAACAACTAATTCATGATGATCTGCTGTAATTATAGAAACCCTAGGTCTATTCATAATAAGGGAATCAAGAAACTGACTGAATTCTAAGGACCGAATGGGCGAAAGGAACCTACTAGTGAAATCTCACATACCTAGTGACGAATTCCACGGAGAAATCTTTTAATTTCAGGGCTGGAATTGAAGGAAACTTGCTGCGTTCTTGAACTAAAGTTCTTGACCTTTTTCTTCTCTCTTGCTTCTAATTTTCTAAGTTTTGATTAATGATTTTGACTAAGGTAAGTTCTAGTTATGTTTCTAGGCTTAAACTGACTAAAACCTCATGATTTAGGGTCTAAACGACGTACCTTAGGGATTAAACGAAATAGGAAAAGACCAAAAGACCCCTGACTTAATTGTTGTCGGAGTGACCGACGGATGGGATTGACGAGTCGTAGGTCAATCGATGGTCCGTCGATTGGAGTCGTCGGTCGAGTATACCCAATAGGGCTTCACTAAAACGAGCATAACTCTTTACTCGAAGGTCGGATTTTATTAAACTCGGTGGCGTTAGAAAAAGGATTCAATTATCTATCATATCATAGGTCATGGGACACATAATTCCTTTTTTGCTAAGATTTATGACCATCTGAAGTTGACCCAATCATAATTTTTATCTAACTGGCTGCTACCCTCACATACGGTCAGACCTACAGACTGTGCATCGAATGACGGTCCGTGTTAGTCAATCGTCAATCGGGACTGAAGCTAGGTTATAGGGGTATCGATCCACGATCGCGAACCACTTTCGTAACCTGACCTACGGATCGTAGGTCAACACTTGGCCGAATTTCTGGCTGAGTTTTGGGGCAGTTTGCTGACACGAACCACAGACCTGCAGGACGAACCGCGGGTCCTCTTATGGTCCATGGATAGTGCCCGTGAATGCCACTTGCAGGACTAGAAATCTGCAATCTGGTCTATTTTCGGATACGGGGTTTTACAGATTATATTAAAGACTGATCCTTACTCATTTTGAATTCAAGTTTCTAACAATATACAAGTATCACTACATAAAAAAAATTAAGAAAAAGAAAACTATTTACGTATTGATTTTGTATCAACGTGGAGATGAGGTAGATTCTAGAAAAAGCATTTATAATACAAAACTAAATCAAATATGAGAACATTCAAACAACCATAATCGATTTTTAGGAGGCTAACAATAAGGGAGATTACTAACCTTGTGTGGGGCAGCAAACTAGGAGCGTTTCGTGAAGGATTCCAACTTCAAACTTACTCTCGAAACGCAAATTCAAAAATCGAAACAGAAAGTTAAAAGAAGATCAAAATTTTCTGAAAAACCTAATGCTTGAAGTGTGCTTTTGTACCTCTTTTCTGTCGTTCTTGATAGATTCGAATGAGAACCAAACTCCTCCTTTTATTGTTGGGGGAGGCTTCGATGATTCGAATTTGAATCTTTGAAAGATCAAATCTTAGAAGAAAATAATGATGAAAATATTATCAACCCCTTTTTAGATTGATTTGAAGAATGAGTGAGGGCTTGGGGGTTCCAATCTCACAACCATCGAATTAAGGGGATAATGATCCCAAATCCGATGGTCCTTCACGTTTTCCTCATTTTCAGTTGTAGCAGCGGTGGTGGTGGGGCTTTTGAGGTCTGTTTCGGTTCAAAAAAAATGATGGAAGGGATGTAAAGTTGACAAGAGGTAAGCTATGATTGATAGAGGGTAGGAAGATATGTTGAAGACCACCGGAAATTGCCATTTTTCGGTGGTCTGTAGGTAGAAACGTTGGCAGAGGAGGAGAAAGCTTGATGGGAGATGAAGCATGAAAGGTTTTTGGGAAAGGAACGAGATGGCAAGCGGCTAATAGGTTGTACTATTTTGGAAAAGATGAAAAAGTCTTATCTAATTTGGGCCGTCCGATCGTTTGATCGGATGGTTAAGATAAATCAGGTATTAAAAGGAAAAAAAAATAATTAAAAAAAAATAAAATATATATATATATATATATTTAAATAATGGTAAAAGCTTAATTAACCAGGACCGTTAGATTTAATCGTAGGGTCAAGACTTAAGATAAAGAAGCACAATCCATGTGCTCGCTTACGTGGCATACACGGATTGGTCGGTTTAAGAAGACTTGGATTGTCAAATTTATCAAATTAAAAATAAATATTTTGCAAGATTAGCTTATTTGATAAAATTAGTCACTATTAAAATTAAATTAATATAAATTAGTAACTCATTAATTAATTAAGCTTTCTAATTTTTTAAAAATGTACGAAAAATATCTATTGCGACAATAGAAATTATATTTGAATGAAAATAGATTCAATTCTTAAGAACGACACTTACATAAAAATGACAAGGTAAGTAGTAATATAATATATTTAATTTTATAAGAAATAACATTTATGAAATAAATTTATCAGGTAAAAATAAATGATCAAAAATCTTTTCGTATTCCTATTAAAATTTCATAACTTCTTATTATTATTATTATTATTATTATTATTATTATTATTAAATGTGGAGAGCCAAAATTGGGTGTAAACAGCTTGCCCCTTTCTTTGTCCATGGAAGAGAGTAAAGAAGATGTGGACAAAGATATATTGACACAATCCAATTTTAGGCGACCCACCAAAATACACTTTGAGCAATAAGTTGGCAAGAATGGTTATGGGGTTATGGCCGAACTCTGGCTTCCGAGCTGCCTACATATCTCAAGTTTCATGAGAAATCAGTCCACATGTAGTACAAGAACATAGCAAATTTTTAATAAAAATTTGCCCCAGTAACGAATTATGGTAATACTGAAATCTTTTGATGGTGAGGTATGAAGAGATTAGCACGAATAGAGGGATGAGATATAGTTCTAAAGAAACTTGAATGAGAAATGCTTTGTAGCAATTTCTACTGAAGACTCAAGGTAGATAGATGATTTTTCAAAAGGATACCAGTGTCAAGTTGCAATGAACTGAGACATGAAAGAGCTATAAGTGAAATTTAAATCTGAACTTCTGAAAATCGAGTCGAGTTTAGTCTTGAAAGTGAATCCTTGACGTAGTTAGTGATGCTTGATATTGCACTAACTTGCCCTAGTTTGCTGCTTAGAGGGATTTCCTCGTTGTAATGTTTTGTCCTGCAAAACATGTAAAAGGGTGAAAAGTACTTGTTGCGGTTCAAGAATTATAAATTGAAATAGTAATGAAAAGAGTAAAGTGTAGATGTTCAAACGATTGTTGATGTCTCTTTTTGTATTATGAATGTGATGTAGGTAAAGTAACTTGTAATGTAGAGGCCCTCGACTAGCGGGGCTGTTGTAATGTAAAAGCTTGTAATGTAAAGCATCCGGCTGGCGGGGTTGTAATATAAAAGCCTGTATCGGGCTGTGTAAAGCTTGTAATGTAAAGCCTCCGGTTAGCGGGGTTGTTGTAATGTAAAAGCCTGTATCTGACTGTGTAAAGCTTGTAATGTAAAGCCTCCGGCTGGCGGGGCTGGTGTAATGTAAAAGCATGTATCTAGTTGTGTAAAGATTGTAATGTAAATTTAATAGTCGACGTGTGATAGCATTTATTTGCGTGCCTGCCCCAGATCGATGGAGCTTCAGTGACGTCACTACGATGTGGTCTCTGATTGGTGGAGTGTTGCTTTTTTAGCTTATATATAGGCTCCGATTGGCGGAGTTCGGTCAATGTTTGCTATGTACAGCCTCCGATTGGCAGAGTTTGACGATGTTTGTTATGTACAACCTCCGAGTGGCGGAGTTTGACGATGTTTGCTATGTACGGCCTCCGGTTGGCGGAGTTTGATGATGTTTGCTATGTACAACCCCAGACTTGTGGAGTTTGGCACTGTTAGACGGTGGTCTCCGATTGGCGGAGTTGTTGATGAGGTTAGATTACAAGCTCCAGTTAGTGAAGTTATTTCGAAAGAAAGCTAACTATCCTATTTTCCTACAAGGATCCCCTTTCTTTAGCATTTGGTCTAGATTTTTTAGCGTACCTGCAAAGATTTCAACAAAATATATTTTAGTTGTAATATGCAAGTTGAAGTATTTCCAGGAAGTGAAGTAGAGAAAGAGTATTTTGGCTCATGATTGTGAGAAATCGAATGGCGTTTTCGGTCATGCTCCAAGACTTGATGTTATTTTCTTGATTCCTATGTTCCTGCACTCAAAGAAAATTTTAGTTTTGGGAGGGGGTGTTGATTTGCATCGACTTGCGGACTGAAACCTCGTCACTAAAATATTCCTTTCTAAGTATGTAGTACAAGACATGTTTTTCGAAATTTATTGTAAATCAATATATTGAACTATTTATTAGCTAATTTGATGTTTGAGATCATTTATATTATACAATTATGTTATTAGTGAATCTATCCAAAATAAAATTATTATTTTTCAATTAGAAATTGTGGCTATAAAAATTTTAGATAATGTTGCCACACTTTAAAAGTGTTGCTAAAGGGATGCCAATTGTGTGGCTTATTGATTATAAAATGTAGTATGTATATTTGAAAAGGCTAAACTTTATAAGTGTTGTTGTTGAAGAGGTATAAAAAGCTACACTTTTAAACTGTGGCCAATAACAAAGCAAAGACCACACTAGAAAGTGTAGTTTTATCAAATAAAAGTGTTGCCAATGAGATGCTACAAAGTGTGGCCTTTGTACCTCATTGACCACACTTTTTAAGCGTAGCTGCTACGGTAACACTTGAAAAGTGTAGCCTAAGTTCAAAGGTTACACCTTTTTAGGCCACCCCTAAAAAAGTGTTGCCTTTTATTAAAGCCCACACCTTTTGCTAGTTTAGGCCACACTTTACAAGTGTGGCTGAAAGCCTAAAATGTTGTAGTGGTTTGAGTCGTATTTAGAGGAAGACATGTACTGAATTGGTCGGGATTGAAAAAGGAATCAATTATTTGAGGAAGACAAATTTGTACAATATATAAATAAATTATAAACAACGTGTGTATATATATATATATCCACTATTTATATAATATCGGTACATTAAAAATAAAGAAAAACTATCGAATATGACAAACATCAATAGACATTTAAAATAAATAGCTATAGTTTTTTTTTTATGTTATATGGATATAACTACACAATAAATATCAAAGTTAATTATATATAATTAATCATGAAAGTTATTAAATATTAAATAGGAAGGTTATTAAATATGTAGAGTAACTTACAAAAATGACTATATTTATAAGGTTATTAAAGTTCAATAGATATACGTTTGTTATTTACAAAAATGACTACAATTTATGTCTTTTTCTACTTGTATGTTTGAATATGTGTTTTGTCTTTTTATATTTATATACTGAAACAGTTTTAATTACAATAAACTAAATAAGGAAAATGTATTAATTTTAAAGTTAGCATATGAATACTTTGAATTCAAATTGGTATCTCTAGTTATAAAATTTAAAGTATTAATATATCAATGATACAAATATTTATAAAAACTTAATATATTAATATATCAAACAAGGTAAAGTATAACAATTTAGTATATGAACACGACAATTTGAAAAATGGATACACTGTTATTGAACAAAAAATGAATACACCAATATAATATACATATGAATACATTGTTGTTAAACAATAGAATGTATAGGTATCAAACTGTGTAAGTTTTCAGCTATAAAAAAAATTAAAAAGTAGTTGAGGCCAACTTCAAGCTCCAAAAATTTTCAAGGAAGTTGAAAGTTAGGAGTATTTTCTTGATTTTTGCAGACAAATTTTGTTTTACTAAATTTTTAATATAACGTATTTTTATTGAAGCTAGGCGTGTGAATGAATTAATAGGAGATTAAGTAATTAATTTGTAATTAGTTTTTTGGAGTTAATTAAATGTAACTACTTTCAGTTAGTTAGTTAGAATAGTAGTTAGTTACTGTAGCTTGCATAAATAGAGGGTTATTCCTCATTGTAAAGTCAGTTTGTGAGTAATACAAAGTTCTAGAAATTTCTCAAATCTTCTCTTCATGCTCTGTACATTTCTTCATGGTATCAGAGCCCTGAATCAATGATTGTTTGATTCAACTTGAGAACTCGATACTGGGAATCTCCATTAACGTGAATCAGAAGCTCCATTTTTATTCTGCAATGCCAGGAAAAGAAGAGACACCACCTGTTGTTGCTGTTCAAGAAACTCTCGAGCAAATTGAGAAGAAGAGGAATCATCCTCTCTACCTACATCCATCAGACACTCATGGATGTGTACTGACCTCTGTTCAGTTGACTAGATCGGAGAACTACTCACTATGAAGTAGATCGATGTTGATCAATCTTAGGGCGAAGAGTAAACTAGGATTTGTGCTTGGAACATGTAGAAGGGTTGATTATGTATTGGAGTTAGAAGAGCAATGGAAGAAGTGCAACGCATTTGTGCTTGCATGGATCATAAATGTAGTTTCAAAGGAATTGCTGAGTGGAATTGTCTATGCTTCAGATGTTGTGACAGTTTGGGCAGATCTGAAAGAGCGATTTGACAAAGTAGATGGATTTAGGATATATCAACTGCATAGGGAAGTTTGTACAATTCATCAAGGTAATCAAACTGTTTCAGCTTATTTTACTAAGTTGCGACTATTATGGGATGAATTTGATGCTCTTGTACCATCTCTCTCTTGTAATTGTGATAAATCTAAAAATTACGTGGATCATATGCAATACTTGCGTTTGTTTGCCTTTCTAATGGGACTAAGTGAGATGTATGGTCATGCAAAGAGTCAGATCTTAATGATGAACCCTTTATCTAGTGTTAGTAAGGCGTATGCAATGATAGTTTCAGATAAGAGTCAAAGAAACACAACTGGAATGTATACATGAGGAAATACAGTTGAAGGCACTGCATTATATACAGGAAAAGGAAATTATGGTTTGAGAAACACACGGATTGACAGTGATAACAATGATTATGGAATGAGGAACTATAACAGTAAGAAGAAAGTGAATTGGAATTTGTTCTGTGATAATTGTAAACTTCATGGTCATACTAAAGACATTTGTTAGGCTTGTTGGATACCTTGAAGACTGGAAGTTTAAGAAGAAACCAGGGCAAAGTAATGATCCCAGATCCATAAATCCAAGAGGAGCAAACTTGAACAAAGGCAAAGGCATAGCAAACAATGTACAAGTCGATAAGAATGAAGATGGGATGAGAAATGAAGATAGACATGAAGAGCAAGGATCAGGTGACTTTGATTCTATTCGAACTAACCTGCAGGCCCTTGCCATGAAATCCAATTACACACCTACTCAATACCAAAAAATCTTGCAGTTTTTGGATGATGAAGACAAAGTTGTTGGTGTGGTGAACATGGCAGGTAATGTTTCCTTATTTTCTGACTGCAGGAAAGAATGCTTTGATATATTGAATACTGGTAGTAAAGTTAATGTGCATGATAGAAGGAATCAATAGATAGTTGATTCAGGGGCAACATGCCATATGACATCTAAGCTTGAGAAATTGGATAATGTTTACACTTCTAATTTGAACATAGGAAAGAAGGTTTACCTACCTAATGGACAGACTACAGTAGTCACTCATTCAGGATATTGCATGATAGGGGATGCTGATCTACTAGAGGATGTCTTGGCGGTTCCTGATTTTAAGTATGATCTATTATCAGTTTCCCAGATGACTAGACAACTAAAGTGTTCTGTTCATTTTTACCCTAAGTTTTGCATTTTTCAGGACCTCTTCAATGAAGAGGTGAAAGGGATTGGTAAAGAAATAGAAGGGCTGTACTACCTTCCTGAAAATTTCAGCGATACAAGGAGAGTTGCTGGTGATGTTAGCACTAACAAGGTTTTGATAGCAAGGTCAAATGATTCACAAAGTAGCCTATGGTATAACAGAATGGGTCATCCCTCACTCAAGGTTTTACAGTTGTCATTAGTGAATAAAGATACAACTGTAGATATATGCAATGATTGTTCAGTCTGTCCTTTGGCTAAACAAACCAAACTTCTATTTTCATGTAGTATGTCTAGATCTAGTGATATATTTGATCTGGTTCATATTGATGTATGGGGACCATATAAATTTTCTACACATAATGGCTTCAGATTCTTTTTGACTATTGTGGATGATAACTCAAGGATGGTTTGATTGTTTTTGCTGAAGTTCAAAAGTGATGTTTATTCTACATTAAAGTCTTTATTTATCTTGGTAGAAAATCAGTTCAAAAAACATGTTAAGAAAGTTAGGTCAGAGAATGGCACTGAATTCTTCAATAAAGAATGCAACACATTGTTTGATTCATTGGGAATTATTCATGAGAGTAGTTGTTCTCACACTCCACAACAAAATGGAGTGGTTGAAAGAAAGCATAGGCATATTCTTGAGGTAGCAAGAGCTATCAGATTTCAGGGATCCATTCCAATAAGGTTCTGGGGAGAATGTGTGTTGGCAACTGTGTATTTGACTAATAGAATGCCTACTGGTGTATTGCAAAGTGTATCTCTTTATGAGGTGTTTCACAACACAACCAAATCTTGATCATTTGAGAACCATTGGTTGTTTATGCTATGCAACTAGGCTGGTCAAGAGTGACAAGTTTTCTTCTAGGGCAGATGCTTGTGTCATGATGGGATACTCACTTACTCAAAAAAGATATGTCCTGTATAATTTGAGTCTTAAAAGGTTCACAGTGAGCAGGATGTTGTCTTCAAAGAAACTGTGTTTCCATTCAGCAGTTTGAAAGGGCAGCACACACCAATTTTCCTTGATACATCACTGAATGATCCCAATGATATAGAGGCTGATGTGGGATCTGATATGCAGAAAATAGGGAATATTGATTTTCAACAGCAAGATATTGAAGTAGCTGATAACGCAAATGATGAAATATTACCAGACATAACTCATGGTGATCAGACGATTAATGTCTTACCTAGAGCCTCAGCTAGAAGACCTCATCCACCTGTTTGGATGAAGGATTATGTTACTACTGTCACTAACTCTATGTATCCTTACTCATTAGGTAATTGTGTGTCTTATAATCAGTTATCCACTTCTTATCAGGCCTACTTGAGTAACATGTTTGCAGAAGTTGAGCCCCAGAATTATGAGCATGTCAAGGATGAAAGATGGGTAGAAGCCATGAAGCAAAAAATTGTTGCACTTGAAGACAATGGCACTTGGACAATAGTGAAGCTACCACCAGGCAAGAAGGCAATTGGGTGTAAGTGGGTGTTCAAGATCAAGTACAAAACAACTGGTGAAGTTGATAGATTTAAAGTCAGGCTTGTGGCAAAAGGATACAGCCAAACTGAAGGGATTGACTATCAAGAAACATTTTCACCTATAGTGAAAATGGTTACTGTGAGGTCTATAATTGCTAGTGCAGCTGCTGAAAATTGGATGATATACCAGATGGATGTGTTCAATGCTTTTTTTGCAAGGAGATTTGATTGAAGAAGTATATATGGACATGCCTAAAGGTTTCTCTAGAAAGGGGGAACAACAAGTCTGTAAGCTTAGAAAGTCATTATATGGCCTCAAACAAGCCTCTAGATAATGGAATGCAAAATTGACAAATGCCTTGTCCAAATCAGGATACACACAGAGTCATCTAGGTNTTTAAAGTCAGGCTTGTGGCAAAAGGATACAGCCAAACTGAAGGGATTGACTATCAAGAAACATTTTCACCTATAGTGAAAATGGTTACTGTGAGGTCTATAATTGCTATTGCAGCTGCTGAAAATTGGATGATATACCAGATGGATGTGTTCAATGCTTTTTTGCAAGGAGATTTGATTGAAGAAATATATATGAACATGCCTAAAGGTTTCTCTAGAAAGGGGGAACAACAAGTGTGTAAGCTTAGAAAGTCATTATATGGCCTCAAATAAGCCTCTAGACAATGGAATGCAAAATTGACAAATGCCTTGTCCAAATCAGGATACACACAGAGTCATCTAGATTATTCTTTGTTTACCAAAAGAAAGGGTTCAACATTGGTGATTGTGTTGGTATATGTGGATGACTTATTGATCACAAGAAATGATCTTGCACTTATTCAAGAGACCAAACAAGTATTACATTCTCATTTCAAAATCAAAGACTTGGGAGAATTGAAATATTTCCTTGGTATTGAGTTTTGTAGATCAGCACAAGGAATCTTAATGAACCAAAGAAAATATGCCCTAGAACTAGTAGCTGAGAATGGTTTAGCAGGTTCCAAACCATCAGCAACACCTTTGGAAAGTAATATGAGACTTACAAGTGCTGATTTCATTCAAGATGACAATGATGAATTGTTTACTGACATAAGCAAGTATCAAAGACTGATTGGAAAACTATTGTACCTCACAAACACTAGGCCTAACATAGCTTTCTCAGTTCAAAGCTTAAGTCAGTTTTTACAAAAACCAAAATTATCACACTGGAATGCAGCTTTGAAGGTAGTCAGATATATCAAAATGACACCAGGACTGGGGTTGCTTATGAGTGCTGAAAAACAGCCACAATTCACTGGTTTTTGTGATGCAAATTGGGCTGCATTCCCTACTACCAGAAGATCAGTAACAAACTATTTGTTGAAATATGGAAAGTCATTGATAGCATGGAAGTCGAAGAAGCAACAAACAGTCTCTAGAAGCTCTGCTGAAGCAGAATATAGGAGCCTAGCTACATTGACAGTTGAAGTAGTTTGGGTATCTAATCTGTTTAAAGAGCTAGGACTTCATGTGAATGAACCAACTACCATATATTGTGAAAGCAAGACTGCCATTCAAATAGCAGTAAATCCTATTTTTCACGAAAGAACGAAGCACATCGAAATTGATTGTCACTTTATTCAAGAGAGAATACAACAAGGGTTGATCAAGACAAGCTACATCAATACAAAAGACCAACAAGCTGATTTGTTGACAAAAGCTTTAGGAAGGTCTCAACATGATTTTTTGTTAGCCAAGCTAGGTGTCTTGAATGTCTTCAGTACACCTAGCTTGAGGGGAGTATTGAAGATAGGCATGTGAATGAATTAATAAGAGATTAAGTAATTAGTTGTAATTAGTTTTTTGGAGTTAATTAAATGTAACTACTTTCAGTTAGTTAGTTAGAATAGTAGTTGGTTACTGTAGCTTGCATAAATAGAGGATTATTCCTCATTGTAAAGTCAATTTGTGAGTAATACAAAATTCTAGAAATTTCCCAAATCTTCTCTTCACGCTCTGTACATTTCTTCAATTTTTCTATGAATATCATCTTGGATAGTTCAACACTTGTAACCTGTTTGTAAGTTAATAATAAACAAGCTACACATTAAATTAAAGAAGATATCAATTATTTGATTAAAATGATAACGACATTATTACTTAAAGGTAATATTACAAGGCTCTCCACATTATAATCAAGCAAAATAGCAAATCATTTGTACATTGATCAACGTGAATCATATTGTTATAGAATAACAAAAAGTCTCACATTAATGGTTAATGAGATGGATGTACTCTTTATAAGGTTTGGGCAATCCTTCTCTCTTTGAGCAAACTTTTAGGGTGTGAGTTAGGCCCTAAACTTAATTTCATATAGTATCAGAGAAGGATCCATCTTACCTAATGTTGGGGACCCAAAAAAAAAAACTGATTACACATAAGCACTGGGTGTGAGGTGGGCTGTTAAGATAACAAAAAATTCCACATTACCTAATGTTGGGGCCCTCAAAATCAAAAATTATCCACGCATCGGATACTAAGCACTAAACGTGAGGTGAGGTGTTAAAAAATAACAAAAAGTCCCACATTACCCAATGTTGGGGCCACCAAAATTAAAAATTGCTCACGCACTAGATCCTAAACACTGAGCTTGAGGTGGGATGTTAAAGAATAACAAAAAGTCTCACATTGATGATTAATGAGATGAATGTACTCCTTATAAAGTTTGGGTGATTCTCCTCCATTTGAGCTAGCTTTTGGGGTGTGAGTTAGGCCCTACACTTAATTTCACATGGTATTAGAGCAGGACCCATCTCACCCAATGTTGGGCCCCCAAAGTCAAAAACTGCCCCCGCACCTAATGCTAAGCATTGAGCGTGAGAAGGGGTGTTAAAAGAATAACAAAAAGTCCCACATTACCCAATGTTGGGGTCCCAAAATCAAAAATTGCCCACGCACATGATGCTAAGCACTGACGTGAGATGAGGTGTTAAAGAATAACAAAAAGTCTCACATTACCCAATGTTGGGGCCCTCAAAATCAAAAGTTGTTGACACACTAGATGCTAAGCACTGGGCGTGAGGTGGGTGTTAAAGAATAACAAAAAGAGTGTGAGGTGGGGTGTTAAATAATAACAAAAGATCTCACACTACCCAATGTTGGGGCTCCCAAAATCAAAAATTGCTCACGCACCAAATGCTAATAACTGGGCGCAAGGTGGGGGTTTTAAAGAATAACAAAAAGTCTCACATTACCCAATGTTGGGCCCCTCAAAATAAATAATTACTCACACACCAGATACTAAGCACTGGGTGTGAGGTGGAGCGTTAAAGAATAACAAAAAGTCTCACATTGATGGTTTAATGAGATGGATGAACTCCTTATAATTAAGGTTTGGATGATCCTCCTCCCATTGAGCTAACTTTTAGGGTGTGAGTTAGGCCTAAGACCTAAATTCACACATATGAATGGCTTTTAGCCTTATATATGTCATGCTAAAATGAGCAAAACTTTCAACAAACATAAGTTATCTCCCAAGTGCTTGTTTACGAAGCTTGATGACTAGTTCAAATAAAATAAACTTGAAATTTAGGGATAGTATTAAGAATTTAAATTTACAAAAGTGAAATTTAAAAACAAAAAGTAAAACTAGGAAATAGTATTTGGAGCTAGTGAATCTTGTACTATGATTTACTCAAACTCTAGAAAAAATTTAAAGTTTGGAGTGATAAATTCTCAAACTTCATGATATATACTATATAGTTTCCTGAATTTTTATATGTAGTTTTGTACTTTAGGACACTGTTCTAAAGTGTTATGTTACGATAGTTGAATTCCATGACAAATTAAATTCTCAAACTTCATGATATATACTATATAGTTTCCTGAATTTTTATATGTAGTTTTGTACTTTAGGACACTGTTCTAAAGTGTTATGTTACGATAGTTGAATTCCATGACAAATTTTCTTTTAATGTTGTTCAACTTCGAGCACTAGGACATTGTTTTCGTACTGGTCAACGATCTTTGCTATAGCAAAAGGGCCTCGCTATAGTGAGGAGCCTCCCTATAGCGAAATTGAAACTTTGTTTTATTTTCTTATGTGGCTTTTAAGAGTTTTATTCTATTTTCGATAAGATTTCTTCTGAGGTCGTTGTAGGACTTACTATGAGAGAAAAAGGCTTAAGAGAGGGGGGGGGGGGGGGGGGNGTCCTTGCAAATCTATCCAAAGTCTTTTTTTTTTGGATTCTCTACCAAGTCGTTGAACCATCAAACAGAAGCGAAGCCGCATGGGATTGGGTAGCCACTCATCTTTGGGGTAAGTTATGGTATAATTCCTCTTAAACTTGATTAGTGACATGTTCTACATTGTTGAGTTAGGAGGGATAACATATTTAAAAAGCCTACTGGATCGGGAATGAAAGTGTTGACTTTAAAAATGCTCTAAGCAGAATATTATAGCGTATTGCATTTATTATGTGTTGTGATTTTATAATTTAACTTTAAAATTAAAAAATTGAATGAGATGTTTGAAAATTACATAGGGTTTAAAGACTAGAGTCAATTGAGAAATTAATTTAAAGTAGTCTATTTGTATTGATTTCGGAAGTAGTAATAGTGATATTATGCTCGGTAATGTTCATAATAATGAAAATGTTATTTAATGATCTTGATGCTCTAGTAGGTTAAATCAAGAGTATAGTAAACAAATGATTGTCATAATATGTTAACGAACAAATGTGTTCTGCATCTATTTTCATAATAAATATTTATAAAAATATGTAAGTTTAATAAAAAAAAAAAAAATACTGATTTGTTTTCTGTTACTATTTTCATTCATAACTCACCATACAAAGTTTTGTACAAGTAATTGGTATCTAAAGGTTGTGCCAAAATTGATAAAAACCAAACTTTGTCTATCAACAATTAGATGGCAATTATGGCCAACTCCAAATAATCTCATTAATTCCCATCATTTTTCCCCAACGTTAGTGTCTCCTCTAATCCCTTAACATCCACCGCTCCTCATTCTGGCATGGAGGAGCGGTCACCACCTGCAGCGGGCGGCAAAGCCAGAAATCTCCTTTCATCAGCCACATTGCTTCGCCTCTCTCTAACACCGGCTCGTTCACAAGATCATACCTACGTTGTTCAAATCCCTCGTGATCAAGTTTATCGTGTCCCTCCTCCTGAAAATGCCAAAATTGTTGAAAATCATCGACAACCAGAGGCTCAAAAGAAAAGGAAATGTACATGTTGTTGTTGGATATTTTCAGCATTACTAATTATAGGTATCGCAATTGGAATCATCGTGTTGATTGTTCACACAATGTACACACCTAAATCTCCTGAATTTTCAATTATTAATGTTCATTTCAAAAACGTTACACAACCTTCAAATGGACAAAAGAATAAGAGTCATCCAGTCCCTCAATTTGAGATCGATTTGAAAATCGTTAACATTAATGAGAGAATGGAGGCTTCTTTTGGTAAAGGTGATAATGGAATAGCGGCTCTTAATTTTAAGAATCATGAAATTGGACATGGGAAATATACCGCGATTTCTCAAGAACCTAAAGATTCAACAAATTCTCAATTTAATCTTGATGCTGGGAAATTACCTGCTGATTTTCAGAAAAGTCTTAATGATGACAAGAAGGCGATACCAATGACTTTAACTATTAATGCACCAATGGAGATTACGAGCTGGGCAAAAACATTGAAAAAAGAAGTGACTGTTACGTGTGATTTCGACGTTGAATCGGTGAAAGGTAAATCCAAGATCAAATCCGAAGATTGTAAGACTGATTTTTAAATGCAAACACGTGAATGGAAAATATTTTCAAGTGTCAAATTGTTTTTCTACGTGGTTTCGATGCATTTATTTGTCATTATAATCTATGTTTCGGTTAATTTTAAATCTAGAGCGTCACACGTACGGCCTTGATCATGATCACCATATATTGTTGTAAGTTGTAACCTCTTTTCTTCAATGCTTTTCTTGTATTCCTTATTTTTATTTTTCTCCTCAATTGATTACCTAAGTTCTTTCTTCTTTTGAATGTGTGTGTCATGTGTTGTATAAGGTATATAACTTGGTTATTTTTAGATTGAATCAAGTGTAAAGTATTCTATCGTCATTTAAGACCTTGCCTTTTTATATTAGATGAAATATGAGGTCTTCTTCATTTCTTTTATGAGGATTGAACATTTGAAAGTGTTCTTGTCAAAATGTCACATTCTTGCCCTTACCCTGCATTATTTCAAGTAATTGTGATATTATTTGGGATATGATTGAATTGCTTACTCAAGGTATTAAATTATAATTAAATAAGTTGTTGGTGAACATACAAGTACAATTGAAGATGAACAAGAAAAGTAAATAGTTCCTCAGGTTAAGGCACACATATCAATTAATCTTTAAGGAGATTTATAACTTGCTTGGTCAAGATGGTAAAGTAAGCTTATTTTGAAAAATGTTAGTAGTATTTTTTTTTATGTGAAGCGGTTTATATTTAGCTAATCAATTTAAAAAGTATTTTTGAGCAACAATTAGTGTTTCACCAGATTTTGACCACGTAGGACTCATTTGTCTACTTGTTCAAATTTATACAAGTTTATGTGTCTACTTGTACACACCCAAAGTTGGAGGGCATAAACGTGACCTTTAACTTGGTTTCATCTGACATTTATACCCTCTAACTTCAGATGTGTACAAGCAGACACTTGATCTTGTACAAAATTGAATAAGTAGACACATTCATCCTATGTGGCGTCCTACATGACAATTTTGTGTCCTATGTGACGTCTTACATGTATTATGCCATGTAGAACACGTACATTTACTTGTTCAATTATTCATAAGTTTAAATATTTACTTATGCACATCCAAAATTTGAAAACATAAATATCAGTTAAAACGGAAGGATGGTTTTTGATTATTTCTTATAGTAATATACATCCATTCACTAAAAATAATTTTTTTCCTATCCAAAGTTTCAACATGTTTTTCAGAAATTTTTAACTACACCACTAGTAAAACATAATCTCCAACTTGTCTTGGTAAAATAAAACCTGACAACCAACAATTCAGATACTCAAGTGAGGTATCCTTGGTGGATGATTTTCTCGATCCTCTATCGAAATCATATTCCAGCTTCATTCTAATGCTAGGTGTCTCTTTGTTATTAGAAGTCACGTATAAGATAACTTTTTCGTAATACACATTTATTCCGACAAAATCACTAATTAAAATAAAATAAGCAAATTAATAAAATATGATTAAATGAAGCCGGAGTAGATAGGCATTGCTCTCATCCGTGCATGAAAACAACTACTGACAGTTGAATCAGGGGCATAGCTATGTTATACACCCTGTATCGAAAAATAATATCGTATCTATAAGTAAAATCATATATATATTTTGGACATTCTTAATAGTAGAGGTGGAGCTAGATGGGATTTTATGGATTTGGTCGAACCCAATATCTTTTCCGTAGACTCTGTATTTGTACTAAAAAACTAATTAAATATACATGTATATTAACCTATGAACTCTTATAAAAAATTAATTAACGATTTAATGAACTTCCAAACTCTTAATCCTGATTTCGCCTATGCTTAATAGAACAAAGTGCTCCGCCACGGGGTTGAATGAATACTTGTTGCTGACCATAGGCACCGGTCAACCTCGGCGTCCATAAGATTAACGACGTCATCTTAATCTTAAAATAGTAATTTATAGGTATATTTTGACAAAATAATTAAAGCGCCATAGTTGACTGGACACATAAAATGACAAACCATACAGGGATGGGGCCACAAATAATTTCCAAAAAATAAAAGAAGATCATATGCTAGTGTTTGAATTAGAATTTGTATAATTCGAGAAATCTCTTTTGTCAACTGTATCTTGGTTGAGTAATTTTAAATATGCTAAAGACAATATAAAATGAAAATGCACTTCTACTAGAAGAAAATATTAAGGTAACGATATAATCATACTAAATTGACCGTTACACAAAATGAGATTTTTCTAATATTTTCTTCCTTAGCTCATAATATCAGTAGTAAATTTAATCTGTTTTGAAATGTTGTCGATCTTAGATAAAATTTTGTTATATTTATGAATAACATTATCTTTCACAAAACTTGATCCCTGTTTTCCTTTTTATGGACCCTTACTAGTGGAAGTGCTATCTCATATCAGGTTGAAGTAGTCATGATTTTCACTAAAGGATTTGAAATATAAAATATAATTATTTAAGAGGTTAAAATGGGTTCAACCTCTACTAAATATACGTAAAAGATAATTTTAATCATGTGTATAATTTTCTGCAAAAGAAAATTCGAATGAATGTTATCGATCCTTCCTAGCTTCGTCCCCTTGTACATGTATACATTATCTAATCTATAATATCCTAGCTTTTATTTGCCCATGTGTGCCGTCTCCCCTTCCCCTAATAATTATGATGGATCTATTTTAAGTCTCTTTCAACTTTGGCCATCATATTAGACCGCAGACTATGCTTTTTTAATAGGCAATGCTATTTTCAAACATTTTTTACTAACATATCTTCATGTCAACTAGCTTCAGTGCAACTAATGAATTGATAGACTATATATATGTTGGCATGCCCTCTGTTGTTTTACAGAATAATTGACTCAATTTCCATCAATCCACGGTTTTAAAATCTTAATAAGAAATTGAAGGGATGGCACAAATTGGAGATGGAAGATGGTCTCTTCATGGCATGACTGCCCTTGTTACTGGTGGTACTAGGGGCATTGGGTAAGCAACATAAATAATTTCGAGAACTTTTCCTCTGTTTTTTGAGAGTTTAATTTGGAGTTGATTTATTTAATTATTTGTCTTTACTTATGATTTAGGTATGCCATAGTTGAAGAATTAGCGAGTTTTGGTGCATCGATCTATACATGTTCTCGCAATAAAAAGGACTTGGATGAATGTTTGGAGAAATGGCAAACCAAAGGTTATAAAGTAAATGGTTCTACATGTGATTTGTTCTTAGAAGATCAACGAATCGAGTTGATTGACAAAGCCACTCAACGTTTCAATGGGAAACTTGACATCCTCGTAAGTTACATATACTGCCAATGTGAACGAATTTTTACGCGATCAGTGCAATTTGAGTGACGATAGTTAGTTTTTATATTGTAGGTAAATAATGCTGCTATATGTGTACCAAAAGAGACAACACAAATTACTTCAGCAGATTGCTCACTAATGATGGGAACCAATTTTGAAGCTTCATATAACTTGTGTCAATTAGCATATCCTTATTTGAAAGGTTCAGGAAAGGCAAGCATTGTGTTCATCTCTTCTATCTCTGGGATCATGGCTATTCCTTTTGTTTCTCTCTATGCAGCAACAAAAGGTACTTGTGATTATACTTAATACGAAGTTTCTATAGTCATACAAGTGTTACGATGATATTTAATATATATACACCACATGTTTCAAAAGTCATTAGTGATTTGATTCTCAAAAACATTTGAATTCGTGTGTTTTACAATTATATATTCAATCAACATAACAAACACTAATTTACTACTTATTTTACTAACCATTTTGATTTGATCTATGTTTGTTTAGGAGCAATAAATCAATTAACGAAGAACTTGGCCTGCGAATGGGGAAAAGATAATATTCGAGTTAACGCTGTTGCACCTTGGATTATTGATACCGCCCTTACAGATACTGTAGCTGTAAGTATCTTTTCTCTTTTAAATAAAAGGAAAAATGGTCTGATATACTTTTCAACTTTGTGATTCAAAGTTGTCCTACAAAAGTGGTTCATAGATATCCTTATTGTTACACAAATGACTCAGATATACCGTTAACTTATGTCGTTTTGTTTTAATATTTGTAGGAAGATTTTGAGTCATCAGATGTGGAGAAGTTAATAAAGAGAACTCCAATTAGCAGGATGGGAAAGCCAAATGAAGTATCATCACTTGTGGCTTACTTATGTTTTCCAGCTGCTGCTTATATAACTGGCCAAATCATTTGTGTTGATGGTGGAAAAACTGTTTCTGGATTTCCATGATTAATTACTTACTTACATGTCTAAACTTTCTACTCAATTGGGGAAAGGCTCATAAATCATAATAATTGTCAATTTACGAAGCAGTCACACGTAAAACAAGTGTATTATTAATTTTTATTTAGTCTTTGTAGTGTTGTTATGGTATGATTGTATTTACATACAGTAGACAATAAAATTCGCGTCGAAAAAACAATAATCAAGAACGGAAAATTATGCAACAATCGTATTTATTATTTCAAAGTGTGAGTGTTACAATCTCTATGATTCCTTTGAATTCGCCTTTTCAAATATAAATTCAAGGGCTCTTGAGCTTGATCTTGAATTTTCGATGAACTTGAACTTGATCTTTATCTTGATCTTGACTTTTACTTGAATTCAAGAGCTTTGAGCTTGTTCTTGAATCCGATGGTCTTGATCTTGATCGTTCTTGAACTTGAATGCTTGAATTCTTAAACTTGTATTTTTATAGAGAATTTTATGGCGTTTTTACCTATCAATTTTCTGCTGAATGCCTCTCAAAGTGAGATAGTCTTTCCATTATATAGAGAAAATAAAGATTACACATCCCTAAAGATCAGCCTCCTATCCCTAAAGATCAACTATTCTATCTCTACAACTATGTTATTCAATCCCTCTAAATCTGCCTTGCTATCCCTCCAAATCAGCTAAGATATCACAATATTCCTTTGATTCTACAACAAATGTATATGATCATGCTAATTTATATCACTATATAATTACATTAATATATACAATCATTTAGTTGTCCATCATGCTAACATCCCCCCTCAAATTGATGCTGGTGGATCAAGAAACATCAATTTGCCTACTAGAAACTGATGGCGTTGCCGTGCCATGAATTTTGTAAACGCATAAGCTATTTGAAGATCACTGGACACATGTGGAAGAGTAATGACTCTTTTATCTACAACTTCTCGTATATAATGACAATTCACTTCGATGTGTTGGTCCTCTCATGAAAAACTGGATTAGTAGCAATCTGAATAGCACTTGTATTGTCAGCGTGGAGAGAAGTAGGATGAGATTGAGGAAATCCAATCTCAGCAAGTAATCCACGAAGCCATACAACCTCAGAGCAAGCAGTAGACATGGATCGATATTCAGCCTTTGTTGAAGATTTTGACACACGATCTTGCTTTTTTACTCTTCCAAGATATCAATGATTCTCCAAGAAACATATACCAACCAGAGACTGAACAACGAGTATCAAGACATCCCGCCTAATTAGAATCACTAAAAGCATTAAGACGAATAGGAGAACCACTTGGAAAGAACAATCCACGAGTAGATGTTCCTAGAAGATACCGAATGATGCGACGAACAGCCACCAAGTGGAGATGACGGGGAGCTTGCATAAATTGACTAACTTGTTGAACTGCAAAAGAGATACCAGGCCGAGTAATAGTAAGGTAATTTAGACTCCCAATAATTGTCTAAATATAGTTGGTTCAGGAAGAAGATCGACTTCCTCACGACGATACTTCACATTCAATTCCAATGGAGTATCTACGGAGGATGAATCTTGAAGACCAGCCAAAGAAATCAGATATTGAGTATATTTATGTTGGTTTAGAAACACACCTGAAGAAACATTATGAACTTCCAAACCCAAAAAATAAGTAAGAGTACCAAGATCTTTCGTATGAAAATTAAAGAATCTTTCAGCTGCTGTTGGAGGCTAGTGATTAGTTAAGAATCAATTCCTGTGATAATAATGTCATCTACATACACCAAAAGAAGAACACAACCTGTAGATGTTTTCCGAAGAAACAAAGATAAGTCATATTTGCTCTGCTCAAAAGAAAATTGTAGAAAAGTAGACCGGAACTTATCAAACCAAGCTCTTGGAGCTTATTTTAATCCATACAAAGATCGCTTCAACTTGCATACATCTGATGTAGGCGATGAGAATAAACCAGGTGGAGGTTTCATATAAATATCTTATTTAAGATCACCATGGAGAAAAGCATTTTTGACATCCATTTGATAAAGAGACCCGTTTTGTGAAGCAACAATGGAAATAATAGTTTGCACCGTAGTCATTTTGGATATGGGTGCAAAAGTCTCCTCATAGTCCACCCTATACTCTTGTCTGTTACCAAGAACAACCAATCGAGCTTTATACCGATCAAGAGTTCCATCAGAATGAAGTTTGATTGAATAAACCCATTTACATCCAATAGGGCAGACATTTGAAGGACATGAAACAATATCCCATGTGTCATTTTCTTTAAGAGTCAAAAGTTCTTCCTCCATTGCTTTCTGCCAACATTCATGCTTGGAAGCTTGTGAGTAACAAGATGGAACAGATATGTTGGATAAAGTAGAGGAAAAGCCATACCAATTGGGAGTACGAGATACTCTGGTAGACCGCCGAGTAGGCTCAAGAGGACAAGATCTTGAAGAATTCTCAGATTCTAGTTGTGGTACAGTTTCAGGTGACGGATCAGTGTCGGGATAGGATAAAGTTAGCTGACATTGTTCATATACAAATCCAGGTTTGAACCTCTTAAAAGAAGATGATAAATCCTCAAAAGTAGGAAAAAGAGGAGAAACATAAGATGGATCATCAATCGTAGGAAAGAAATACTGATTCTCAAAGAAAACAACATTTCTAGAAATACAAAATTTGTGAGAATATGGATCATAGCAAATATAACCTTTTTGTGAAGTACTATAACCCATAAAAGCACATTTAGTATACTGTACATAAAGTTTATTGCGCTGTGAAGGAGGCAAATGCACAAAACATACACAACCAAATGTATGAAAATCACTATAGTTGGGATTTTGGTGATAAAGACGAAAATATGGAGACTTAAGATTTAGCACTTTGGATGGCAATCTATTAATTAAATAGACAACAGTAGACAAAGCTTCCACCCAATATTTAGATGGTACAGAGGACTCAATCAATAAAGTAGGAGTGACATCTAAAAGATGGCGATTTTTTCGTTCAACAACTCCATTTTGTTGTGGTGTATATGGGAAAGAGTGTTGTGAGACAATTCCTTTGTCAAGCAAGAGGTTTTTGAATTCATAAGACATATATTCTCTACTAGAATCAGATCTTAATAATTTGATGCACGTAGAAAATTGAGTCTCAATGTAAGCCAAAAATGTCTTAAACATGGAAAATACCTGAGATTTGGATCGTAGAAAATACACCCATGTAAATCAACTATAATCATCTATGAATGTCACAAAGTATTTGAAATGATCATGAGAAATAATTGGTGAAATTCCCCAAACATTATTATGAATGACATCAAAACACTTTGTAGCACGACTACCAAAATTAGGAAAAGGAAGAGTTTTACTTTTGCCTAATTTACAAGTAGAACAATCAATGGAAGCAACTGAAAATTGATTTTTATTTCCTAATAAACCAGAATTTGATAAATGAGACAACACAATAGAATTTGGATGTCCTAGACACTTATGCCAAATCTCAGTCTTACTAGCAGTAGAAGTACAAGCAAATGATAGAACATGAGGAATGGAAAAGTGTATAGGAAACAATTCTCTAACTTTAGGCCCCTTCGCGATTATCGTCCTCGACACCTAATCCTGCACAAGACAACCATTATGAGAAAAATTCACATCACAATTGTTATCTACCAATTGTCCAACTGAAATAAGACTAGTTGAGAGCTTTGGTGAAACAAAAACATTCTTGAAAGTTGGAGTAATGTCCCCAACCTTGGTAATAGATAAATTACTACCATTGGCAATCTGTATTTGTGATGGACCTTGATACTTACAAACATTTTTTAGGATACTCGTTGAGTTGGTCATATGATTGGAAGCACCTGAATCAACAATCCAAAAATTAGATGTAACATCATTACCTTGTAATCCCAATGCTGAAAAGGCTAACACGATCATTTGTTGTACCATTTCAGGAGTAAGAACTTGTCCTGAAGATGAGTTATCATTAGTTGAACCATTTAACCTAGCTTGAAAAGAATTGATCCTACGATTTTGATGGCGCGTGGGACACTCTTTGATAATGTGTCCTTGTTGTTTACAATAATTACAGACTTTCTTGCTACAATTGCTAGCAATATGACCATATTCCTTGCAATTGTAGCATTGAGTTCTACTCATATCCTTGCCCTTTCCTTTACCTTGAGTAGCAAATGCAACAGTGACATCATTTTCTTTCTTGAAAGCATTTTGTGTGACAAGACGTTACTCTTCACGAAGTAATTCCCTAAAGCAAACATCCAAAGAGGGAGACGGGTCACGATTCATCAAGTTAGAGTGAACACTCTCAAAGTCGGAGTGTAATTTCATAAAAAATTGGTCTCGCTTGCTTTGCTCTTCACGAAGTAATTCCCTAAAGCAAACATCCAAAGAGGGAGACAGGTCACGGTTCATCAAGTTAGAGTGAACACTTTCAAAGTCGGAGCGTAATTTCATAAAAAATTAATCTCGCTTGCTTTGCTCATGAACTGCCTGAATCACTAATAGAGATTCAGTAGGTATTTTGGCATAAACAATATCTGTAAATTCAGCCCATAAGTTCTGAAATCCAGAAAAATAATCCTGGACAGAAAGACCTCCTTGAGAGTAATTAGCAATTTCATACTCTAACTGAAAGCGTCTTGCGCTATTATCTTGGTTGTAAACCTTTTGTAAGTAATCCCACATGGCCTTAGTTGTCTTGTACGGCCTGAGATTAAGAATAATAAGAGGGTCAATTGACCCTAGAATCCATGTCATCACCCGAGCATCTTTAATCTTCCATTCACCTAGCTTTGTTGCATCAGTAGGAGCAAGATCGCTTTCATCTATATGTCCCCATAGTTCTTTGCTGATGACAAACAACTGAAACTAAAACTCCCAAGAAGAATTATTTTTTTTTCCAGTAAAACGAACACTGAAGGATTCAAAGTGATGTGAATTCATGCTTTTGAATAGCTATAAAAACTACAAAGACTCAAGAAAGTAACTAGAATGACCAAGAACAAAATTCCCAGGTGGTAGGACTGATTGTCGATGAACAGTCAACCAAAAATCAAGATTTTCAAAATTTTTTAGAAGGAACCATAGATGACTCTATGAAACAAGACAGCCAAGAGAAGGCTCTAATACCATGTCAATTTTTTGTTGAATGCCTCTTAAAGTGAGAGAGTCTTTTCATTATATAGAGAAAATAAAGATTGCACATCCCTAAAGAGCTGCCTCCTATCCCTAAAGATCAGCTATTTTATCTCTAGAAATTTGCTATTCAATCCCTTCAAATCTGCCTTGCTATCCCTCCAAATCAGCTATTCTATCACAATATTTATTCCTTTGATTCTACAACAAATGTATATGATCATGCTAATTTATATCACTATATAATTACATTAATATATACAATCATTTATTTGTCTATCATGCTAACAGTACCACATAATTTCTCTAGCTTCTTGTTTAGAATTTTTGGTCCCTTTTCTGAATAATGAGGACCCCTATTTATAGTTTTAGAACAAAGGAGTTGTGATTGGAACAAGATTCCCTTCGGCCAATCAAATTTAAGTGACATGGCATATGGGCTTTATGTAGCGGGTTTGTCATCCTTGACACATGTCATGGTCCTATTGGCTTCTTGTTTGACTTGGCATGCAACGTCATTTGCCACGTGGCACCAAAAATGGGCCTCTAGGATGAGATGAATTTGGCCTTAGCAAATTGGGCTCATCTATTGTAGCTTAAATCAATTAATTTTGACTTTAATTAAATCCATATTTATTGGACTTGAATAATTAGCCCAATTATATTAATCCCTAATTTATTTGGACTAATATATTCATGAATTTAATATAATCCGAATCATTTTATAAATTTATATTGAATAAATTTTAAATGATTATAAATGCCCTCTACTTCAAGTCTTGTCGAGATATTTTATCTTTTAAAGACTAGGCTTGATGCATTAACCAGTTACTAAATTGATCTTGAATCAAATAAAATAAACTAATCAATTTATTTATTTATTTAACATTTCACCAATTACTTGGAAGATTCCAAACAATATTAAAAGTATGTATATATATATATATATATATATATATATACTGTCAAAACTTCCAATATAAGTATATACTTCAGATGGTCTTTTGAACGGAGGAAGCTAATTTAAAGGCCCACATTTTACTGCCACCGTTTCATGTCTCCAAATTTGTCAAGGATTAGGCTACAAATTATTTCAACACCACAAACCGTTCCTTGTTTTATTCGAAGTGATCAATCGCCTTAGTTAAAAATGAATTGTAATTGAACTACGAATTGTAATTCTATTCAATTTCATATTCATATATATATATTATTGTCTTAGTCGAAAAGGAATTGTAATTGAACTAGGAATCGTAATCCCACTAAATTTCATATTCATATATCTTTTCTATTGTTTTAGACGAAAATGAATTTTAATTGAACTAGAAATTGTAATCCCACTCAATTTCATATTCATATATCCTTTCTATTATCCTAGCCAAAAAAGAATTATAATTGAACTAGGAGAGTGATTTAATTCCCATCACATGACATCTATAAATAGGCACATTGTCTCCACAATTTCGTCTTCAATTACAAATTGTGAGCTACGAACCTATGACGAAAGGGGCATAATTCAAGGTAACCTCCCTCCCCTTTCCTGATTTTCGTCACTTTTTTACAGTTTGACACATCTGCGTAGAAAATTCATATCTCATTGTAGAAAGATCGAAATCATGAATGGTTTGATTTTTCAGAAGCTAGACTTCTCAATCTCTAACATATCCAAAATTCAGAATTTAATACCTTCAGAATATTTTTAGATGAGTTTTTGAAGTTAGCTCTAGATTCTGTCATGCTGAAAATTTCAGATTTGTGTAGCTTTTCTAAAACTCTTGTGTACTGATGTCGGAACAACGAAATCGCAAGACGCTTGCTTATTTTAAATCTAGACACAAATGTCTACAGCATATCTGAAATTCAAAATTTAATACCTTCGAAATCATTCCAGATACTATTACAAAGTCAGCATTAGATTTTGGTGCACCAAAAGTTTCAGATTTGTGCGATGACACCAAAAAAATTGTATCTCGAGGTAGAAGTATTGAAATTGCGATCCACTTGATTCTACAAAAACTAGACACAAAATTCCACAACATACACAAAATTTAGGATTAAACTCCTTTAATATTGTTCTAGACAATTTTTTGAAGTTAACTTTAAATTCTGTCACATAGTTGATTGCAGATTTTTGCTGCCTCACAAAATATTTAATATCTTGATGTTGGAGTCATCACCAAAAAAGGGTTGTGATCGCTGGAAACTATACTTCAAGGGTTTTATTATCACCAAGAAAATATTGTCTCAAGTCTAACCTAGTTAGCTTAGTATAGCTTCCAAGTCTCAAACGTCTTGACGGGTAACAATCTCTCCTTTACTTATATCTTCTTTGTATTGTGCTTTTTTGTGTTTTTTTTGTAGATCAACAAAAACAATATTTGTATTTTTCGTGGAGGCTACACAATGGAGAGCTTTATCATACACGAATTTGATCTTGAGGTGTGAAGGGATGTGTTTAACGTTCCCGCCTTGAAAAAAACACTACTCTCAAGGCTTTACAAGGTCCCAAATACTTAAGCATAAGGTATGAAGGGATGTGTTTAACGTCCCCGCCTTGAAGATCACTAACCTGAGGCTTTACTAGAATACTTTGTTAAATGTCCCCGCCTTAAAAAAGACACTACTCTCAAGGCTTTACAAGGTCCCAAATACTTAAGCATAAAGTGTGAAGGGATGTGTTTAACATCCCCGCCTTGAAGATCACTAACTTGAGGCTTTACTAAATTTCGAATACTTGAGCATAAGGTGTGAAGGGATGTGTTTAACGTTCCCGCCTTGAAGATCACTAACTTGAAGCTTTACTAGAATAATGTGTTTAACGTCCCCTCCTTGAAAAAAAAACACTACTCTCAAGGCTTTACAAGGTCCCAAATACTTAAGCATAAGGTGTGAAAGGATGTGTTTAACGTCCCCGCCTTGAAGATCACTAACTTGAGGATTTACGAAATTCTGAATACTTGAGCATAAGGTGTGAAAGGATGTGTTTAACGTCCCCACCTTGAGATCAACAACTTGAGGCTTTATAAGATCTTTTTAAGGATAAATCCGCGAAAAGGCCAGCTTAAGGTGCAAAGGGACAAATCTTTTCCACCTTAAGGCATGAAAATTTAAAGATCTTTTTAAGGATAAACCCGTGAAAAGGCTAGCTTAAGGTGCAAAGGGACAAATCTTATCCACCTTAAGACATGGAGGGTTTTTTTTGTTACTCCTAGCCCGCAAGAGTATAAATTGTATACGGCAAACAAAAAAAATTCATCTAAGGATAAATTCGTGAAGAGGCCAGCTTAAGGTGCAAAGGGACAAATTTGTCCACCTTAAAGTATGGAAATTTAAAGATCCATTTAAGGATAAAAACTCGAAAAGGCTAGCTTAAGGTGCAAAGGGACAAACCTCGTCCACCTTAAGGCATGGAAATTCAATGACGTGCACATTTGGAGGATTTGGAGACTTCTACTTACATACTTGAAGTCTTGCTTGCACAGTTAGAGGATTCAAATACTTCAACTTGTATACTTAGAAGATTCTAATTAGAGGATTCTAATACTTTAACTTGTAAGCTAAAAGAATTTAAAGACTTCAACTTGCATACTTGTCTAAATTTAAAGACTTCTTGCGTACTGTTAAAGAAACTCATATTTTATAAGGGTTTGCCCCCCCTTCATTGACCCATCAATACTGTGTACAAGTCTAAAGTTTGATGAGACAAAAGATAAAACAAAATACTTATCGCTTTAACTGTCATGTGACAGATCAAGTGGGAACATTTGATTTTTTGACACTCATGCAACTGAACTTAGGATATATTCTAAGCGCCTACGTACTGCAGTGAAGAGGATCAGGTCACAACGTAGTTCTGAGGGAGTGAGTGATTTTTTTATTTTATATTTTGTTGTGCCGTGCACAATTTATACTCTTACGGGCCAGGGTGACATGCAGTTTCGGCTCGTACCTTAAGGAGCATCATCTTACTTCAAGGGTAGTACCTCTTTAGGAATTTTGCATTAATAGGACCGATCATTATGCCATCTACATCAACAAGCTTGTAAGTACCATGTGAATATGCTTCTTGTACAACATATGGTCCATCCCACTTTGAGGTAAATTTGCTCCCAGACTTGTGCGTAGTAATGATGGGTCTTCTTACCGCGAGAACTTGGTCTCCAACGAAAACACCTCAAGTGAACCTTCTTATGGAAAGCACGAGATAGACGAGCTTGATAAAATTCAAGGTTTTGTTGGGCTTCTAGCCTCTTTTCATCAAGTGATTCTAACTCAGCAAGACGTAGTCGAGCATTTTCTTCTTCGGTGAGTCCTTCTTGAATAGCAAGCCTTAAGGAAGGTATTTGACACTCTAGTGGCAAGACTGCTTCAACTCCAAAAGCAAGTGAATATGGTGTTGCTTGAGTTGGTGTGCAGTATGTTGTCCTATATGCCCACAAAGCTTCTTCATTCTTTCTTGCCAATCCCGTTTGGACTTGGAGACAACTTTCTTTAGGAGGTTGCATAGAGTCTTATTGAATGGTTCAGCATGACCATTGGCGGCGGCATGATACGTAGAAGACCATTAGAGACAAATTTTGTTCATTAACTTGTTATCAAATGGCTTGCCATTGTCCGTTATTATGTAGCGAGGGATGCCAAAGCGATAGATGATATTCACTCGGATAAAATTTGCAACATTCATTTTCTTCACTTCTTTAAGAGCGGCTGCTTCAGCCCATTTCGAGAACTAATCTATTGCAGCCAAGATGTACAAGTGTCCACCAGAAGATTTTGGTAATGGTCCCACAACATCCAATCCCCAAGCTTCAAATGGCCAAGATGTGATAGTTGGGTACAATACTTCGGGCGGCTGATGTATGAAATTCACATGAAATTGACAAGCATTGCACCTCCGAGCATAATTTAAGCAATCCTTCACCATGGTTGGCCAATAATGCCCCATCCTCTTTATGTGAAAGTGGAGTTTTTGGTCCATATTAATGTGATCCACATACTCCTGAGTGTGCTTCTTGCAGAGCTTGAATTGCTTCTTCCTCCCCCAAACATCGTAATAGTACACCCTTAAATGATCTTCTATATAATATGTCCTTTTAGTAAAGGAAGCGAGGTGCACGATGACGAATGTCAGTCCTTCTCCTTGGACTTTCTGGAAATATCCCATTACACATGTAGTCAATAATGGGTTGTCTCCAATCTTCCTTTGCGGCTTCAGAAACGGCGACGATTTGCTCAAGCTCATTTTCTATATATTCTTCCTTATTTGGCGGTGGTACTATCCATTTTTGACAAATAGTCACTTGCGTTTCAACGACATTATTGGAGCAATATTTCTTTAAAGTAAAGGAGAATGGTAGATTCTCTTCTTGTGAAGTGATGAACATTACGCCAGCGCCCGCTCCACCACGATGTGCAGCCCCTATCAAAGTACATTTTCTAAGAAGGTTGAATTTCAATACACATCGCATCTTCATCAGGAAGCTCATCAGTTAACTCCCAATCATCAGGTATCGGATGGTCTTCCAAGAAATCCGCTAATGCTTGTCCCTTCACAGCTTTCTAAAGGATGTACACAATCTCAAAATGTTGGAATTGGAGGTACCAGTTTGCTAGTCGGTCACTAAGGACAAGTTTTGATATAACAAACTTGATGGGATTTGTTCTAGAAATAAGGCGGACAACATGAGCTTGAAAATAATGCTTTATCTTTTGAATTGAGAAGACAAGTGCTAAGCACAACTTTTCAATGGCAAATATTTCAGCTCATTCGGCGTCATCGTTCTACTTAAGTAATAAAGAGAGTTTTCTTTGCCTTCACTATTATCTTGGGCTAATAGGGCTCCTACAGACCTTTCTTGTGCCGCAATGTAGAGTATCAATGGCTTTCCAAGTATAGGGGCTGCCAAAACTGGAGGTTTCGCTAGATACGATTTGATATTTTTAATATGCATCGCTACGTGTTTGGTCCCAATTAAAAGAAGCACTTTTCTTCATGAGATGACCTAATGGTTGGCATCTTCCCACTAGATTTGAGATGAACCTCATCAAGTAGGCTAGCTTTCCTTGGAGACTTTTTAACTCATAAATATTTCAAGGCTCAGGCATCTTCGATATTGCATCAACTTTGGCTTGATCAATTTCAATTCCTCGATGTTTCACAATAAAGCCAAGGAACTTGCCAGAAGTAACTCCGAAGGCACATTTCAATGGATTCATCCTTAGTTTATATATCCAGAGCAACTCAAACACCATTCTTAAACCTTTCAAGTGATCACCCCTCTTTCTTGACTTTACCACCAAGTCATCAACGTAGCATTCAATATTTTTATGGAACAAGTCATTAAATATATTTTGCATAGCCCTTTGATTTGTGGCACCAGCATTCTTTAAACCAAATGACATCACTTTTTAGCAATAAATACCCTTAGGTGTGCGAAATGCGGTGAGTTTTTCATCCTTTGGTGCCATGCGGATTCGATTATAACCAGAAGAACCGTCCATGAATGACATCGCCTTATAACCAATGGTGGCATCAATCACCAGCTCTGGAATGGGAAGAGGAAACTCATCTTTAGGGTATGCATTATTGAGATCTCTAAAGTCAACACAAACTTGAATTTGACCATTATTCTTCCTCACATGAACAATACTTGAAATTGTAGGATATTTGACCTCACGAATAAAGCCTGCCTCAATGAGTTTGTCAACTTCATTTTCTATCAATGGAACGAAGTCTGGCCTAAAACGTCTTTGAGCTTGCTTAACAAGATGAGAACCATTTGTGACTGCTAACTGATGGACCGTTACTTTAGGATTCAATCCATGCATTTCTTTATAACCCCAAGTGAAGACATTCCTATATTCTTTGAGTATATTCATAAAAGCGATTTCTTCATCAACTTCTAGAAAGGCACGCAAGTAAGTTGGCCTTGGGTCTTCATCAGTGCCAAGGTTAACTTCCTTCAAAGGATCTATTGTGGTCTTTACTCCTTCTTCAAGTTCTGGTAGAGCATCTCCAGCATCTTCTTCTTCTAAAGAATCATTGTCATTGACAGATATATGACAACACCTAACAATATCTTCTAACTCTTCATCAATCTCCATTTGAGGCAAATAATCGTACTCATTTTGGATTGTAACATGATTTGAGGAGCCTACACTTTCTTTATCTTCCTCGTGCTTCTCGATGTAAACCACAGTGTGAGCCTTTGCCTTGAGTTCCTCTTTACACGAAACCACAAGTTCCACTCGTCGCCTCATTCTAGAAGGAATCAAACTTTTGAAATCCTTTCGAATCAAATGTGAAGCAGGCGTTGTAACTTTTAAATAACTTCTCAGATTCTTGTTTTTCTTCAATGGACTAACCTCTCAAAATAGAAGTTCTTGTAGTCTATTCTTCAAGTCGATCAAATACGGAAGGCTTTTTGTTGGGAGTAGTGACATCATCTTCAAAAGTTATATGGTTATTGCTTGCCCTTCTTATGGAAATGTGAATTGGTGGCGGTTGGTTGTAGCCTAGGCCTTCACGCACTTTCCTAGTTGTATCTTCTGATAGAAGTTTCCCTAACATTGATGGCTCATTAGGGTTGTATCCAGCCTTCACAAATAACTTGTAAGCATTGGGATCAAAACCTTCTCTTCTGCGTTTTGTATGGAGCGCCACATCTCGCACTTTATTTTGAGCGATTGACTTTTCTGGCAGCTTTGAAGACAAGTTTATTGCATCAATTCATCTGATAGGAATAGTTATCCCTTTCAATACATTTTCTTGAAGGTTAGATGATTGACCTTCTTCTTTCTTCACTTTTGGAACATAGTAAAGTCTAGAAATCAACTTCTTCTTTGAAGACATAATCTGATCTTCATTAAGAATGGGACAAAGTTCCATAGTGTCAACTTTTACCTTTTCAACATCCGCATCGATTCTTTTGCTTTTGATCTTATCGGACATGATTGGTTTGACATCATTAGATTTGGCCCCTTTAACAACATAACTTTTCAAATAGAATTTCGCATCAACAAAGTGTGTCTCAACTTTGGTGAAAGGATTAACATCTGCAACTATCTTCCTTTCAATCCCTCCTTCAAGATACTTCAAACATTGATAGTAAGAAGATGAGCAAATTTTATTCTCATGTACCCAAGGCCTGCCAAGATATATATTGTATGACGTCTTTGCGTCGATCACATGCATCCATGCGCTTGATCCCAAATCTTTCATGTGGATCTATAATTTAATAGAGCCTATGGACCTCTGCCCCCTTGATTAAATCCTTGTATTAACAAATGTCTTTCATTAAGTTCTCCAGTCGTGATGCCAAGTTCCTTCAATGTGTGGATAGGCAGAATGTTAACTCCAGATCCTTCATCTATTAAGATTCTATTTATCTTCTTCTCTAGCACGTGACCCACCATATACAAAGGACGATTGTGTAGTGTTTTACTAAATAGAAGATCATTATTTGTAAATGTGATTTTTGTATCACACGCTTGTACTTCTTGGAAAGAAGGTTAAGGTGAGGGAGACATCATTGACGAGATTTCCCTTATTGTCTTTTCATCGTCACTAGGAGACACTTTTGGTGAGGATTCACTCGTTGTTCCTTCTTTTTCAGTAGGAGGCATATTTATTGCTTCTGCTTTATCAGCATTGAAACATGATGCCTCGACATTGTCTTTAGTAGACTTTCTGTCGAACGAACTTGGTAAGAATTCCTTTAGAGTCATAAGACGTCGGGGTTTTTGGTAGTGATGCACTTCTACCTTTGACCTCTTTGGGAGTTGGATTGATTTCTGCTTCTCCAATTTATTCACAATTTTTCCTCTAATCGGTTACTCGGATGATTCTTTTCGTAAGCTTGACTTGTTGCATCTTCACCTAATCACAAGAATTCAGCCTTCATCACCATCTATACCATCTTGAGATTTGTCTTGCTCCAATAACTCTTCTTCATGTTTTTCAGAGATATATATTTGGATCGGATCAAGCGTGCCAAATGTGATAGAGATTTGGTTAGAACTAGCCTTCTCATCATCAAAGACAATTTTCTTTTCGTTTACCATTCGCATCACTCTACCCTTGAAGACAAAATATTTTTCAAGAGGATGACTGATGAGTCCAAAAATTGGACTCATTTAGAGCTATATTTTAATAGAAATTGTGTCCTTAAATGCTTATTATATCTCAATATCTAATAAAAACCCTTAAGTTTCAGGTATTTAAAGTTTGAAGAAAAGTATGGACACTATATCGCAAAAATGAACGAAAAGGCTGAAAAGAATAAAGAAATGAAGGCATGAGATTGCTGAGTCCACTTGGCGAGTTGCCAAAGGGTCTTACTTCGCCTTTTGTTCTAGTGTGCTGAGCCCTGAAGGAAAGGATCATGTCGGCGGAAAAAGGGAGCAGTCGGCGCATCGCCGAGAAGTTCCACGAAGCAGTACCATATCGCCCAATGACCCAGAGCACGATGATGATGAAGGTTGGTGCAAGACGGCGATGAACTACACCAAAGGGTGAATCGCTGAGTTGATCTATGATTCCGACTAACGACGCCAAGTGCTCCGCTGCAGCACAAATCTGTGAAAATTATAAATACTAGTTAGAGTTGTAGTTTTAAGTGTCGAACAATTATTATAATTTTCATATATAATAGTACTTTTTGATGTTTTTTCTCTAAGTTTGAGAGGGTTGTGAAGACTTGAAGATCCAAAGGGTTTCATCTTTAAGATTTGGATTTAGGTCTCTTGGATTCTTCAATTTTGGCTTGTATCAAGACTTAAATCTTCATACCCAATTGAATGCGAGCTCAATTTGGTATAAATTTCTATCTCTTATACATGTGTGGCTAAAAACCCCAATTCTTGGGGTGATTTAGCGAATATGGGTTAAGATAATTGTTGGGTCTTGCTTGCTGATAGTTTGATCAAAGTTTAATTGTGATTTCGTTTAGTAGTTGTGGATGAATTTAATGAATTTGTAGTTGCAAATACAAGTTTATTTATGTGTTTTCTGCTTGCTCGAGAGAAAGGTCGTAGAACTAAAACTACTAAATTGATGACCGATGGGAGTGGGTCGACATGAGGTTCAGCTCGAGAGAGTGAATCCTAGTCTCATTCCCACACACTCAGCTCGAGAGAGTGAGTGGGTTAAGGTGTAGGCTGGTCTTCGTGTGGCAAGTGGGTGTTCGAGAGGAACACATTCTCGAGAGAGAGCTTATCCCCCTTAAAGTTTAGCCTAGCCACAATTATTCTATGAATCTTGTATCAAAAGCATGTACCTAATAATCTAGCTTAACCCGTATTCCCATCACATCCCAAGGATCCCCTCTCATTACTTAGACATCCTTGTTTATTTTGTTGTTTTTACTTACTTGTGACAAAACCCTATTGTTAATTGACACTCTTGTGTCCCCCTTTAATTTACAATATTTTTAATCGTTAATGTCTTTAGCTACGACTAGTTAGAACTAAATTGTATTTTTCTATTAATTCTCAAAACCACTCCCTTAGAAACGATCCCAACCCTTTTTTGGGTTACTAAACTATTGTACGATCGTAGACATTTGCATCGAAAGTTGTGTTTTGATTTCGCAAACATCAAAATGACGCCTCTGCAGGGGAGCAGTGTTATTTGGGAATTCTTAGTTAAGTAGAATTTCTGTTTTTAATAGTTGTAGTTTTACTAATTTTATTTTTAATTTTATTTTTCTCTAAGTTGTTGTATGCAGAAACCCTGAGCATGGCTGAAGAAAGTGGTGACAAGTTAGCTGAGGCGAACCAAGAAGTCAAGGGTGACTTCAAGTTAGCTGCACTGGTAACTCAGCTGAACGACTTGGCCACCAAAATCTCAAAGGTGGAAAACCAGTGCAAGAGTCAGGGAAGTTACATACCCCCTCACGAGCGAAAAAAAGTCTAGAGATAGAGAATGAAATCGTGTTGCAGACACACTATAAATCATTCTTCAGAAGATCACCGACCAAGATCAAGTGTTAGAAGATATGAAGGAGAATATTAAAGCGTTGAATCAGATGATTGGATCTCACTCTAGATCGATCCAGGTGATCAGAACACTCATGAGTTTTGCAGTACCTCATCTCCACCCAAATGATCAATTGTGGTTACCTAGGGACACTAGGGCTGACCCCAATAATTGAGAGTGAGTAAAGACTCTCGTCGAGCCACGACGTTAAATAAGGCACTTCTTGGGAGGCAACCCACGGTTTAAAATGCTTTAGTTTGGTTTTATAAATAATGGTGTGTTGATTTTGTAGGATAAAACGAAGAATGTGTTGAAAAGTGCAGGTTGGCGAAATAAGGATCCAATTGGCGAATCGCGGAACTGGTTGGCGATCCCGTTAATGTCCGCCATTTGAACCTCCATGTAAACTGAAAGCCCTGTAAAACTCGGCGAGATATGAGACCATTTGGCGAATTGCCGATTAGATCAGTGAGCGAGCAATACTAACGTCGCCGAATGGACACAAACTCGATGGTTTATAATGGCCAAAAGTCTTAAAATTGGAACTTCTTCACTTTCCCTCGCTTTCTAAACTTTAAAAATCACACCAAGGTAGTACTCTCAATCTCCTTGCTTTCAATTAGTACTTTAGTTATTGATTGGTGCTCGGAACTAAGATTTCTTTGCCGCCTAACATTTTAATCACGTTTTAATCGGCACAAAAGGTTGGTTTAAGAATCCCAAGCTTACATTTGAAAATTTTACACTCATTTGCTATGATCGTATCGTATTAATGTGTGTTGGGCCTCTCTGATAGGGTTAAAATGCTTAAATGCCTTTTTTAATTTTAAAATCTTGCCCATATTGTTTGATTGTCAAATGCCCATAATTCTTGTGCTTTTAATGAATTGGGTTGTGATTGTGTGTCGTTAGATTGACTAGGTGAAGTCTGAGTAACCCACGTTTGCGCTAAACGTCAAAAATTTGCACAAAGATAGAGCGGGTGACACCACTCTTAAGAGCAAATATCATCAAATAGCCAAATTAGGCAAATCCGGGAGAAATCTGAGTATCTCGGGTAATGGGTAGTGTGGGTCTTGTTTAAATTACGTTAGTGCATGCTTTGATTTTGTTTTCGGGTTTGCAGGATTGAATTTGAGAAGGTGGATTGAAAATGGGCACGTTGGGCCATAGAGAGGAAGAGAAGAACTCCCACCGGGAGACAAAGGCAAAATAAAGAAACATATAGCAAAGAAATAAGTATCTATTGAGACCCAAGTTGAGTGGTCTGAGCCTGAAGATGATCAACCTTTGATTCACCGACAGAATAGGCACCGAGTTAGACCTCAACCCATACCCACCAGAGTTTCATCAGCTGCAACTCCTTCTGAATCAAATGCAGTGCTAGCTCAGGCACCCCAAGTGACTCCTACACTCTTTATCGTTCCTCCNCCGGGAGACAAAGGCAAAATAAAGAAACATATAGCAAAGAAATGAGTATCTATTGAGACCCAAGTTGAGTGGTCTGAGCCTGAAGATGATCAACCCTTGATTCACCGACAGAATAGGCTCCGAGTTAGACGTCAACCCATACCCACCAGAGTTTCATCAGCTGCAACTCCTTCTGAATCAGATGCAGTGCCAGCTCAGGCACCCCAAGTGACTCCTACACTCCTTATCGTTCCTCCATGCTGAACAGGCTAAAAGGTGAAGGGGTACGAACTATCATAGAAGAAAATCTTCTATCTATGGAGGGCATAGAAGGTAAATATCTTGATGATATGGACACCCTCCACTACCATGAGTTCGAGCAGTTCACAAGACCCCGAGCCCCTTACATTCCTTCCTGAGTTAGGGAATTTTACACAAATTATGGTGAGTTGGTGCCCAAGAACAAGAAGATGGCAAGTGAGTTTAGACCGGTGAAGTCGGTTATGGTTAGAGGCAAGATGGTTGAGTGCCAATACGAGCATATTAAAAGTGTGTTGGGTAGACCACTGCACTAGGTACTTCCTAATGAGGGGTTACCTATTGTTCAATCCCTAGATGATTTGATGGGTTGGTTAGCTCCGATGATTTCTAACACCACCCCAAGGTGGATGGATGTAGGGGCTCCTATTGAGAAGAGGGACTTGAACATTGCTGCCAGGTTCTGGTTTGGCTTCATCAGCAACACTATCATGCCATCTCAGAACGAGTCCATATTGCATCATCCTAAGGCAGCTTGCCTTGGTTCTATCATAGCCAGGAGGCACATTGACTTAGGGCTGCTGATTTCACAGGAGATGGCCATGAGAGCCAAACAGAAGCTGACGTCTCTGCTTTTTCCAGTTCTGGTCAATGAGTTGTGCTAGCAAGTTGGAGTACCTCATGATACTACGAGGGATGTTGAGGTCAAACCAACTTCCGCCACAGATATCTGGCGTAATGAGGCTGAGTTCACACGAGAGGAGGTTGATAGGAGGAGAACAACTCAAGCAGACACTTCTCCAAAGGTCAATGTTGACTCATTACCAGTAAAGGCATCTTCGCCTACTCCGGCTTCTGAGCCTTCAGGTACATCCACCCCTTCCTCTTCTTTGCAAGTCCTAGGTGTTTCATCATCCTCCCAGCCTGCCAGGAGTACTCAGACCATGATGTTGAAGATGGGGCGTTTAGCCCAATCAACTGATACACGAGCGGCCCGACTCGAGAAGTCCATTCCAGAGATAATTGAGAGCGCCATACTTGCTACACTCACCTCGCTTCAGACTTCTATTGATGCTTTGATGGTGAGAGTCACAACTTGTGAAAGCAGACAAGGGAAGTCTTCTGAGGTTTCTACTTTAAAAGTCGAAGTAGCAGATCTAAGGAAGGATGTAGACTATCTAACGTCTACCAACTTCGGTTCATTAATAGAGAGGGCAGACGACCTGGACACTTCTGAGTCTTCAGGGATCCTTCCGGCTACCACCGGAGATGTACAGAGTGGTGGCACAACAGATGATGATTCAGATGCAGGGACAGATGAGGAGCTACTAGCAGCACCTGAGGAGGAGATGGTAAAGAGTCGAGAAGAGAGAATATTCAGAGATTTACCAGATTTTATGGGGATAGTTGTGCAATCGGCGATCCAGACACCGCTTACTGAGATGTCTACAACAACTCCTAGCAGACCCGGCACTGCTATTCCTCTTGAGGCTACTCCGGGCACTGATGCCCATATTCAGATTGCTACATCTAGCACTGAGACCCCGCTAGATGGAGACACTGCATAGATATGACTTTTCCTTACCTCCCTCTCTGTCTTATATACTTTTACTTTTGGATACTTTTATTTTGCTTTTGAGGATAAATGCTTTTGTTTGTGGTGGGGTGAGGCCCACACTTTTTGTGTGCTATTTGTGACTCGTACTTGTATGTATATATTTGGGTTGTTTTGTTTGAATTGTGTTAGTACACTGCTTTCTGTGGATGTTTGAACTTGTGGCTCCTTTTATTTTAAATTACAAAATGATTTTGACCCTTCCAAAATTTTTTGAATTTTTCGCACATTTTTTCCACCCTTTATATGCTCGTGTGTTGACTGTAGTTGTTCCTTGGAAAATTTGAGTCTCGGTTTCAATTAATACCGATGACTTGAATAGTGCTTACAATCGAACGAACATGAATGTACGGCTACAATAAGGCCAAATAAAGTTGCATAGACAATATGTGAACTCTTTGCATCTCGTTGTGATTAGCCATTTATCAAATCGATTCTCTTGTAATGACCGTTGCACACTAGCGAAAGTGTGGAGTTTTGTTTGACTCAAGTGTCGATGCCTTGTGTGATAAGCTTACCTGGAACTATGCATGACAGCACCTAGAATTTGCCATGTTGGTCCTGTTGACTAAGTAAGACTTTCTCTTGATATGATCTTAGGCAACTTTGAAGAGTGTGAACCAATTTGACATATACCTCTTTTGTGACCTAGCTTGTGAGTGTGTGATTCTCTCTTGAGCACCCTTTGAGTCTTACCTTTCTTTGGAAGAAACTGATGAAAACTAGACCTTTCTTAATCCATTACCTATAATCCTCTTGAATTGTGGTTAATTGAATTGTCAAGTTAGGCCAAAAGTCTAAGTTGGGAGTGTGGTGAAAAAGAAAAGGGAAAGTCAAGAAGTGCAAGAAAAGTCTTCTTTAACCCATGGTGTTGAGAAAAATGGAACCCTTCCATATAAAAATAAAGAGAAGAAAAGAATAAATAAATAAAAAAAGAAAAAAAAGAGAAAGTTGTGAAATAAAGTACCAAAGAAATAGGATTTCGGACAATCCATGGAAAGTGAATAATATGATGACCTATGATGCACTAATGAAAATGATGAAGGAAAAAGAAAGGAAGTGTTGAGAGCACCACATTTCATGAGGATAAAAGTCACTGAGCCTAAATGACCATACATTTGCACTAGGGCTGCATATCGATCGGTTCGGTTCGGTTTTGAACATTATCGGTTATTGGTTTGTAGACTAGCTAAACTGTTAAAGAACTATTAAGTTATCGGTTAATCAGTTATCGAGTTAACCGTTAACATATCACACAATTTTTTAAAATAAAAAATCACATGAAGAATTGAAGACAATAAAATTAAACTAATCAACTCCATGTAATTATTTACTACAGACTGCAATTTGCAATCAGAAAACTGGAAACAAGAACGAAACAGAGGCAAAATATTTTCTTTTTAAAAGCTGTCACCAAGGCACAAACTGCAAAGTAGTACTACAACTTTAAAAAGTTAAAGAATATTAAAACCAAATATGATAATAAAAGTATTATATATAAATGAAATCATGTATAGTTACGACCTATTTTGTATATCAATTCTTAGCAATACCAATTACCAACTCACCATATTTTCCAAATTCTCAACAGCCAACATAACAACAAAATCCATAAGGCCCTTGCCAGTTGCCGTCACCCAACTCTCAACACAACACAACAATTCAATAACATTAAACACTTAACAGTCAACACAATAGCAAGCCATCAACTCATAGCTAGGCGCCAGCAACACCAAACTCTCAATATTCAACATAACAACACTTAGATAAACTTTTCAACACAAATATGAAATATCATATTAAAATAATGGAATAAAACAGCAGCACTACAAGCTGCAAGCCAGCAACATTGCAGAAGTCAAAATGCAGCACAACATAAAGTCGCTGCCAGTCTGCCACAGCCCACACAGGCACAAACAGAATTTCAAAAATTCAAAATAACAATCACACAACATGAAAATTAACTCCAAACATAGTAATAAAAGTTCACGTTCAAGTAAACAAAATAATAACTAGTCATCAATCCTTGAAAGTTGATGATTCTAGTTCCTATTTTCCAAACAACGCTTAACATGCTTCCTTAAGAAGGCAGTCCCAGTTTTGTGTGAATGGTAATAAGTAACACGGCCACAGTGAACACATTGTACTGTCCACGATCCATCTTCTTTTTCTTCAAGCTTTTCATAATGATTCCAAATAGGTGATTGAGCATTAGAACCATGAAGTCGAGGCATGATGAAATCTGATTGACAAAGAAACAGAGAAAGTATTAGATATTTTGATGGTTAAAAATGAAAGAAAAGACGAGATAAACTGATGAAGAATACCAAGTTCTACAGGGAGCTTGTTTTGCACAAGTATTTGTATTAACCATAATTTAACACACTCATTAGTCATCAGAAAATAGAAGTCAATCATAAATCAGACATAGATAACACATGTAACATCTACCTTCTTTCTCCTTTAGTAGAGTTAGTGAAGGAAACCTCCAATTTTACATGTCATCAACGCAAAGTTCATTTCCAAGTTTAGCCAAATCTAAAGAGAAATACGATAACAAGTCAAGGCTCAAGGCTTAAACAATAAAAATATTAAATAAACTATTCACAATTTTACAACAATGAGGTTCTTTTCTTACCTTCTTCAAGTTGCTCAAGAAAATCTAAATGTTCCTCAATACTTTGGGTTGTGGCTCACTCCGAAGCCAATCTTGAAAGCACACTAGAGCTTGTACCAATTTAGGAGTTAATGAACTCATAAATGAATCAAGTATGCGCCCTCCAGTACTAAAAGCTCATTCAGACGCCACATTTGAAACGGGAATAGCCAACACATCTCGAGCCATCTCAGAAAGAAGTGGAAATCTAGGTGAGTTAACTTTCCACCAAAGCAATACATCAAAATCTGATTTTCCAAATTCAATTTCTTTATCAAGATATTTAACTAATTCTGACTTTGAACTTGCTCCACCCTTTTCAGATGTATGGTTTTGTAATTCCTCATCTTGAATCAATAGACCTTGAATCAGAAGTATCCACCTCAACTGAAGAACATTGGCTATTTTAATCATTTGAAATAGGCATTGTATACTCATTAAACAAAGATTCCATGTACATTCACACACCAATTTCTACAGCAGCCCCCTTTTCTCCAAACATCTTCTTAAGTGCAAAGCCAAAAGTGCTAAATTTGTGACGAGGATCCAAAACACATGGTATGAAAACCATCTTATTCATCTTTTCAGTATCACCCCAATATTTATCAAATTTCTCCTTCATATTATTTGCCATTTGAGCCAAAACATGATCTTCATTTGATATCGATTGATTCAAGTAAACACCAACTTGACAAATTTCAAGAAAATGAAGATTTGATGTAACATATCGTGATCCAGATATCTTCAAAGTAAGATTAAAAAAAAATTTAAGAAATTTTGTAATTCTCTTTACGCCCTCCTAATCATTACTCAAAAGTGTACCTGTATAATTTTTATCCACAATATCAACTAACTTAAGATGTAGTGCCAAGCCAATATCACGATCGGTGTACTTTACAATTGCACCTTCATATTCAATAACCCAATTTAACATCATGTAGGTGGAATTCCACCTTGTAGGACCATCCAAGCATAAAGACTTTTTAGCAAGATTTTCATCTTCACAACATTCTTGGAACTTTTTCCACCTAGCAGGAGATTGCCTGATGTATTTCACTGCTTGCCTAACCCGTTCAATACACACATTTGCTTCTTTTGTACCGTCTTGACCAATAAGATTTACAATATGAGACATACACCTTATATGAAGGTGATTACCACCCATTAGGTTGGTCCCCCATTTTGTTAATTGCTTAGACAACTCAGTTATTACCACACTATTTGAACCAGCATTATCAATTGTAACAGTGAAAATTCGATGCAATCCCCACTCATGTAAGAACTTACTAATAGACTTTCCAAGATCTTCACCTCTATGACTAGAGATTGGATAAAAATTGATAATTCGTTTATGCAAAGTCCAATTTTTATCAATCCAATGAGCAGTAGTGACCATATAATTGATTCTTTGAATGGAAGTCCAAGTATCTGTGGTTAAAGACACCTTTTGTTGTGTTTCCTTAAAAATAGCCATCAACTTATGTTTTTCTTCATCAAAAAGATCAAAATAATCAAGAGTCACAGTGGTACGAGAAGGAATGTGGAAACAAGGTTGTGCTATTTTCATAAATTATTTAAAACCTTCCTTTTCAACAAATCTGAAAGGAAGTTCATCAATAATTACCATACGACACAAGGCCTTTCTACACTCTTCCTAGTCAAATTTCCATGGAACAATAACTACATCACCCTTGTTACCCCCTATCATTGGTTGAAATGTTAATCTTGATTGTTTAATATCAATATTATAAGGCATCTTTGGGCATTTGTCTATATGAGTAAGCATTGAAGTCGTACCATGTTCTTTTGTGTCAACAAAATACTCTCTCTTACAATAGTTGCAAACACCCTTTTCACTTCCATTAAAATCAGTTTTACGAGAAAAATGATCTCACACATGAGATATTTTTTTCCTTCCTTTCTTTACTTGGGACTCAACAGTTTGACTTTTACCTATTGCATTTGAATTAAAAGCTCCACTTTCACCAATAACCTTATCAATTATTATATTTTCAGCCACGATACTTTCACCAAAAACTGTGAAAAGATATAAAATAATCGTTTATTAAACTATTTTTTATAAGAGGTCGATGAAGCAATGAACTGTTGAAGCCTTGAAGGAACTAAACAAAGAGTAATAGTTTTATTAAAGTAAGAACTACAAAGTACAATCAGTTGGCTCAGTATAATCAGATTTTACACACATGAGTCATGACAATAGACACATCACAGTATCACAAAAAGCAGCAACTAAAAGACAAGTACAAGCAAATGAGCCAAAGTGCCAAACAAACCAAATGCCAATTCAAATAAAACAGTAATGCCAAACATCACACTTCATATATAGTTCATAGTGAAATCTTGAAATTAAGTGAATTTAAAATTTTGAGACTTACTTGTAAGGCGTGAGCAGTGAGAGACTGAGAACCTAAGACTGGAGAGCCGAGTAGGTCTGTGCAGATGTTGTGAGAACTGAGAAGAGTAAGACTCGAAGTCTAGTCTCGAGCAGTCGAGCTTCTAACTTCTGAAATTTGAGCTTGTTCACCTATTAGACAACCAACAAATGACATTTAAAGGAGAAAATTTTAACACCAATGCAGAATAGGCTGCTACAAATGAACTCCACCATCGCAAAAATCATCCATTAGACCAGAATATAGTACACAAATGCACTGAATTCATATCTCAATCCGACTAGATAACAAACGAGTAACTGAAGCTCAACTAACAAGTCAATATTCTGTTCATTCGTTTGAATCATGAAAATAGACATACATGATGATAAATGGAACGAATAAAATAATTACAGGCTTGAGGTGTCATCGTTAGTCGTTACCTTGCGAGTTGCGTCCTCGCCTGAGTGACTGGAGTAGTCGTCGCCTCACCAAACGCCTGAGTGACTGGAATCAAGTTGTCACCTCGCTTGAGTTTGGAAATTGGAGAAACATTGGAGTTTGGAATTTAAATAATGAGAGGAGCGGCGAGAAGTCGAGAAGAGTTTTCAAGTCCTAAAAATTAAAAACCCTCAGTGGCTAAGTCCCTAATTGAGAAATCAGAATTGTGAAATTAGAAATTAGGGGAAGAAAATAGCGGGTCTTATTGGGGTATCAGGTACCCCTGAGATTTTTCCTTCCCAACCCGACCCCTGAACCGTTAATCCAATAAAAAAAATTACTGAACCGAGCCCCGAACCAATTACCCAATATCCTGACCTGTTAGCCCAATAAACCGAAAATCGATTCGAGTTAATGGTTTGACCCGATTTTTGCACAGACCTAATTTGCACTCAGTCCCGTTACAAGCCTTGTTAAGACCTTTGTGATCTTGAGAAAGTTGAAACAAATGTTGATATGAAAATACGGACAAACCTATGAGTGAAAGCATGCATTGTGTTCATCTTTGTGAGTGTGAGCGTTGTATCTAATTCCTAAACTTTAAATTGATTATACATTTGCGCGTGAAAATGGAATCATCATTTGTGTGAGGGCATTTGAAAGCTTTTGTTGAGCTTGAACTTGCATTTGAAGCAAGTATTGCGAGCTTGAGAATCTTTGGTAATGATGTGTCACAACTTGAATCTTTGAGTACACAATTGATTCTTGCATAAGTAAATTGAGACTTGTTGTGTACATTCATAATTGAGTCTTGTGTTACACTATTTGAGACATCTTTGTTGAACTGCTGAACTTGAGTTTTACTTAAGGACAAGTAAAGGTTTAAGTTGGGGTGTTGATGAGTCCACAAATTGGACTCATTTAGAGCTATATTTTAATAGAAATTGTGTCCTCAAATGCTTATTTAAACCCTTAAGTTTCAAGTATTTGATATTTGAAGGAAAGCATGGACACTACGTCGCAAAATGGAATGAAAAGGCTGAAAAGAATGAAAAAATGAAGGCATGAGGATCGCCGAGTCCACTTGGCGAGTCACCGAAGGGTCTTACTTCGCCTTTTGTTCTAGTGTGCTGAGCCTTGAAGGAAAGGATCAAGTCGACAGAAAAAGGGAGCAGTCGACGCATTACCGAGAAGTTCTGCGAAGCAGTACCATGTCGCCCAACGACCTAGAGCACGACGATGCTGAAGGTTGGTGCAAGAAGGCGATGAACTACACCAAATGTTGAATCGCCGAGTTGATCGGCGATTTCAACTAACGACGTCGAGTGATCCACTGCAGCACAAATCTGTGAAAACTATAAATACTAGTTAGAGTTGTAGTTTTAAGTGTCGAACAATTATTATAATTTTCATATAAAATAGTACTTTTTGATATTTTTGCTCTAAGTTTGAAAGGGTTTTGAAGACTTGAAGATCCAAAGGGTTTCATCTTTAAGATTTGGATTTGGGTCTCTTGGATTCCTCATACCCAGTTGAATGCGAGCTCAATTTGGTATAAATTTCTATCTCTTATGCATGTGTGGCTAAAAATCCCAATTCTTGGGGTTTGATTTAGCAAATATTGGTTAAGATAATTGCTAGGTCTTACTTACTGATAGTTTAATCGTATTTTAATTGTGATTTCATTTAGTAGTTTTGGATGAATTTAATGAATTTGTAGTTACAAATACAAGTTTATTTATGTGTTTTTGGCTTGCTCGAGAGAGAGGTCGTAAAACTAAAACTACTAAATTAATGGCCGGTGAGAGTGGGTTGACATGAGGTTTAGCTTGAGAGAGTGAATTCTAGTCCCATTCCCACACACTCAGCTCGAGAGAGTGAGTGGGTTAAGGCGTAGGCTGGTCTTCATGCGGCAAGTGGGTGTCCGAGAGGAACACATTTGAAACAGGGTAAGTTGCTCAAGAGAGAGCTTATCCCCCTTAAAGTTTAGCCTTGTCACAATTATTCTATGAATCTTCTATCAAAAGTATGTACCCAATAATCTATCTTAACCCGTATTCCCGTCATATCCCAAGGATCCCCTCTCATTACTTAGAAATCCTTGTTTATTTTGATGTTTTTACTTACTTGTGACAAAACCTCCTATTGTTAATTGACTCTCTTGTGTCCCCCTTTAATTTACAATATTTTTAATCGTTAATGTCTTTAACTACGACTAGTTAGAACTAAATTTTATTTTTCTATTAATTCTCAAAACCACTCCTTTGGGAACGATCCCAACCCTTGGTTGGGTTACTAAACTATTGTACAATCGTAGACATTTGCATCGAAAGTTGTGTCTTGATTACGTAAACATCAATGACTCACAAGTCTATGATACTTGCAATAATTTGGGTCATCAGCTTTTCCTGCTTCATCAGGTCGCTTCATCTCTGGCAAGTCAAGGAACTTTAACTCGAGCAACTCATCAAAAATCTCAGAAATGTCAGAATCCAAGAACAGATATTTTTTCCCTTGCATCTCCCTTAGTGTCGACTTTTGATTTGAATGTGCTTGGAAAGTCGTTCTCACATTTTGCTTCATGCCCTCATTCGTGGTGAACTTCGCAGGCGACTCATTAACATTCATGGATTCTTTGTTGTCATTTCTGGGCACAAATTTGCTCCATCTCTTGGGTTCCTGTTTGTCCCTTCCTTTGCGAGGATCATGAACAAACGTCATATCTTTTCCAGCAGAGGATATGCTCAACTCCATATCATGACCGCGAGTAGCTAGATCTTCGAAGGATTTTGGTTTTATTCCTTGCAAGATGTAAAGAAGCTCCCAATGTATTCCTTGGATACATATTTCGATTGCAGAATCTTCACTAAGCCTATTCTTGCAATTTAGGCTCGCGTTCCTCCATCGATTTATGAAATTTATAACCGATTCATTCTTCCTTTGGCGAGTATTCGTGAGTTCTACCATGCTCACCATTTGCCTTGTGCTAGAGAAGCAATTGAGAAACTCGTGCTCTAGTTGCTCCCAACTATCAATAGAATTAGGTTTGAGATTCGTGTACCAATCAAAGTCATTTCCTTTTAGAGAGCGGACAAACTGTTTGACGAGATGATTTCCATAGGTGCTAGCATTATTACATGTTTCCATAAAGTGTACAACATGTTGTTTTGGATTTCCTTTACCCTCAAATTATTGAAATTTGGGAGGTTGATAACCAACATGCATTTTGAAGTTATGAATTCTAGCAGTGTATGGCTTAGCATACATATGAGAAGACTTGGTAGAGACTTCATTCTTATCTTTGATAGTGTCTTCAATAAACTCTTTCAGAAGAAACTGACATCTTATTAACAAGCGATGCTTTCTTCACAGGATCTCCGATCTCTTCAACTTCAACATCCTTTCCAGGCGCATGGCTCGCTTCTCCATCTAAAAGTCCTTCCATCATATCCATCAACTTATCAATTCGAGACTCTTGGTGTTGTACATGCTTTGTCAATCCTTCAACCAACTTCGTCAAATTTGCGAGTTGTTCCTCAGAAGAGGATGCAACAGTCACCATCGTTTACATGATCATTAGAGATGTAGGAGAGTAGCATGGATTGTCCAGTAAGTTAATCTTCAGTGGACTCACATTACGCGATGCATGTGGAGATGATTCATTAGTTGAATCATAGTTCTCCCTAGTGGTAGAGTTCTTGGAACCAGATTGCTCAAGTAGAGCTAAGGTCTTCTTGATCTTTTCAACAACACTGCTTCCTCTTTCTAAAGCATTTGAGGAGGAACGTGATCTTTTTGGAGTCACTGACCCAAAAACTGGAGTTGACGTGGACGACACTTGAAGTGTATATTGTCCTAGCGTAGCAGCCTTGCTCTTTGTAACAACTTCTAAACTTCCAAAGGTAACACCAAGAATTTCTTCAACTTCAGTAGAGAATTTGGAGCTAGTGGCCATAGAGGCAGTTGTTTGAGAGTTGTTCTTCATGGAAGTCATCTTGATATTCTTTGATGCTTGAAAAGTTGAGATGAGAGGTAGAGATTGTCCCACTGGGTGTGCCAATTTATTTGCAATAAATTTTAAAAGTGACAGAAAATAGATGGCAATCACAATAAAATAAGAAGAAACATAACTTTATTGATAAATATGCAGGTACAATTATGTTCCTCCCTTGATTCTACTCTCCTAAGATTTATCCATGATTCGAGGACCGTGTATTTCTCAAACTAGCATGATTTAGATTTGACCTCTATATGAGTATTCCATGACTTTTGTGGAATATTCGAGATCCTGATCTTTAAAAATACCCAAGAGTTTATGAGATATTTTGAGATGCCTTTTAAGGGAATTTAGTACCCTTTATGTAGGTATAAACTAGGGTTTAGGGTTGAGTAACCTCCAAGAATTCTAATTGAAACTGAACACATCTTCTAGAGTCCTAATTCAAATTGAACACGTCTTGTAGAGTCCGTAAAATTTCAATGTCTACAAATGAATTTGTTTGCAACAAATTTTTAAAGTGACAGAAAATAAATGGCAATCACAATAAAATAAGAAGAAACATAACTTTATTGATAAATATGTGGGTACAATTCTGTTCCTCCCTTGATTCTACTCTCCTAATATTTATCCATGATTCGAGGGCCGTGTATTTCTCGAACTAGGATGATTTAGATTCGACCTCTATATGAGTATTCCATGACTTTTGTGGAATATTCGAGATCCTGATCTTTTAAAATACCCAAGAGTTTATGGGATATTTTGAGATGCCTTTTAAGGGAATTTATTACCCTTCATATAAGCATAAACTAGGGTTTAGGGTTGAGTAGCCTCCAAAAATTCTAATTGAAACTGAACACATCTTCTAGAGTCCCAATTCGAATTGAACACGTCTTGTAGAGTCCGTAAAATTTCAATGTCTACAAATGCCCCCTGCTTCAAGGCTTGTCGGAGTGCAGACTCGATGAAACTCAAAGACGAGGCTTGAAGTACTCATTCTTCCACCTTTGCAGCTTCAAAATTTTAGATTTGATTTAAGAGAGAAGAGATGAAGTGCAGATTTGGTCCCATTGGGCATGCCAGAATTTGTAGACAATAAAATTCGCGTCGAGAAAATAATAATCAAGAACAGAAAATTATGCAACAATCGTATTTATTATTTCAAAGTGTGAGTGTTACAATCTCTATGATTCCTCTGAATTCGTCTTTTCAAATATAAATTCAAGGGCTCTTAAGCTTGATCTTGAATCTTCGATGAACTTGAACTTGAACTTTATCTTGATCTTGACTTTTACTTGAATTCAAGGGCTTCGAGCTTGTTCTTGAATCTGATGGTCTTGATCTTGATCGTTCTTGAACTTGAATGCTTGAATTCTTAAACTTGTAGCTTTATAGAGAATTTTATGGCGTTTGTACCACAAATTTTCTCTAGCTTCTTGTTTAGAATTTTTGGTCCTTTCTCTGAATAATGAGGACCCCTATTTATAATTTTAGAATAGAAAAGTTGTGATTGGAACATGATTCCCTTCGGCCAATCAGATTTGAGTGACATGGCATATGGGCTTTATGGAGCGGGCTTGTCGTCTTTGACACATGTCATGGTCCTATTGGCTTCTTGTCTGACTTGGCATGCCACGTCATTTGCCATGTGGCACCAAAAATGGGCTTCTAGAATGAGATGAATTTGGGCTTAGCAAATTGGGCTCATCTATTGTAGCCCAAATCAATTAATTTTGACTTTAATTAAATCCATATTTATTGGACTTGAATAATTAGCCCAATTATATTAATCCATAATTTATTTGGACTAATCTATTCATGATTTTTAATATAATCCGAATCATTTTATAAATTTATATTTAATAAATTTTAAATGATTACACATACTTTACGGAATTTCATTTATGGGACATTTCCAAAGGTCCAGGAACAACTTAAGGAACTTATATCTCATGTTTGGAATGATTAGATGCAAATTTAGTGATGATTTGAATCGAATGTCAAATTGAACTTTGAGGTTGACTAAGAATAGTTTTATGATTGTCACTTGCATATCATTTGTATGTCATATGTATATCATCTATGTAAAATATTGATGCTCTACTTTGATATATACACGATATGCACATGACATTTATTGATATACAATGATGATACATAGATATATGGAGGACATACACTGCTAGCTATCACTAAAAATTCTCTGAAACAACCTCTAATCTCCAAGAAATCGCTCAATTCAAATCTCGAATGTTCGTCAATGAAGTTATGTGGCATCTTCTTCACGATTTAATTCTATAATCAGTATTCGAACTCTTAGTGATTGATTTGTGTTTTCAGCTTGGAACAATGTTATCCAACTTAGTTGCAACAAATAAACACTTAACTCTAGTGGCGAATTTAAGTACAAAAAATAGGGCGCCCGAACCCGTGGTCTCTTTGTAAAATTAGATATTTTATGTATATATTTTCTAATATTTGTATAATATTATATTCTTGCACCCGTACTATAAAAAGTCTAGTTGGTCCACATGGTTAAATGTTGAGCTTTTGACTTTGAGGACTAAGGATCAATTCCTACTTAATACATTTTTCTTGGTGCATCCATATTCGAAAAATCCTAGATTCGCCTCTGCTTAACTCACTCTTTTCCAAAGAGATACATGATACAAACGTAAATACGGATTTTTACATTCGCCCTTCAAATCCAGCAATAGAATTTGAATTACAATTTACACCAACATGCAATAGTGTTAACTTTCTATTTTTCAAGCTCAGTAACTGAAAGACCAACTGATTCATTCTCATTGGTGTTACTTGGGCTAAGCATTATCAACACTTGGGCTTATGGCTTTATTTGGGAGGGATGGACAGGTAAGTATACAATCTTAATAGAATTGACAACTATTAACCCACAATATGTTAGCAAATTCTAGGCCTAAAGTATCAACAAATAGTCCAAGAGTTAAAAAAAAAGATTTTTTTTTAGAGAAAATTTTAGAAATAGTAATCATAACAAATATAATAAGGTTCTATAGCTATAGTTTTGATAATTGCGCTCCATAGCTATAATATGTTTGCTATGGAGGTTGTGGTTTGTATATTTCGCTAGCTAATATACAAATAGGGTAAGTATATACAAATTATGTATTTATACATTTAGGAATTTTTAGAACTCTGTTTGTATATTTTGCTTGTCAATATACAAACAAGGTAATTTATTATGAATTTTTCATAAATCGTATACAAATAGCTAGGGTAAGCATATACAAAATTATGGATTTATACAATTAGGAATCAAATTATATAAATTCTGAATTTATACAAATCAAACAAAATATGCAAATCAAGCAAATAACAAGAATTGGGAAAACTGTAGCGCATATTACAATTTTCTTAAACTATAGCTATAGTACCTAATATATGCTAAATGTTTGCTATTTTATATAATTTTCTCTTGTTTTTATGGTAATAAAATTTTCTTCAGTGCTTTTAACCCTCATAATTTTAAGGATTTAATATCCCACTTCATGTGATAACTTATACTTATAAAATAATATTAATTGTCATACTTTAAATTAGGGGAAAAAATATAGATTCATGTAGCATATTAAATTTTTATGTATACATTAATTATCTTATAATTTTTTATTTTATATATATATATATATATATATAACGTGTTCATTTAGTTGATGTATACTTTTCTTAATTGACTCAAAATTTATTGTATACATTGATTGTGACATAGTAAACACAATATGTATATCTTATTTATATTTTATTTGTGTACATTACTAGTGTAGATATCTAGAATTTTTTTGAATGAATGGAATTTGATGTTTATATATTGCATATTAATTTTTTTATGTATTATAAACTATATTATAAATTATTATTGTATATATTTGTTTACCGCGTTGATTTAGTTGATGTATATTTTTTTAGTGAAAATTTTATAAATAACATATATAAGACTAATATTTTCTTATATGTCATTTATAAAATTTTCAAGTTATAACAATAAAAAATTTCAGGTTGTAACATTTTATTAAAACAAAAGATTTTTAAAATAATAGTAAAAACCGTTTTTTTGAAAATCATAAAAAGAAAAAAACGGATGTCATTAATTTGAATAAATTAAGGATAATGAATAATGCCATAAATTTAGGGAATTCAAAACAAAATATTTGTTTTCCTTTTTATACTCAATCAGTTAAAATTAATTAAAAAAATATTTGTTTTCCTTGTTTAGCTCAAAGCAGTTAAAATTCGTTCAAACATATTTCTTTTCTTTTGTTGGAAGGTTTCTCTCTCTTCTCAATATTTTTTCTGTAAATTGTCACTCTCATCTAATTCATATTCGTTTTTATTCAATAATCTTTATTTTCTTGTAATGGACGGCTTCTTATTAGTATTAATAAAGCATGGTGGTAGATGTGATCCTTCAGGTTAGTGTTCTTTGCGATATTTTATTTGTATTACATTATTTGTATTGTAATACAAATCAAACGTTAAAAAAAATTATGAACAGTGATTCTGAAAAAAATAATATTCAGATTTTGTTTGTGTATAATAGTTTTAACTATGGCGTTTTTGGTATGAATATTCACTTTTGAAATTACATAAAATTTATTTGAAATTGGTATAGATTTTGGTTTGAACATTCATTTTTTTTTGTATGTTTATGGTTATAAAATTACATAAAATTTATTTGAATTTGTTATATTGGTTATACCATGTTGGTACGATTTTAGAATTATATTTGAATGAATTTCATACACTATTTGTCTAATAAATGACAATTAATAGTTAGAAGTGATATTATTTTGGTATTATAGTGGCATGATTGTGCTGTGAAAAAGTGACGACTTATGGCATGAAATAGGTATGAAAAGTGTGCATAATAATTGTATGAAATTTGTATACTAATTTCAGATTTTTTGTTGTGTATAATAATTTGAATTATGTCGTTTTAAAAAAAATGTATAATGTTATATTTTGGTATGACCATTGAATTTGTTCATTTGTCTGACCCATTTTTTATTTTTTGGTATATTTCTGGTTTAAAAATAGATAATTTTTTCTTTGGAATTTGTATACTAATACTACCAGACATGTATGACAATCGATAATATTTTTTGGCACGATTTCTGGTTTGATTGGATTTTATTTTTTTTGGCATTATATTGTAATGAATTTTGAGAATAATAATGTAATGAACTTGATATATTATTTATTAAAAAAAATGACAATTAATATTTCTAAGTTGGAATTATTTTGATATTCTAGTGGCATGATCCTCGTATGAATAATTGATAACTTTTGGCATGAAATAGGTAAGAAATGTGTGAATAAGAATTGTATGAAATTTGTATACTGATATAACATATGTGTTTTTACTTTTGTATTCTGTAATAACATATGAAATTGTTTAAAAATAACATATGTATTTTTACTTTTGTATGCATAAAAATGTTATGAAATTTGTATACCTGCTATAACATATGTACAAAAGTTATTTGTATTTTTGTATGATGTAATACTGACACAATAATTTATGATGAAACGGGAAAATATGCAATTCAAAAAGTGTTGGAGCATATATTATTGTCGCCTGGTTAAAAAAGAACTGTAGGGAGACCACAACTTGAACGTTGTAAATGGTTTGCTGATGTGAATTCAAGAGGTCTAAGATTACGTGCAGTACATGTCGTCGGGAGGAACACAACAAAAGGACATGTTCAAATTACCCTTCTGAAAAAAGACATAATTTATTTTGATTTTGATTTGGTTGTTTTATTGTGGCAAACTCATGTTTTGATTTATTTTGTCTTTTAAGTTAATGAATTATAATTTCAAAATATTTATTATGTGTGCTAGTTAATCATTTGTGTATTCCGTGTTTTTCAAATGTATACTAAAAAAATAGGTAATGTTGGTATGTGATTAATATTGACTGGAAAAATTAAGTTAAATTTTAGTATGAAATTGGTATACATTTGGTATCCAACTGACGTCCCAGTGGTAAAATTGAAAAAAACAACAACTTATAATTGAGATTTCAACTGTAATAGCCAACGTAAAACTAGTTAATATAGTATCCAATCTGTATAAATTTAGTATCAAATTGATATCCCATTGAAAAATTAAAAAATCAACATGTAGTTGAGATTTCAACCAAATTAGACAACCTAAACAAGTTAATGTTGTATTTAATTGGTATCTATTTGGTATCCAACAAATATCCCACTTGAAAATGAAAAAAACAAAAAATGTAGCTGATATTTCAACCAAATTAGACAATCTAAAACAAGTTAATGTTGTATCCAATTTATATACAGTTGGTATCCAACTTGAAATTTTAGAACAAAGACGAAAAATAAAAATATATGAAATTGATATCCAACGGGTATAAATCTGGGAAGAATAAATTTGACTGTAAAGCAATGCAAATTATATATTGTTGTTAGAAATTGTAGCAAAAAAATTATACATCACCCAAAAATCAAAACATGTAATTAAAAGTTTAAACTACAATAATTAATACAAGTTCTATATTTTACTCTCTCTTCAATTTATATTCCGTATTTAAGTGTGATTTTTTTAAATCATATTTAGGCTAAAACTTAGGAACTCCTTATTAAAGATTTTATGATCTCATATTATCTATATATATCAACAAATTTCAGAATTAAATATACTTATTTCACCCACAAAATAATATTTTAGCTATAGAAAAACACACCAAAAAAGAGTTCAAAATTTCGGCAAAACGATTTTTTTCTCAAAAAATCAAGTTTTAGATTAATTAAAATAAAAAACGAAATCAATTTTTCAAAATATAGAATTCTTAATTCTAAAAAAATCAGATTAAAAAATAAAAAAACAATATCAAAATTTAAAATAAAAAAAACATCAAGAAAATCAAAAAAGATAAGATTAAAGTGAGAGAAAATTACATGTTACAATATTCGGTGATAAATTTATTTTTTAAAAAAAATTAAAGTCCCCAGTAGTCATTAATAAATAAAAAGTATTTGAATAGTAATCAATATTTATATTGGAAATAATAAAATAATCAAAATAAAAATCAACTAATTAGGAGAATATCAACGAAAAAATTTATCTTGTCAATTATAAATTACTATATTTATGAAAAAGGTATTTTGAGAGTAACGTGAGGGTGGGGTGTGGGTTGACATATGATAAGTTAAAAAATCTCATAGATAATTACAAATTGAGTCTCTCTCATTAGTATTATTTCTCTCACCTATTAATTATATAACATTATATAATATATATTAGTTAATAATATATGATTAATTAATTTATAAATTAAAACTAATCTGTTAATACTTGTAATTAAAATGTTGTAAGTAGTAAAATAAAAAAAGTAGATCTAAAAGTTGTAATATTAACCCTTAATTAGATGTGTGGTGTGATTTTTCCATTTTTTTTATTTGATTTCAAAATTTATTGTATATATTAATTGTGACATGGTTAATGCAATATGTATACATTATTTATATTTTATTTGTATATATTATTAATATACATAATTATATTGCATAACTATTGATGTGTAGGTCTAATAGAAATATTACCTTATGTCAAAATATTTTGAAACATATAATCAGGTTTCTATGAATATTGTCAATTGTGTATATATGATATATATAATATTTATGGCGTATACATTCAATTTGAAAATGTGTATAGTAGATTATTGTTATAGGTCCTCCCTCAATGTATACAAAAATCAATATGATTCACATTAATTAAGAATCAATTTTTCTTTTACATGAATACCGAAGTGAGTTTGCAATATGTTGAAATTTATTTTGTAGGTGAAGAATCTTCAAAATTAAAATTATTATCCATGATGATTTTCAAACTTATCGTCGTTTTTCATTTCACTCATTTTCTTCGAGAATTTCACATTGTTGTTATAATCTTCGTCACTTTTTACATATTTTTTTCTTTTGAGAATGAACTACTCTTACCCATTGAAATATAACAGAATGCGAAAAAAGTTTATAAAAATTCTTGCACCCAACTACAAGATAAGGATAGTAGAAACCCTCTATTTTATTGAAAATAAATTGCAGACAATCAATATGTATATAATAGAAATTAGTGTGATTAGAGTTATCTATTGTGAAGATCCGTTATTGTAATTGATCTCTAATGAAGATATTTTAGGAAAGAAAATATAAATCCTAAAATTTGAAAGAAAGAAAAAAGAGGGAAGTAAAAGGAGAAGTTGAAAAAATACGGTGAAAAAAATTATAAAAAAAATCAAAATATGAGACATTTTCATCAAACAACTTTGAGAGATCTCCAAATCTAAAAGGAGAGATTTTAAGAGAATAAATAAATGTGCATAGGAATTAGGATGAGTGTAGTGCTACCGATTCTTCAAATTTTGAGTCGTTCTCAATATGAGTGTTTATAGGACATATAATGTAAAATTAATAACTCAAAATATGAGTGTTTCCTATCTCGTTGAACCAACAATCACCATTACACCATTGCTCAAAAAAGATTCCATCATCTTTTTCTTTAAAAATCGTTCTCCAAGATTTAACCTTTGAAAATAAGTGATATAAGTTGGCAACAATTGTTATAATAGAACGAATGAATATAAGTAAAAAAGTGATATAAGTTGACAACAACGGATATAGTATAGAGAATAAATCCAAGTGAAATTAGAACTGTATTCAAGTAATACAAGCTACCCGTAACAATTGATACAAGTGATTTTCGAAGTTGTAGGTAAATTGAAGATGTGTTGTATCTGCAATATAATGTTTCTAGTTTGCATATAAGATCGAGATCTGAATTCATGGTGCTGGGTGTGGTGATTTTTTTGGCGATGATACAAATGTATCTCATAAAATATAAGTGATACACTAATACACTGAAATATAATGAATTTTTTGGATCGTGATTTTAAAAGAATTATTTTTTTCCGATGTAACATGGATTTCAGAATGGTTACTACGTTTAATAATTAATGAACCTCTTGCTATATTTATTTTATTTGATAAATAGACATCAAAATTTTATTTTGTTTTTGTTTTGCTAAGAGTTGGGGAATTATTTTTTTTTAAAATGCTTGATCATGCAACTATTTTTGTGACACGTTGACTATACAACTATTTACTAAGGATGTAACGCTGAGTCAGAATTTTGAAGAGAACAAATACTAGAGTTGCACCAACAAAAATAAAAAGGTCTTATTTAAGAAAAATTGACACAAAGTGTGATTATATTCTTTTCTTCAAGATGATTCATCAACTAAAATCTAGTTACATTTCATTTTCAAGAGTGTTACAACTACAGTCTACTAATTTTAAATGATATCATATCAAAGCTTTCAACCATACTCCACTAAGGTAAGCAAATTCCGTATTTTAATTTTATGGGTTCTAAAAAAATTTAGAATACTATTTATTGAGCTCAGGATACTTATTTAGAAAATCAAACAATTTTTAAAAAAATATAAATATAAATTATGAGGTCAAAATTTCTGAGTCATATCAGACATGTAACTATTGATTGATCCTTTTACTCATTAAAGTTCCACTAACGGGTGACAGTTATTCAACAAAAAGATTAATTATTAAACTCAAGTATTTGATATTCTTCTTCAACTATACTTAATGGCCAACCTATATTAATGTTTTCTTTTTTGGCACGTGTCAATGTCATGGACATGAGAAATATAGGCCACCAATAAATTAAGTAATAAAAGAACAGAAAAAAGTACTTTTACTTTGAAATTTTTATCCTTCATTCCTTTAGGATTTGGTAAAAAGGTATATTTAAATTGTTAGGGTTCTATCTTCACGACTTATAAAAGGGTAAAAGAGAAAAAGGGAATGAAAAAGAGAATGTAGATATGTTTCTTTTTATGTGAGAGTTGATCTTTGATTAGGATAAGAATCAGAGTCATAATTTAAAATTTATGGGTTCAAAATTCTACTTTTTAAAAAGTTATTATTGTATAGATATTAGACCTCACCCCAAACTAGCTCAAGAGGTGCGGAGCGTTCAAATCATAATCAGAATGAGTTAATTGCTTTGATACCACGTAAAGAAATGGATCTTGAGTTTAACTTAACCTCAGCAACTAGCTCAAGACATAAGGATTATTCAAGTCATATTGAAGATATCACTCATTCCTTAAAGAGTTGACGTGTGACTCTTCACAATTTCTAGATTCCAAATTAATATAAACATTCGCGATGGAAATACACTCTTCTCCCAAGTTTTTGGGGACTAGCTTGCTTCTATAGTACAGGCGGGCTAAGAATGTTATATAAATTTCTTTGGACAAATATGAAATTGGAGAATTATAGTAACTCAGTTGGTTGTCTAGTTAAACTTTCGTCTTGTTAGGAAAAAACTAATTCTCCACCAAATAGTTTTCTCTGAACAATAAACTAACTATACATGGGCTCCGCTCCTGAATTCACGATTCTTGATGGTATTGACTGTTCAAATAACGATGCAATTTATTTTTTTTAGTCAAATACATTGGTTCTACCTTTGAAATTTTGTTCAAAAGTATCATTTCAAAATTCAGTCAACTAAACAATGTCATTTTAATCCCCGTAACTCTTTCAAGATACGGTGTATCTGTAATCATTTGTCAATGCAAAATGAGATTAACATAATTTACTAATCGTGGACAATAACATTACACCATCAACTCATTCAAAATATTTGTCAATTTACATATTTAATTCTACATATAAATATATACCTTAAATTTTGGTTGTAGTGTCTAAATATATACCTTAATTTAATTCTACACAAATGAATTAATTTAGTCCGATTAAAACTTTAGAATATTAGAATCAATATTTGGCAAGGGAAAAGTAACTAAATAATTAAAATATAGAAAATTACTGTGACAAATATCACAAATACGTATATGACATGGACACATTGTAATCACGTTAATGGACTACTGATTCGTCGACTATCGTCCAATATCTTTAACATTAAAATAATCGAGAGATAATTACAGTTCCATATCTCTAGGTGATTTCATTTATAATTTTGTTAGCAAATAAAATATAGATTTTACAAACTTAAGCAAATGTGATATATATATACTAGAGGTGCTGATCCGTGCCAGCACGGATCCAAAATTATAAAAAGTTAAACGCATTAAAAAAGAGATCAGACAATGCAATAAATAATTACGTACCTAATGATGATTTGTATTAAGTGTGGTCAATTATATAAGATGTTAAGAATCAATGAGATTATTTAATTCTATAAAAGATGGCAGATAATTTACAAGGTCAATTTGGAATAAATATGATCTTATATAAAGAGAAATTATTTCTTACAATTTCCACTACAATGGCATAGTGATCCCAGTAACAACCAAAAGTTGTTCACCACAATGCACACCAAAAGTGAGTCAAGATAACAGTCTCCCTCCAAGCTTGTGAAGAAACAAAAGAGAAATTGTCACTACTATCTGCAAGATTTGATGCAAGAATGAGCAGCTCATATCAATGGCATGGCTGCAAGATTTTACGTTTTGTCACCAAAACAGCACAGCCAGCTTGAAGCAGCTCAAGTTGATACCAACATGATAGAATATCAAATACATTATGGATATCGTAGAAGGGATAATCACCCAATCGAGAAGCAAGAAGAATGCACATATATTCTAGACAGTTTGGCCAACAGTGACTTGGTATCGGATTTTTCAAATCGAAATGTCTACACATCCCCCTGGTTCTTCTTCTTTTTCAGAATTAAGTTTGTAATCAAGAACTTGAGAAGCAAGAATACTAACCAACGTGTCCATGTGTGTGCGTGATTCTAAAGTGCAGAAATTAGCAATAAGAAGCGATTTTATACGAAATAGAATAGAGTAGAGGATACAATACTTCGACGATGAACTGAATATTTTTAAATGTCATGTGATTCACAGCCAAATAAGCTTCATTTATCCAATTCACTGTGTTGTTCCTCCTGCAATCTCTCCAAGACTCTAGCAAATAAAAGACATTGATCAAAATGTCAAGGACGGGATGAGGTCAACTACTCTTACGAAAAAACCAACAAAACTATAACTATTGAGAACGCTCCCACCGACATAACTAAAAGAGATCCCTTAAGTCGAGAAAAGACTCAATTTTATTCATTCAAGGAAAAACTACCTATATAGACATACTATACTATCATATATACATATTTTATCTCTACTTTAAAAATATTACATATATAGAGTATCACTTTTTAATAAATATACCATATATTTTAAAAAATTAAATCAGATACACAATTCCTTAAAAAATGGTAGTAAATAAATATCTTAAAATTACATCTCCTTAATTAGTGGGACATTAATAATTCAAATTAATTTGATCTCTCTTCAATTCAGCCGCTTCCCTCCCCAATCCCAAAACGTTTATATCATATTCACACTATCCTACCCTCACCCCTTCTTCCCCACTCTCACACGTATCCCTCATTACCCCTCCTTCTTAGTGTCCTTGCTTTGTTCCTTAATCCATATACCTGAAAATCAAGGATTTTACATCAGTTATTGACACAAATTAATCATTTGAGGACACTAAATCTATATAAACAAAGCCCTAAATGAGTCCAAATCTCAGACTCATCAATACTCAACTCAGGATACTCAACTCGAAGGACTCAACTCATGATACTCAAGGATAAAGCAATAGTAAAAGATGCAATATATATATGGAAAGCTATAAAACTATAAATAGCAACTCAATGTATTGAAAAATACAATAATACTCAGTGTGTATATAAAAATACAATATAACTCTGTGGGACTTTCTCTAACCGACAACCATCACTATGAGCTATGTTATGATATATCGTCTCACCCACACTGCCAGAACTATCCTATACTTTCCCAAGGTATAAGACCTCTGAAATAAGTGGATCCACTAGTCTGTGCTAAAAAAGCACTAAGGAATCATCTAAAAAGTATAACCCTTTCTACCCACGTCGGCTACATGGTTTTTGGAGACTTGAGTTATCTGTCTCGTCCCCATGTTGGTGCTCAATACTACTCCCAAAATACACTCAGCTCATATATTTTAAAAACATAACTCTTTATGTGGTTTGAGATTATTACTCAAAATCTTTCTCTAAAAAGAGATTTTACTCAACTGCTCAAAACTCTTTTGGAAATCTCAGTTTCCTCCTCTTTTAAATGTGAAAACATTTACTATTGGGAATACTTAGTTCTCATATATCATTTTAAGGAAAATGAACTCGACTCTACGCTTTCTCAACTCAAGTGCTCAAGTCTTAAAACAAGTTTAGAAAAAGTTGTAAAAAACTTCTCAAAATAGGGTTCATGTCGAATGATGGACGTGAACGACTCAATTCAAGATTTTCAATAACCATACAAAGAACTCAATACTCGAAACTCAACAACTCAGAACTCAAGAACTTCAATGATACTACTCATTTAAAGAATGCTCAACTCATAAGGTTCATACAGAATTATGGGCATAAACGACTCAACTGAAGGACTCAATGATACTCTTCATCTCAAGATTTCTCGACTCATATGGTTCATGCGGAATTTATGGGCAAGAACGACTCAACTCGAGGGTCTACATAACAATATGGAACTCATGTATTCGACTCCTCTCATTCTTATACTTACTTTCTCAAAACTTAGCTCAAATCTATAGTTGATCTCAAATGATTCACAATTGAACTCAAAGACTTTCTTGAACTCTACTTTTAACTCTCTTTTGAATGTGAATTATGAATTCAAGAGTTATGGTTAAAGATATGAAGGATATCGTTATGATAAAGTAGACTTATGAATACATTCTCCTTATTTTCATGCTCACTTGCTCGAGTCTTTGAAACAAGTTACTAGAAGTTGTAGAAGACTCCACAAAAGGACTTAAAGGGACTTTCTTAGAATGTTCGAAAGAATTCTCAAAATCTTAATTCTTAACTCTACCTTGAATTTGAATTATGAATTCAAGGTTATGATCATGCTATGCATGATTTCTAGGTGTTTAGAAATAGCTTGGAGTGTTTAGAATCAAAAGGGAGTGAAGGTACATTTTAAAAGAACTCAAACGAAGCAACCGATTGCAAACTGGACGGGGCAGGCAACCCTGCTGCACTGAGTGGCGCGGGGCGCCAGCCCCTAAACTTTAGAGCATCATTTGGGGTGCACTGGCTGGCATGACGTGCCAGGCCCCAACCCAGAAAACCCAATGAATTTTCTTGCTCATTTTCTCACCCTAACTCACCTAGAATCGAACGGTTTCTTCCCTAATCACTTGAATTTGATTACTTAACATAAGTACACTCTAATCTACTCAATACATCCCTCAAAACACTCACTTCCATCTCAAAAAATCATCAAAAATCCCAACACAACAAGATTTAGGATGAACTTCAAGAACACTTCTCAAGAACTCTAATCTTTCAACTTTAAGAATGAAATTTCGCTGAAAATAACATGATTGGCGTGTGGGTGAACAAAACCAACACTATGAAAGCTTACATATCTCTTAGGGATCACACCCATGGCGAAAATCCGCGACAAAACTCAAGAACCTCGACGAACGCCTAGATCCTCTCCTATTTTCTTCTCTTTCTCCTCTTTTTTCTCTTCTCTCAAAATCCTAACTTATTTTTATGAAGCGTAAACTGAATCCATTAAATTTTGTCCCCAACTTAATTACCAAAAACGAATATAATTAATTGGGTAGTGAAAAGATCATAATTCCCTTCTAAAATCCGGTTTTAACTTTTCTTATCTAGACAACCCAAATTCGAATATACATATCTCCCTCATACAAACTCGAAACTGAGCAAACTCGGTGGCGTTGGAAATATAATTGAAAGATATTTCCTACAGTAACTGGTAGCGCACCTAAATCATCCTGAGCTAGGAGTTATAGTTGTTTGAAGTTGACCCAAAACTCATACTTAGCTTAACTTTGACAAACTTTTCAAATTTGATTATTTTCAAAACGGTTTCTTTCCAATTCTAAGTCTTTCTAGTTCTTTCAAAAAGCGAGGTGTTACAATTCTAAGATGGGAAATGTTTGGATCCTGACCAAAACCCAATTGTAATAGGGAGATGTCATGATAACTGGTTGGCTTTATGCGCACAAGTGCCGCTGCATGCAAAATAGCACGCCCCCAAACCGAAACAGGCAACTTTGTCCTCATCAACAATGGTCTAGCTATCAATTGAAGATATTTAATCAATGACTCTGCTAAGCAATTTTGAGTATGAACATGTGCAACAGAATGTTCAACTGTTATTCCAGTGGACAAATAATAATCATTAAATGCCTGAGATGTAAACTCAAAGGCATTATCAAGACAAAGTGTTTTTATTACGCAATCTGGAAATTGTGACCTTATTATTTGAGCCAACAACCTCACAAAAGTCATATTGCGAGTTAATAATAAGCACACATGAGACCATCTTGTAGATGTATCTATCAAGACCATATAATATTTAAATGGTCCACATGTAGGGTGAATAGGCCCACATATATCATCCTGTATCCGTTCCAGAAAAGCAGGAGATTCCACTCCAACCTTAGCCGTTGATGATTTGGTAACCAACTTTCCTTGTGAACAAGCAGCACAAGAAACTTCTTTGATTGAAGAACATTTTGGTTTTTCAAAGTATGCCCATGTGAATTCTCAATTATTCTGCGCATCATATTATAACCGGGATGGCCCAATCGGTCATGCCAAATGATAAAATCATTAGAACCAGTAAACCTTTTGTTTACTACGACATGTGATTCAACTGTATCAATAGTTGTATGGTACAACCCAGAAGAAAGTGCAGGCAATTTTTCAAGCACAATTTTCCTCTCCGCATTTATCGTATTAATATAAAGGTATTCCACCTTTCCTTTATTTGCAGTCTCAACATGATATCCATTTTGGCGAATAACTTGAAACTTAACAAGTTTCTTTGAGACTTACTACAATACAATGCATTATTAATTTTCAATAATGTTCCTCCAGGTAGTAATAAGACCGTTCTTTCTTATCCCTCAATCAACTTTGTACTATCGGATATTGTATTAACATATGTATTTTTCATAATCAAATGAGAGAAATATTTCTTTTATCCTAGTATTGTATGAGTTGTGGCACTGTCCAGAAGGCACATATTTTCATTACTCATCTTGGATTAAACTGAAGACTGAAATTTTTTATTGATCTTCATAAAAATAAAAATACATAATAAGAAGTACAAAACTTTACAAAAGAAAATTTAAGTACATGAACTTTAAGTAAAACATTAAAAACACATAACAACATTATTCATTTCCCAGTTCAATTATCAATCTTCAATTGCGACCCCAAAGAAGTCTTCAGCTTCCAGATGAGTAATATCATCGAGCCCATCAAAAGCATCATCTTTCAATGCTAAATTTGTCTCAATATTCTAATCATATTTTTGAGAAGACCCTGCCTGAGCATCATCTTTGAGAGTCAAATGTGACTCTACTCGGGCATTAAAAGAGGAGGCACGACTTTTATTTCCTTTCCTTTTAAAGGAGTTTTGATATAGCTTGACAAAATGCTCAGGTGTCCAACATTCATTTTTCCAGTGACCTTTAAGGCCACTATGATGACAGTGATCTCCCTTGCCTTTAGAAGGATTATTTTGAGAACCCATATTGTTCTCCCTTTTGTTATGACCGCCACCTTGACAATTATTATATCGTCTTTTGGCTTTTCCACACCCACACACATTATCATGGCCCTGATTACTTTGTCTTATTTCAGACTGACCGTTTGCTTCTACCCCGTGTGCCTCCGATAATGGAGCACTTCCAACGGGACAGGCTTCCTGATTTTTCATTAAAAAGTAATTATGCTGCTCAGCCACCAGAAGACATGAGATTAATTCAGAGTATTTTTTCACGGTATTGCTGTTGTAATATCATATTGGAGGCATGGAAAGTAGTTAGTGTCTTTTCCAACATGTCCTCATGTTTTATAACTTTCCCACATAATTTTAATTGGGAAGTGATTCTAAATACAACAAAGTTATACTCAATTACGGTTTTATAATCTTGAAGTCGTAAGTGCATCCACTCGTAACGAGCCATTGACAATATCATTGCCTTGAGGTGGTCATACCTCCCTTTCAAACCTACCCACAATTCAAGTGGATCTTTCACTATTAAATATTCAACCTTCGGGTTTTCATTAAGATGATGACGCAGGAATATCATAGCTTTCGCTTTATCATGACTTAATGCGTTATTTCCTTCGATTATAATATCACCAAGACCCTTAGCGGTAAAGTGAATTTCAGCATCAAGTACCCATGACAAATAGTTCTTTCCAGAAATGTCAAGTGCCAAAAATTCAAGCTTTGACAAATTCGACATGATGAAAACTATCATAAAATAGTTGAGTTAATAACATGATGTTGATTTCTTTATAATAAAAGATAAATTAATGTTTAAATGATTAGGAATTAGTATAAATATATTATATGCATTAACATGGAATGTTACAAAAACATGTAAACTTATAAAGTATGAAACGGTAAATTTAATATATATATTCTAATTATTTTACAATATTTATTACTAGTTTCAATTGTTATTTAACGCCAAAGGTTTGTAAGATTTTTAAGTCATATTTAACATAATACTATTATTCTTTATGACACACAAATACTTATCATAAATGATAGAATTACTACTTTCAAGTATTTTAACTAGTTTGCTATCATATTACTTAGTAATTAATTTAGAGTTATAAGTTAGTAGCAGATAAATAATATAAATCTTAAATGCATTGAGTAAAGTATCATAATAATAGTTAAATCAAGTTATGTATGGAGTAATTAAATTGCAAATCAAAGACTTATGTAAGTCCTATTCGAGATGTTATAAACATATAAATGTATACCTGCCTCAGAAAGAAAATTGATTTTTAGGAAAAAAGATAATTCTGAATTAAGTAGGTCTTAATTGGTTAGAGACTCGTGCAGATAACGTGTTGTGAAATATTAGCAATATAAAATAATATAAGACAACAAATATATAGACAAGATATATGGGAGATAATGCTTTCTTATTTCTTTCTTCTGTATTTTTCGACTGTATCTTTTATAAAATAATCATCGCTATTTATAGTACAAAATATCTTTGGAAGTTACATGAATTAAATAGATTTCATTTATTTTGTACATGAACTTCACAAAAGAGTTACGAAAGACATCCACATTAATGCATTTATAACATTAAGTACATTTTTGTTGTTTTATTACCAATTGATAAAAAATATTTATATAGTGTGTTTATACCAAGTTAATAATTAAAGGAGACCTGCCTTAAATACACACATTATCATTATTTACCAAAGCCTCTTGATGATATATGAGAATTACACTAGCTTCTCTTAAGGGCAAACTACATAAATCCAACTAGTTTAGGTTCTAATTACTAAGATTCCTGATAGTTTCAAATATTACTTCATCTACCATATTTCATGCTTAGGATACACGAGTTGAAATCCGTGAGATATATGTATCTGTCGAATTTTAAAACTGAGATACATATTTTATTTGTTTAGATTAATTGGTTGTAACTGATTTCTTTAATTAGAGAAGTAAATGAAGATTTTCAGAATGCATGAACAAGTAATTTTGAAAATTAAAATTAATCAAATCCCTTAATATAAGGCGGAAATCAAGGAGTGTATCTATGTTTAATTAACTTCATTTTATTATTCTTTGAAATAATAAATTCATTAATATTATTAATAAAGGACAACAAAAAACATGTATATCTTAATCACGTAATTTGATTAATTTTATTTTATCACTCTTAAATAATAAATCCATTAATTTGATGCATCTATTATCAATATATGATGTATCCAACCAACTAAACACTTAGATACATAAGCATCATATATGTACATCCATATGTATCATAGAAGTATCTAGATTTATTTAGTACATTTGTTATATGTGTCTAGTATTAATTTCATGTATCTATTTATATGATCTAATTTTACTTTTCATGTATATTTTATATGTATCTAGTGTTAATTTGATGTATCAAGTATCAATTTCATACATTATATTCAAAAACATGTATCTCGGATACATAATAAGCATATACATATAATTATGTGTATCTAATTATGAAATGTAACTAAAACGCACAAATATAGAAACAAATCACAATGGTAGAGTATCTGTTTATCATTAATCCAAAAAAAAGAAAAAAAATCAAAATTCTTCCCTTTTTAGCATCTAATTTTTTTTTTTTATCATAGATACATATAATCTTAAGTCAGATACATGAATTTTTAACTAGATACATGTACACATGATGTGTATCCAACATTGTTGCATATCTAATGGTGTATTTGTTCTGTTAATTAAAATTTGACGTAATTCTTCTATCTTGATTGAGTCATTCCTATACTTAGATCTATTCTCGGCTTGAATATTGATGGATGAAGAGTCAGTCCCTGCAATGATAAATTCATGAGTAAAAATAAACAAATAAAAGTTGTCTGATTTAGTATAATATTGTTAATGTGTAGTACCTTTAACAAGAATCATCCGATTTTGACAATGGTCAGCATTGGAGTGTTTGAGAAACAACAAAATCAAAAAATATAAAACCTAATTTGTAAAACTTTTTAAAATTGAACTTAAGAACATTATGAATTTTAACTCAGATACAAAACCAAGATACATGAGAATAATAAAACAATAAAAACAAACCAATATGTAAAATACTGATTTGAACATGCAAACATGTATTGAGAGGATGAAGGAATAAAGAAGAAGAAGATGAAGAAAGAAAGTGGGTGGGTGGACATGGGGTGGGGAACGGCGGCTAATGGGAATATAAAAAAATTGACTTGTTAATGACCATTAATTAAAGAGTTTAAATTTGAGATAATTATCCAATACCATATTTAAGAGATTTGTGTATCTGATTAAATCTTTTAAAATATATGGTATAAATATTAAAAGTGGTAATATGTTTAATTATTTTAACCTAGAGGTAAATATAATATATATGATAGTGATGTATGTGTAGTTATGCAGTTTTTTCCTTCTCTTATCGTTTTTATTTTTAGAAGAGAAAAGACATAAGTTCCCCCCTGAATTTGTCTCGAAAAGTCAACTACATGCTTAAACTATTGTGATGACCTATTACACACCTAATCTTATTTAAAGTGATATTAATACCTCCTTAGAAGGTGGCATGGCACATAAAGTGTCTTCACCTTCCTTAAGGTGCGTGAGAAAAAGAAAATTTATGTTAGAATGACAAGTTTAAACACATGGCCCTATTTTATTGGTCATTATACAATTAAGTATTATAATTTCTAATTTATTAATTATGTATTTTTTTTCCTTTTTTTACTTTTTATTGGTGACCCCAATTTCTATAAAGCTTTTACATTTTTAAATTTTTTTTAAAAAAGTTCTTCTTGTTTACAAATTCTTTGTCACCATTGATGATTTCTTCAAATATCCATCACTCTATCATAAAAAGGAATTCTAAAAAGAAGTAAAAAATAGTAGGGAGGATGTTGATTTCCACCGAGAAGTTAATAATTTTAACTTAAGGTTCATGATTTTTATTTGAACTCGCCGGAAGATTCACCGGAGAAGAACACCGGAAAAAAATATGAGAAATATAATGGCTTCTATTCAAAATACTATGACATTTATGCATAAAATTCATGATTCATTGCCTACATTTTTCAAAAATTCATGGAAGAAAATAATTTTCTATCTTTGTCTTCTTTATTCTTGCCAGAGCACCACTCACAACCATCACAATGTTATTTTTGTCTCAAACCATCAATAGCATATTTGATTTTACACACAAAGAATACTAATGAAATGATTGATTTTCATCCATAATTATCAAGATTTGAAAAGAACTTTTACAGATCTAAAAGTTCTTATTTGTTTCGCCGGCAACAATGGTGTTGCCCATCGCCTTCCGCCGCCAACATCACTAAACTTCATAATCGTCTTATTGTCTCACGTTCTCTATTAAAATTTCTTGTTTTCCCTTCAATTTATGAATAATGAAGAAGAAAGAAAAAACTGATTTTAAGAAGAAAGAAATGTAAGGTGAGAGGAAGAAGAAAACCTGGGTTTCTACTTTTTTGCAAAAGTCTAAGAAAATATTAAGCAAAAATGGTTTAAAAAAATTAAAATAATCTTATTTATGTGTCAAATCGCGTGTATAACACATTTCCACACAAAAACTGGTATTATCTTTGGAAGGGGGTATTAATTGTTAGCTCCTTGTAATCAAGAAGTATTAATAATGAAAACATTTAACTGACTTACTGCCTATTGCAGGAAAAGAAAGAGAACCAAGTCACACACACAAACGCCCAAGGAAAGGAATCTGCTGACAGAGTCAAGCACACAACAAAGGAAAGGGATTATCTGTTTAAATCAATCAAGACAAGCTTGCACATATCAAAAGACATATACAAGGAAACAAGAACAGTGAAAGAAGAAGATAATCACTCAATCAATCTAAGAGTACAATACGCAACTTTCCTTGAACTTATATTGTAATCTTCTTTCATCCTTCATAAAGCTTTGTACACGAGAGTGAACAATTGTAAAACAAAAAGAGAAGGAAAGATTCTGAGTGTAGGTTATACAAGTAGAGGTAGTGTCGACATAGAAGCTCTGATTTGCATATTATACAGTACTTGAAGATTACACTTCCTGTACAACCACTACATCGGTGATCCGAACCAATATAAAATATTTTGTGTCAATTTACTTTTTGCATCTTATCGTGTTTTATACTGTTGAACAAACTTGCAGGTGAGTCGACTACTCCTCACAGGAAGTCGATTGAAAGAATTTTTAATTCACTCCCATTTTGACTTTCAATTGGTATCAGAGCAGGTTTCACTTTTTAAGTGTTTAACCACACGTGAGCAAATCTCCAATGGCACACTATTAGATTCCTGGCGCTCTACTTCAAGATGGACACTCTTCACATCGACCACCATATTTCAATGGACAACATTATTCTCACTGGAAAGACAGGTTCAGAATCTTTGTCTCTTCTAATGATCATCAAGCATGGATAGTGATCAAGAAGGGCCCAAAGCCTATTCCTGGATTGACTGAACAAGATGGCACTGGAAAGTCATTTGACCTTGAATCATTCGATATCACTAAGGAACAACGAGAGGTAATTCAAACTAATGCTAGAGCTATAAGTTTGTTATATTGTGTAGTGAGTGGAGCCGAATATGACAAGATATCAACATGTGAAACTGCGAAAGAAATGTGGGACAAGCTTGAAGTGACTTATGAAGGAACCACTAAAGTAAAGAAAGCTCGGATCAGTTCACTTGTGAATGAATACGAATTGTTCAAAATGGCCGAAGATGAAAACGTTGAATTCATGTTCTTGAGATTCAGTAAAATTGTCTGCGAACTCAAATTACTTGGAATGGTGTATTCAAATGCACTATAAGTCAGGAAACTCGTTAGAAATCTTCCCAAGGCTTAGGAAACCAAAGCAGCCATTCTTGAAGATGAAAATCTGCAGAAAATGACTTACAATGAACTTCGAGGTAATTTAATGGCCTATGAACAGAATCATATCAACAGGTACAACAAAGAGGATAAAAAGAAGACAGTGGCATTCACAGCTGAGACATTTGAAGTTGAAGAAGATGTTGATGAAAATGAAGATGAAGGAATGACTCTCATAAATCAAGGAGTGAGACAAATGCTTAGACAAAGACCTCAACAGGACTTCAAGAATAATGATTTCAAAAGAAATAATGATCGATGCTACTATTGTGGAAAACCAGGACACATCAAACAAAACTGCCCAGAACGAAGAATGAGAAACAATCGAAGAAATGAAGATCCAAAAAGTCTCGGAGCATGGGATCAAGGATAAACAACCGACGATGATCACGATGAACTAACAAATCTATGTTTCATGGCACTAGGTGAAACAAGTGAGGTAAGGTCTTTTAACTGTTCAAATTGCAATGATCTACAAAATACTTTGGATATGGTTGCTGATGAATTACAAAAAGTTATTGATGAGTACAAGATTGCACAAGAAAAGAAAGATTGGCAGATTCTTCTAGAAGCAAGTCAAATTGAAGTTGACTTACTAACAGAAGAATTGGAGGACATAAAAATACAGCTAAATAGTGTCAGAAAATCTTCTAGTCATTGTTCTGTTAGATCTAACAGATCTATTCTCAACATGAGAAGATCTCCAAATCAAAGTTCCAACATATCAAATAGATCTATATTAAATTCTCACTCTCCTGATAATTCTGCTAATATTACTTATGATACTTGTGGAGAATTTGGTTACAAATCCTTTAACTGTAGAAAATATTCCTCGGGAAAATGGATCTGGAGACCAAAAGTACTAATCATCAAGAACCCAAAAATACTTGGGTACGTAAAAGAAACTAATACTTTTGTCTTGTAGGAGCAATCTAAGAAAACCTACAGAAAAGGAATGTGGGTGCTTGGCAGTAGATGCTCTAGATATATGTGCGGAAAGAAATGATGTGTTAGATTTGGAGACAATGCTAAAGGGGAAGTAACTGGAGTCGGGATTATCACTCTCAGTTCATCATTTGATTTAATCTAAGTGTATCTGCTTGAAAGACTCAAACATAATCTTCTAAGCATTAGTCAACTATGTGATGCTGGATTTCAAGTTACCTTCAACACAGCTAGTTGCATCATCAAACATCCTGAGAAAAGGCTCACCCTTATCGGAGATCGAGTAAATAATATATATGTCTTAAACAATGTTAATTTTCCTTCTCTTACATGTCTTACTGCAGTTACAAGTGATCCTTGGCTATGGCATCAAAAACTTGGACACGCGAGTATGCATACCCTCGAGAAACTATCTAGACTTGAACTAGTCATTGGTCTACCAAAACTAAAGTTTCAAAAATATCATGTTTGTGACGCATGTCAGTTGGGTAAGCAGACTCGTTCATCCTTTAAAAAGAAATATATTGTAAGTACCTCTAAACCTCTTCAGCTTCTTTACATGGATTTGTTTGGTCCTACTCGAACTGCCAGCATTGGAGGTAAACGATATGCTTTTGTAATTGTTGATGACTTCTCAAGGTTTACATGGGTAATGTTTCTCACTCATAAAAATGAAGCCTTTACTAATTTTGAAGTATTCTGTAGAAGAGTATAAAGAGAAGCAGGTTACTTCATCACAACTATTCATAATGATCATGGTGGAGAATTTGAAAACAAAGCATTTGAAGATTTTTGCGCTCAAAATGGGTTCACTCAAAATTTCTCCTCACCTAGATCACCTCAGCAAAACGGAGTTGTGGAAAGAAAAAATCGCTCATTACAAAATACAACAAGAACCATGTTGTTGGATCAAAATCTCCCTGATCACTTTTGGGTAGAAGCTGTAAGTACTGGTTGTCACATTCTCAACAAATGTCTCATCAGACCAATTCTAAAGAAGACTCCTTATGAACTCTGGAGAGGAAAGAAACCAAACATTAGCTACTTCCATCCTTTTGGCTGTAAATGTTTCATTCATAACAATGGTAAGAATAATCTCGATAAGTTCGATCACAGAAGCGATGAAGGTATTTTCTTGGGATATGCACCTATTAGTAAAGCTTTTTGAGTTTTTAAAAAAAGAACTTTAAATGTTAAAGAATCTGTTCATGTAGTATTTGAAGATACTAACCCAAGAGTTCAAGAAAGTAAAGTTGGTGATGATAAAGTTATTGATGTCCAACAAACTGAAGATATTTCACATGTCTCTCCTGTCCAATCAACAGAAGATATCTCAAAGGCCACTCTTGAACCTAACACTGACAAGTCAGCTACTATAGAGATGGAGTCGACTACACCAGTCGATAAGGCTAACATTGCTAGAGAATGGAGACATAATGCAAACTATCTTGAGAATTACATTCTTGGGAAACCTAATGACAAAATGCAAACAAGGTTTTCACTCAGAAAACAAGCCTCAGTGGCTCTTATATCTCAAATGGAACCAAAACGAATAAATGAAGCTATGGAAGATGATTCATGGGTACAGGCAATGAAAGAAGAACTTGATCAATTCGAAAGAAATCAAGTATGAACCCTCATCGAAAGACCAAAGAATTGCTTAGTAATCGGAACCAAATGGGTGTTTCGTAACAAGTTGGATGAAAGGGGTGAAGTTATTCGGAATAAAGCAAGATTTGTTGCTCAAGGCTACTCTCAACAGAAAGGTATTGACTACGATGAAACTTTTTCTCCCGTAGCAAGGTTAGAATATATTCACATTTTACTTGCATATGCATCCTTTAAGCGTTTTAAACTTTTTCAAATGGATGTAAAAAGTGTCTTTTTAAACGGTTTCATAAAAGAAGAAGTTTTTTGTCAAATAGCCCCTCGGGTTTGAAAACCCCTTTTGCCCTGATTTTTTGTATAAGCTCTCAAAAGTGCTTTATGGCCTCAAACAGGCTCCTAAAGCATGGTATGAAAGACTTAGTACATTTTTACTTCAAAATAGTTTTCAAAGGGGGAAAATTGATACAACCCTTTTTATTCAAATATCTAGTTTATATATTCTCATTGTTCAAGTTTATGTTGATGACATTATATTTGGTAGCTCTAACACCTCTCTGTGTGAGAATTTTGCAAATCTTATGAAAGGAGTATTTGAAATGAGCTTAATGGGAGAACTAACATTCTTCCTTGGACTACAAATCAAGCAGTCGACTAATGAAGTTTTCATTAGTCAATCCAAGTATACCAAAGAGCTAATAAAAAAATTTGGACTCGAAAAAGGAAAGGCTTTTGGGACTCCTATGAGTCCTTTCACATGTCTCGAAACAGACGCACCAGGAAAAGACGTGGACGAAAAAATGTATCGATGAATGGTTGTCTCACTACTCTATCTTACTGCAAGTCGACCATATATCATGTTCAATGTATGCAAATGTGCATGATTTCAAGTCGCTCCAAAAGAATCTCACCTCATTGCAGTAAAGCGAATCATTCGCTATCTGATTGGTACCACTAAAATGGGTCTTGGTATCCTCACTTTGATTTAATTGGCTATTCAGATGCTAACTTTGCAGGTGGCAAAACTGATCGAAAGAGTAATAATGGAACATGTCAAATTTTGGGACAATTCCTAATTTCTTGGCATAGCAAAAAACAGACCTTGGTTGCTCTTTTCTTTACAGAATCAGAATATCTAGCCGTGGAAAGCTGTGGTACTCAATTGTTATGGATGATGCATCAATTACTTGATTATGACCTATCTTTCGAAGCAATTTCTATTTTTGCGATAATACTAGTGCTATTAGTCTTTCTAAATATACTGTGCATCATTCCAGGGCTAAGCATATTGATATTAAGCATCATTTTATTCGAAATCATGTTGAAAATGGTGATTTTTCATTGGAATTTGTTGATTCTGAAAATCAATTAGCGGATATTTTCACAAAACCTTTACTTGAAGAAAGATTTTGTTTCCTTCGAAATCGTCTGGGTATAATTGTTTTTGCATCATAATTTTATATCCATAAATTGCTTATTCGATTAATTTTTGTTAGTTTACTTAATTGTTTTTCCTTATTCATTATGTCACTAATTAATTTATTTCCTTGTTGTGTGTCCATCATTACTTTCCACCCTTTTATTTCTTCCATTATCGTTCTTTCCCTTCTATCTTTTCACCTCTGACCTTCTTGACTTTTCCGCCTCCCCTAAAAACCCTTCGTCTCCTCTCTCTCTCTCATCTACTTATTCTTCATCTACTATTCTCTTCTCCCTCATCTCACTATGCCTAAAACTCGCTCCATGGCCTCACTAAAAAGCTCTGATCATCTCTCTGTAAATTCCCAAATGTTCTTTCTTTGTTATCCGACTCATCTACTGATTCTCTTGCATCCTCTTCTCCGTCGACGAAGCGAAAAGCACATGCTGCTAAGACGAAAGGTCAGAAGAAACCCAAACCAAGCTCTTCTAGAACTCTCTCTCCAAAGGATATGCATTGTTTCTAGGGTATGAAACAAAAGAACAAGTATGAAAGATTCAAGTCTCGTCCTATAGTTTCCTGGCAGGGTGGTAAATCTCAGTCAATTGCGAGACTCAAATTGTCCAGTAAGTTCGTTCCTTAAAGCTCAAAAACTCTCTTTATTGTTTACCCTTTGTGGACTTGAATTGTTTGAGGATGATGTTCGTTTATTTTATGCAAATCTTCGTATATCTAACGACAACAGTGATTTGGAAACCCCAGTGTTGGGTAATCATCTAATTATTAATGAATCATTATTTGAGGATGTGTTTGGCATCAAATTTTTTGGTGTGATTTCATACATGAATGGTCCGTGGCCTAAGGATTTTGAAGTGATTCTTAAAGGTGCTAAGACCTCCGTGGCTGAACTCGGCGCAAACCTATCTGATTTTGGTCCTCTTTCTCTATGTTTTGAACATCACATTTTAGCGCATATTATTACTACTACTCTCTTTCCCAGGAAAGGTTCTCTCACCAACATCTCTAACAAAGATGTGTTTGTGCTTTATTACTTGCTTAAGAAATATCGAATCAATTGGGCGGCATGGTTTAAGGAGTATATGTTGGAAAGTTCTGAGGAATCTAATTCCTCTGCCACTTTACCATATGGGCTGCTCATCTCACAAATCTTAGTGGATAAAATGGTGGACCTCTCCATGTTTACACCCATTGTAATCAATGCAACTTATGATTCACGCACTTTCTCGAGTATGGGATATGTGGAGTTAGGTGACAGGTGGGTTAAGAAAGACTCTGTTCAAGAAAGGGTTGATACTGCAAAGCCGACTAAGATATCTGCAGAGTCTGCTGCTCTCCTACTTAAGGAGTCTGATGAACTCAAAACTCGCATCTTGGATGTTGAACGTGAACTGGAAACTCTTCATGATGCCGTCGAGAAGGTATTCCGGCTTCAGAAGGATACTAGTACAGATATAGGTAAGTTTCGGGTTTCTATGACTGGGATCAAGCAGGAAGGTATCTTAACTGTCAACAAGCTAATCAGGCAAGTCGACTCTCTCAAGAATGGAGTCGATTCTTCCAACAATGAGCTTACAATCTCGATTCAGAACTCTTACTCTAGTTTATCCAAGACTGTGGAACGCTCCTACAACTCGTTCAGTGAAAAGGTTATCAATACCATGAAGTATTTCTAGGGTAAAAATCGTTAATTTTGTGTTTCTTTTGATCTTTTGAACAATTTCGGATAGGGGTATGTCCCTGTCTCTTTTGAACTGTACTATGAAGGCTCTATGCCTTCCTACTCTGCCTTTCTTTAGTTCTAGTATATGCTTTCTAGTTTGTGCTCTCTCTTTCTCTTTATTTTTTATTATGCCAAAGGGGGAGAATGGTTCTCACTGTTATAGGAGAAAATAAAGTCAGGGGGAGCTTCAGCATATCAGGGAAGTCTTATTATCTCTTTAAAGTTATTAAGTCAGTTGTCATTATCAAAAAGAGGGAGATCGTTAGCTCCTTGTAATCAAGAAGTATTAATAATACATTTAACTGACTTACTGCTTATTGCAGGAAAAGAAAGAGAACCAAGCCACGCACACAAACGCCCAAGGAAATGAATTTGCTGACAGAGTCAAGCACACAAGAAAGGAAAGGGATTATCTGTTTAAATCAATCAAGACAAGCCTGCACATATCAAAAGACATATACAAGGAAACAATAACAGCGAAAGAAGAAGATATTCACTCAATCAATCTAGGAGTACAATATGCAACTTCACTTAAACTTATATTGTAATCTTCTTTCATCTTTCATAAAGCTTTGTACACGAGAGGGAACAATTATAAAAGAAAAGGAGGACATATTCTGAGTGTAGGTTATACAAGTAGAGGTAGTGTCGACATAGAAGCTCTGATTTGCATATCAGACAGGACTTGAATATTTCACTTCCTGTACAACCAAGTTCGCATCAAGCTCTAAAGGAAACCCTTGAAACCCAAGGGGACTGGACTAGGCACCACATCGGTGATCCGAACCAGTATAAAACATTATGTGCCAATTTACTTTTAGCATCTTATCTTGTTTTATACTGTTGAACTAACTTGCAGGTGAGTTGACTACTCCTCACAGGAAGTCGACTGAAAGAATTTTTAATTCACCCCCCCCCCCTCTTGACTTTCATTAATTTCACTTTAAACAAGATTGAGTGTGTAATAGGTCGTCATGATAGTTTAAGCATGTAACTGACTTTTCGGAATAAGTTTAGGAGGGAATTTATGTCTTTTCTCTTTTTAGAACAAGATTGCTTGATGCAAATTAAATGAAGAAATACATCCACGAATTCTTTGGTTTTTTAGTATAAGAAATGCAATAATCTTTGTATTTGGTTATCTAGAATAAAACTAATTCTAATTTGATTTGAACAGTATCAATGAAATCTCAATTGCCATTTATCCTTATAATACAGCTAATAAACCCTTTTTCTGACATCAACTATATAACTCTTAAATTTAATAAAATACAAATATAAAAATTTTCCAAGTCCACATTACTATTTCTTAGACGACTGCTAATAATTCATTACTTAAAAACTTCACTTGTATCTCTTATCTCTTCGTCATGTGAGTGGTTCCAAGTGCAATGAACAAATGGGAAAAAGGAACAAATCATGTGTATAGTTACTAATTAAGTTTTAACAAAAAGTTTACCTTGATTTGACATCACCCAGATCATATGCACATGTTGCTTTCTTTGTGGTGACTTTATTAAGATTTCTTTTACATGTGCAACGACAACACGTATAATATTGAGAGGTCATTTGATAGGGTATATACGAATTAATGAATAAATTGTGTTGGTTGTGATCCATTTCCCCTTAGGTAAGTTGTGGCTTTTGGTACCGTCACAATTTAATTTTACTACTATATGAGTTGTTTGAAATGAAATGAGTAAAATTCTACTTGAGGTGCTAAAAGTGTGAGTATATTTATATATGTATCTTTTCACTCTAGTGTTGATTATTGCATTGGGATACAACAAAGATTTCTTTTCACAATTGGTTTATAAGTTTTCAACAATATTATTAGAACAATTTAATTTTTTTTTTACCAGAATTATTTATTTTATCATTAATAAATCGACCTGCAATGGTTAGCAACCATCTCTAATAGAAAAAGAAAAAATCTTCAGTAATGCGAAATTTAAAAACAATTGCATTATTGCTACTAAACCATTGTTGTTACTGCAAATTTTAAAAATATTTTCGCTACTTAACCGTCACATATGATGTGCCAAATTTGTGTAAACAAAAAATAGGAAAGTCCATCGTGGCAGCCACATCATTATCGACGTGGCATCCACGCTATTTCACGTGTTTACCTCGTCATTGCTATGAGGTTTTCATATCATTCTTTGTTTCATTTAAATTGTTTTATTCATGTGGATTTCCAAAACGGTCACCTTTGAATTATATGTATTTCATATCGAATATAGTACCGCAAAAGTGTTTCTTTCGGAGGCATCCACATTCCACAATTTGAAATAACTTTCTATACTTGATATTATTTGTCCTTTGGAAGTTTAGTCTAACTATATTCGATCCTTTTCGACTTCATATTACTACTCAATTATGATATCTTTTAAGCATAAAATTACAATTCCTATTTGTCATTCATGACCTTTTTTTAAGTAGTGAAACGTTAAAATAGCTAAGTCGAAATGAGTTTTATTAAGGGCATCTTACATAAATTTCACTATTATAAATCCTAATTACTAGGATTTTGGATAGTTTGTAATATTACTTTTTATATATATTTTAACCTTGAGATACATGTATGATTAATGGCGAGATACATGTATCCAACAGTTTTCAAAGCCGAGATACGCAATTTATTAATTTAAATTAAAGGGGTGTAACTTATTTCCTTAATTAAAGGATTAATTGATGACTAATTAACAACCCAACAGATATACAGGATCCTTGAGTATCAACTCTAACAATTTTCCTAAAATAACAAAATCATAAATCCAAGTAATTATGTTATTGTACTCTTCATCTTCTTCATGGGTTCCTTCCAACGTACAACGATCTAGTTGAAGGCTATCTCGGCTTTAAAAATTATTGGATACATGTATCTTGCCATTAATGATACATATATCTCGAAGCCTAAGTTGTAAAAGTTTATACAATCGAACTTTAGAGAAATATGAACTATATCTCAGATACATGAAAGAGATGTAAAACAAAGATACATTGAAATAATGAAAAAAAAAAGTAATTTACCTCTTTGTATACTTGAGATTATCAAGATTTAGTTTTGAATTTGAAACATGCAAACATGTATTGAGAAGATTAAGGAAGAAAGGAAGATGATAAAGGTGTTTGAAGATGGTGGGGTCAGGGGTGGGGGTGGGCGTGGGGGTGGGGTGAGGGTGAGAGATACGAAAGGCAATGGGATTGAGGGAGGGGATCGACTGATTGAGCCATTGAGGTGAGAGGAAAAAATTGAATTAATAATTAAGCATTATTAAAGAGTTTAAATTTTTAAGATAATTATTCAATATCATATTTAAGGAATTCGTGTATCAGATTAAATATTTTAAAATATATCATATAAATGTTGAAGTGTTATTGTGTGTAATTTTTTTAAACAAAGTAAGTATATATGATAGTAAAGTATGTCTAGTTAGGTAGTTTTTCCATTTATTGTTGGTGGAGTTGAACGCATGTCTTCTATATTGATCGCAAGTTCGCAACAATTGATATATTTATAATATTCTTATATTTTTCATTTTTTAAAAAAACTAAAAACGATATCTCACTATCTAAGTGATCATGACACATTAAATGTAACTAAAAGGAGTGTGACTAGATTGAAAATTTTAAATCTAGTCCAAATTAATTAATATAACACCGGATAATAATCTCATCTTTTGTTTATACTATTCATTTATTTATTGGCTCTAGATAAATCCAGTGATTAAGATAATACAATTTGTTAATCATAAATTTCATATTGAGGGTGATCGTTAATAAAATTTTGAATTGATTTCAGTAAATATAAAATTATCAACCGTACACAACTAAAAATATGAGTATTTATTTTATTTTTAAAGAGTGAGTAAAGAAAGTAGCTAAAGGGAGTCATTATCATGTTGAGGAATCAAATCATTAAAATCAAATCAATTAAGTATAAGTTTATAACAGCACATTAAATCTCACTCGTTGGACTTAAAAGTAAGGATTAAATGATGAGTTATTCCAACTTAATCTAAACATTTTTTTGTTTTTAATATGGATGTCGATGGGTAGCTAGCGTGGAAGCTCATCATGCCTACTAGGAACCTTGTAATAATTAGGCCCCATAATATTTCACTATCACCAACTGTTTCTGTTGGAAATGGTCAAACTTTTTTATTATTAAAAGTTTATTTATTAAAGTAAGCTACTATTCAAGATAACTGAAAAAAGCATCCATGGTTTTTTACTTTTTATCTCAAATCCACCTTTTATCTTGTTATAAAAGGAGTGTAACAATTAAAGGTCATATAAATTTATTAGTTCGTTTCAAGAAAACAAGAGATACATTTTTATACATATATTTAAGTGTACAAATGTTACATATTTAATATCCAAAATTTCAGTGTTCTTTTTCTTTATTATATTTTGCGTAATGAACAATGTCAAGCAAATGTAGTACTTTTTTAAACAATTAAAGGGTATATTTTAAATCGTAAAATTTCAACTGATACTCTTCCGCGAGAAAAGATCATCTTAAATTAAATAAAGTTTAAATTTAATACATGGACAATATAAACAATATTTACACAATTTATTTATTTTTCAGTGATCTAAATCCAATTAAATAGATATTTTCTTCGTCCTTTTTTACTTATCAAATTTTGACTTGACACACCTATATATTAAGAAAATATTAATTGATATAGTGAGTTTACCATTTAATCCTTATTAATTGATATGATCTCAAATATATTTACTCACTACATTTTTCAAAGACATTAACTCAATTTTAATAAATTGAGGGTATAATAGGAGAAAATAAATTGTCCAAAAATAACAAGTAAAAAGGTAAATCAAATTAAGAAATATTTGACAAGTGGGACGGACGGAGTACTCCCTCTGTCCAACAATAGTTGTCTACTATTGACTTTACATGGCGATTACGAAGCAATAAATGATATGAGTAATTTTACCAAATCATTCATATTAAATATAAGTTATCTAAACATTGAAAATGAACAACATATAATAGCAAGGGTAAAATAAACACAATATGATAAATTATTCATTGATTTTATAAATTGGACAAGTATTATTAGACATTTCAAATTAGTATAGTGAACACGTAAAAATGAACGGAGGGAGTAGTTGAGTTGAGCAGGCTTGATGGGATATGAAGTAGTTACGTACCACAGCACCATACAAATTAGAATTGTATGTAGATTATTTTCCAGAGATATGTTATAATTATCATTAGTGGTCCTATCATACGACATTGACTAGTTTAGGCTGTAACAACGGTTAGTTTGTACATACTAGAATATTAAATTGGGTTATTAAAATATGCATGTATACTAATCAATTCTTATTTCTGGGTTTTATATGATTCATGCACTTTGCATTGGACTAAATCAAAATATATTTTAAGTTAAAGGTCAATTTAAAATCTTCGCGAACCTAAACGAAAAACTTGGTTAGGGGTACAGGTGGTAATTTTATCAAAAATATTAAAATTAGAAATTTGTACTAGAAAAAAGACAATAAAGAAAATGTACAGAGAAAGATTGATATATTGTTCACTTTAATTGATATACAAATGAATTGAATTGAGTTTCTAAATGTAAAAAAAAAAGGAAATTGTTGCAAGGGTTTTCAGGAAGTTGCAAGGCTTTTTCAGAAAGTAGTTGTAATTAAGGCCTTTTAGAAGCTGCCTTCTTGAGCTACTTACAATCTGTTTATTTGAGCTACTTACAAGTTGTTTGCTTGATTGCAAGTCTGAGAACACAGTTTTAAGTTGCTTGCAACTTATCTAGTACTTACAAGTTGTATGTTTGATTGTAAGTTGCTTGCAACTTCTCTACTTGAAAATTGTCTGCTTGATTGCAAGCTTACCTAGAAAATTGTATAATATACGTTCATAATATGACGAATTTCTAATACACACCTTTGCATGTTAATTAATAAATAATGTGTCTCAATAAAATCTTACTAGAATAGACTTCATGAAGAAAAAAGAAGGCACATATTTAATAATATGCCTTGTAAGTTGTCTCGTCAAATCTTAGCAGAAAACCTTAATGAAAAAAACCTCAATTAAAAAAGAACCACTAATCTAAACTTCAAAATAGTGTTTGTGAATTGAGATAAAGCACAAGAAGGTGGACAAGTCCAAATCATATTGTCTATGTTAAATTTAAACCTCCCCATGGTTCTCCAAATAGGTTACCAGCTTTATTTGTTTCTCTATAAATGTGATGCACTTATGATTTATTCATTACTTCAAGTAAAGTAAGAACTTGTAATCATTTGACTTATGTGAATATAATACATGCATTTTGTAAAGTGATTAAAAAAAAATCTTGCTTAGATCTTTTAATACCATAGAATCAATCTAAACCACATCATTGGTGATTAAAATGTCAAATTCTAAGTAGTCCTTCATCCTTAAATCAGAGGTTTCAGGTTCGAATTTTTTGGGTATGAAATCACTTTGTTAGGATGCTTTACTGGACTTTCTGGTGCGAATCCAAATTTAATCGGACTCCAATACAGATATTGAATATCAAATGAAACACCAAAAAGAAAAATGGTAAACCTAGACATATACTCTATACTCAAAAGTAAAAATTCCTGTTTTACTTCTTAACTAGAGTGACAAAAAGAAAACGACATTAGGACACAAATAGGGAAAAAGGCTGAGAGGACAATGGCTCCTCTATAGAGCAAAGGGCAGTTTACTTTTTCGAACTTCCTCTTTTGGACTTCAACCTTAGCTTGTGAAAAATATACCCTCTATGATTGATATTAATAATATAGTTAAATTTGTCATTCCTAATCACCCATGTTACTGTTAATTAAGCAAAAAAATTATGCTTAAAGTTGAAAATGAATAAAAATGGTTTTAAATCGAGTTTAGGGAATATCAGTTTAACCTCTATATATGCACCGTAAAATAAAATATATTTTGATCTATCACGTCATTTAAAAAATAATTAAGGTAGCAACTAACAATCCATAAGAAGCATACTTAATTAGTAGAAAAATAAAGCGTGCAACTACCTTCTTTCTATATATATACACGTTAAAATATACCATTCTTATTGCATATAATTAAATTAATTAAATTCTTGAAGAAAATATAAATATTTTAAAAAGGAATTTAAAGGGAAATTTTCTCCAATTTGCGATAAGAATATACATATGGAATTTATGATTAAAGTTCCAAAAAGAAGAAGAAAAATACATACGACATAGGCATAAATTATAATACATAAATATGTCATTGAACTTGGTCTCAATTAATATTTATGTTCTCCAATTTGGAGTATGCACAAGTAGACACTTGAATTTGTATAAATTGAACAATTAAACGCACACATTTTATACGGCATAATACACAATGCAAATTGTCATGTAGGACGTACATGTCTACTTATTCTACTCTATACAAGTTTAAGTTTTATGTCCACTTGTACATAGCTAAAATTGAGAGACATAAATATTAATTGACATCAAGTTAAACAATACAGTTGATGTATTATGTCAATCACATATATAGAAGCAAAAGATAAAATGGAAAGCACACTAATAAAAAGAAATAAAAAGAGAAATCAACAAAAAGTAGTAAAGGGAACTTGTAGTGACTCAAATGTAGCATGGTAAGTGCTAAACGTGGCATAAAGAACCAAAGTTGGAAATGATTGCTCTTTTTTTTTAACTCACATGGAGATAACACCCTTCTTTTTTTCTTTTATCCCTTTCCACTATGCCGGAATTGGATGGATTTGCCGACCACAAAAGAATTGTGAGGATAAGAGGATGCCATTATCTCTAGAGGATTGACATGTTCATGTAGTTGATGATTGTAGCCATGATAAAATTATAGATAAAATCCCTCCAAATTAAAGGTGGTTCTATAGAATAAATGGATAATGGAGGATAAGGATTAAGTTAAACCTAGACTTATAAGATCAAAAAGGGAAAAGATTTTATGATAATCTATTTTATCATCTCATATGATCAAACCCTAGATCCATTATGCTAGCTTTGCTATTTATGGAGAAGATTTATGTGTCCCAAGGAAAAGATAAATTATTACTCCCTAAAGTACTACTATCTAATTTCGGTATGTTGATTAAGTAATTGTCTAGAAAAGAGGCTAGAATGATAAAATATAAATTTAACTAATTACTCCTTCGGTTTAAAAAAGAATGATCTATTTTTTTAGTCTCTTTAAAAAGAATGACCCCTTTCTTTTTAGCAACACTTTAATTTCAAATTTTTTTCACGTGACATATTAGTTAATTAATTAAGGCCATAGGATTAACGGGTCTTTTGATATATTTGGCATAACTTTAATTTAGGACTTTAAGATTGAAAAGTCTTCTTTATTTTCATAAACTTCGTGTCAAATCAAATTAGGTCATTCTTATTTTGAATGGAGGAAGTATATTGTATATCTAGACTCTAGAATAGTTGATCCTGGCCATGCATGCAGATATAATACGTATATTTAACAAGATTAACATAGTTGTAGCAAATGTGTGTTATAAAAGAATATGTCATCGATTAAATGAATTTATGACTATATAATGGGTAATTTATGCTGGTGGGGGTGTCATCATCATATCTCATTTGTTCATGACTTACGTACATAGATATGATTAAAGCGTTTCATAAAGGTGCAAATAGGAAATAGGTGAAGAATTGCACTAAAGAGATGAAGGATTAGGTGACCTTTAATATTGTTTTATGGTGAAAGCTGTATATCACTTAATTGTTTTCATCTTATTTTATGATCCAATGGAGTAAACATACTTTATAATTTGATTCTCATCATTTATAGCTAACTCTAATTGAGTTTTAGTTCCTTCTCTGTATACATTATTAATACTATTATATTAATATACCCAACTTGGACATTTAGTTGTTTTATTGATTTAACGAATTAGTAGAGTACCTATCATATTTGAAACACCCCCAAAGTATTTGCCATCGTTTATGCGGGTAGGTTAAGCTTTCGTTGGAGCATTTGATATGAAGTTATGATTTTAAATTAATGTTTGAATATGTGATTAAGAAAAAATGCAAATACGATGTAATATATTATATCTTAATATGCACCAGTACAAGAGAGTGACAGAGCATGACTGATGCTAGTAGGAGGGTAGTTGTTGATTATAATATTTATTAATCCTATTTGGCTTTATTTATCTAGCAAAAAGAGTTTCTACTTTATCTGCTTAATTACTGGTTCCCAATTACAAACAAAGGATGAACTATGTATAACAAAAAAGAGTTTGTCATATCTAAGTTAGTATCTTAGCTAGAATATATGTCACTTGATTTCCCTCTCGATATCTATGCTGCACTAGAGGGTTCCCCAGTTGTCGGATTAGATCCATGCAATAGACAAAATATTAGCATAGGGTGGGTGATCATCTTCTAAGTACCAGATGATTTCTTTACAATCTATAGAGGATTCTAGGGGCCTTAAAGCTAATATGTCACTATGAAAGCTAACTTGATAAAGTTAGGTGACTTTTAAAAGACAAATAATAAAGGACTATAAAAGCTAATTAACCAAAATTAAGTAATCATCTAAGCTTTTTACTCTTATACTTTATAATCATCTTAACTTGTAACTTCTAATACTACTCCATCCAACACTTGAAAGACATCATTGTCGATTTTTTTTTCCTATTCAAGAATTTCATAAAAATATTACTTCATCTTATTTGTTAGTATTAGAGATAATTAATATTTTTTTAGAAATATCTTCTACTACATAACCAACATAAAAAAAAAAAAAAAATCCAGTCCAAGTTACCTAGCCAATCAAATCAAACGGAGATAACATCAGATTGCTACAAAGGTTGTGGTCACTTTCTCAATTTAGAAAAATCTGCACTTCATTTTTTCTTTCTCCTGATAATTTGAACTCCATAAATTATCTTTTTCCCCACCACTATCACAGTCTCATCATAGCCCATTAAACTGTTTTCTCCAAAGTTTTTTTTTGTAATTTTTCCAAATATTTATAGGAAAAATTACCTAATTATACAAATATTTCAACAATATTTATGATTTTTTCTTATAATTTAAAATAATTACATTTTATTCCATTAATTTATATTTCAAATCAAATTCATTTAGATACATGTTTTTTTTTTATGTAAGATGCACTAAAATAGGAAGAAAAGCTTGAGCAAGATCACCAGAAGGGAGACGAGAGAGATTTATTTATGTATCCCAGACATGTGAATCACACTAGACACATGTATGTGGTGTGATTCCCAGGTAACTGGGATACCAGATACGTGAATGAGATATGAAAGTGGCAAACGAGATGGGAGAGATCGAGCAAGATTTGCTTATGTATCCCAAATACATGTGAATTCACTTGGATACAATGTATATAAAATAAATTACACCTAATTTTAACCGCATATATCTCGAGATACATGTATTATAAACTAGTATGTATTAACTAATTACTCTTAAATTAGTGAGATTTCTCTAAGTTACCTATATTTATATTGCGGAAGTCAGGGGCAGTCACCAGTTGGACATCCTTCGTCGAAAAATTACGTTGTGTATATATATGTCAAATTGTACATTTAAAGTATATATATTTAAAGTTGGATACCCTTGACAAAAATTATGTCTTTGGTAATGAATGTTCATTTGAATAAAGAAGTTATGAATTTGAACCCAAATAACACAATACATATTTTTTTATTTTTTTATTTTAATGACCATATACCATTATTCTTAGACATTCTTGATAAAAATTCAGAGTCATCCACCGATGACAGTTAGTTATCAGGCAGTCTCTTTCTTTCACAATCATGTCTTACTTTGATTATAACAAATCTTGTGCATCCAAACAAAATAACAATAATGATATTGAAATTATTTTAAAGGAGAAAACACCTGACAAGTACACAAAAACTTGAATACCACAAATTAGGCTGGGGTAGGGCCATGTGTGGGCCTAAAAGCAGTGAACCCACGTTTGAAACAGTGGGCCGACACCCACCGAAACAAAGGGTAATTGTTCTTGTGACACATGAAGACATACATATACTTCTTCTATTCCAATTTGGACAGCTAAAGTTGGTATCACAATCTAGTTTTTTAGGACTCTCATGCAAACCATAACAAGTGTAGTATTAATAGTCATTTTTGTTTGTTACTCCTACAATTCACTCTCACTTGTCATGATTAGATTAATTTAAAATATCAAAATTTGAAAATTGTATATATAAAAAGTTACGTTCTATAAGTTACAATCCTTCTCATATTAATACAATAAAAAGAAAAGTTTTGAAAACACTTCTGAACTTGACACTAAATATTTGTTTCATTATCGAATTATTGACAGTACTCCTCTAATTGACTAATTAAACTTAGATACATCCCGATCTGCCACATGACATAGGAAATGGTTTCAAACTCTTGTAGAAGCATGCAATTCTCAATAAAAAACCGAGAGAAGTGTTGAAAACACCCTAAACTTGGCGAAAATTTAAGGGTGTATTTTACTCATGTTATAAGATCGATGTTGTATTTAAGTTCAATTAGTCAAATAAAAGGGTGTTTTTAAGGCTATAAATAGTTCGAAATGAAACAACAATTCACGCCGAATTTAAGAATATTTTCCGTACTACTCTCTAATAAAAAAATATATCTTAAGATGTTGATCAAGCATGCGTTAACTCTCAAAAATCAAAACGTAACAAGTAAAAGTCAATAAAAAAAATATGTATTATAGGTCACACAAAATTATTTTTTCGTAAATTGGTTGAGACCCTATTCAATTCAAGTGTTTAGAAACCACATTTTTAGGTTTTTGNAACGTAACAAGTAAAAGTCAATAAAAAAAATATGTATTATAGGTCACACAAAATTATTTTTTCGTAAATTGGTTGAGACCCTATTCAATTCAAGGGTTTAGAAACCATATTTTTAGGTTTTTGACTAATTACAATACTCGTAAAAGAACCTATGTTAGTGAAAGGACTGGGGAAGCACATATCTCAGATAATTTTTTTAATTTTACTTGTATAAATAAATTCTCATTTTATTTATCAAACTACTTTAGTATATTAAAAGAAAGACAATTTATTTGCTTTTTCTTTCCCATTAACCTTAATCATTTTTAGGGATCTTTTACAAAGAAGGCTTCTCAGCTGATCTGGGCCTTTCATTTCCTTTTTGTTCTTTTAATTCTGTTTTCTTTCTTTCCTATTTGGGTTCACTTGGCCCACTTTGTACAGATTTAAGCAATTAATAAAAGGGAAAATTTTCAAAACAACAATATTTTAGCTTTTTATAGGACTCCTTGGCCATATTTTCAATATTTATTTAAAATGTCAATAATTTTAGTTTGTTAAGGGCTGAGTTATGTATTTTTTTTTAATTTGTCTAATGGGAAAGAGTACAAATACTTAACAACAGAATGGAGAAAATCATGGGACAAAATATTTTTAAAAAGGAAAAATCTTTCAAAATTTTCATCAGTTACGTATTCAAAGGAGAAATACAAAAGTGGCCTCTATCCATTGTTCTTTGATGAGTCTTTCTCCATTATTCTTAAAAATTTCAAAAACAAGTTTTGAAATAGTCGACTCTTTTCTGAATTCAATCTCGATCGTTTTGGATAGCAAAGTCAATTACACAAATTTCTTTAAAGTTTGATATTGTCAGTGAAAACTCAAAAAAAACAATTAAGTTTTTTTTTTAATTGTCGATTATTTAATTTGTTTATAGGTGATATTCGTAAATCTCGACTAGAAAATTGGGTAGAATTTTTAATTTTTTTTTGTGATGAATGCATTGGAATGTTTGTATGTATTGAGATTTTAATCTTTTTACAAAATTGTAGCAATTCTAGAATTTATAATGATGAAAGTGCGTGTTTTTTTGTTTTTGTAGCTGGTGTTTTTGAATACAACAAATATATTATATTCCAATACAATTATGTAATGAGTAACTAATTTGGGATACAATCGACAAAATGTATGTGTTATAATAATTTATTGTTGATTTGTATTGAATACTGGATACAATTGAGTAAGGATACAATTTTGATTTTTGTATCTGGTGTTTTTGAATACAACAAATATATTGTATTCCAGTATAATTAAGTATTGAGTAACTAATTTTGGATACAATCGACGAAATTTATGTGTTATAATAATTCATTGTTGATTTGTATTGAGTAATGAGTACAATTGAGTACTGGATACAAATTTATGTTTTAACTAAGGAGGAAAAATACACAATTTTCTAATAGTGCATTATGGAAAAAAAATTCTAATATAATTGTGTTTGATATATAAATATGAATTTGTATTTATTAATGTAGTTATGGGAAGCATTAATTTTCTAATCATGCAAAATACGAAATTATTAAATATGAATGTATAAAAAATCAAACAATATATGATGTATGAATGCTAATGTAGATTACTACAATATACTAAAATCTCAAATATAAAAAAAGAATCACAAAAAATATCAGATAATAGTGTTTAAAAGACGAAATCTCATGAAATACTTGGTGAATATGAAAACAAACTCACATCAAAATTGAAAAAAGACGGAAAATCTAAAATAGATAAATCCGAAATATAAAATACTTGGTGAATATGGAAACAAAATCACAAGAAATCTCACAAAAAATTTGGTGACTTTGAATTTATCTTTATAAATCATAATCTTTTGAATTAATTGAGAAATTTCTTGAACATTGTGGAAAATTGAAAAATTAATTTTCTTGAACAAGGAATAAGTCAAAAGTGGTGAAAACAGGAAGAGAGAGAAAGTAGTGAGTTAGGGTAAAACCAAGAAAGATGAGTAAGTGGGTAGTGAGTGAACTTTTTTTCTTTTTTACTCGACAGTGATGTAGAAATTGGTTCAATGTGGCCTGTGGACCTCATTTGAGAAATAAAAGAATTTTTTTTTAATTATATTAGGATACAATTTATTTCCTAAAATATTGACATTTTGACATTTTTAATAATAATTTTAAAATGTAGATGTTTTTAATAATTATGTTAGAGATTGTGACTAGTTTGCTAATTTTTCCTTAATAAAATGGAGCTCTTAGCTCCACATAATTTATTTTTTTAAAAAAAAAAACCTTAATCATTCATTTCAAAATAATTTCACAAGTCAATTAGACTATACACCAATCGATATATAAATATCATGATAAAATATATTTTTTTATTTATTATTTCTTAAGGATGTGCATGCAAGTTGATCTATCATGGACAAGTAAAGTGAAACGAGGGAGCATATACATGTCTAGTAAAAATTCTAAATTTACCATATAATAATATATTTGCATAGTTTGTATTTCTTTTTCTTTTTCATCTTAAAAAAGAATTATGACTTAGACAATTGGTACTCTATCATGGAATCCAACTACATTAACACTAAGGCTACCTTAACATTTTTCAATATTTTGGATTCGAATGATTATTAAAATTGACATGGTACTCTAATGTAGTTTATAAAATATAACAATTTTTTTTATTCTGAATATTTTATTGTGAAACTAAATAGTGGGTGAACATTGATGCAAGAAGGATCATGTGCATAATATATTTTACTATAATTTTATTTAGAGTCAAGACAATAAAGTTTGCTGGTCTTCTTCCTCTAGTATTGACTTAGAAAAATACATATATGAAGTCTTTCTCTTGGCGGCCAAGGTATACAGAATATAGTCTCCTTGTGAAATATGGACTCTTTTTATTTCTTATGAATATTGAATTATATAGGCACATACTTTTAGGTACTTTTTTTAACTATTAAATTAAATAATATAGGGTCTTCATGTTCCCATGCGAGGAGACTTTCTTGGATCATAGTCTTTCCATAATGTCGAATAAATGTCCCACGTGAAGTTTGTCTATACATATGACTTCTCTTTCTTTTCTATTTATCAAAAAAAAAAAAAAAGTGAGCTAGTTGTAAGTATATTTATTGGCATATGGAATATTTATTGGTATAATGATTTTTATTTTTAATTAAAAATTTTAGAAATTGAATTTTGAGGATGAAATCATCTTTAATAAGTAATTTTTTGTTCTCGAATAAAAATGTAAATCAAAAGGAAAAAATAATTACATAAGGGTTGAAAATGGATTTGTCATCAACATAGGTTGTGGTGCAATGGTTGAATTGTTTAATTCATAATCAGAGTTTTAGGTTCAATTTAGGGTATGGATAAAATCATGTTGGAAGCGCTATCTTCAAATAGACTCTACAGTGCGCGATTCAAATTTAATCGAGACTCAATATGACTCTGTATGGGAAACCAAAAGAAGATTTGTCCATTACATATCACACTTATTGGTGATACATGAACCTTTTCTTACAATGACTTTAATGAGTTGGGTGAATATGCTTTTGCCTTGATTCTAGATTTCACTTAATAATTATTGTAGTACTTCTATTCTTTCTCTCCATTCTGTGTAATTAACACACCATGTGATAAAAAAAAAGATACTGCACCAATAATCCTATCAATGAACATAGACTTATTAATTGTATCTATTACTTTTGGTTTGAGAGCGCTAGTTTCTTGACCAACTTATATTATACTAGATTAATAAATTAAAAGGGGTCAACTACTTTAAATTTGACCCCTACTTAGTTATGTAAACACATTAATACCGTAGGGAATTATAATTAGAAAAATATTGTATTGAAACAAGAACCTTTCATTAGACTAAATGGTAGTTTGGAAATCAACTTGTTGAAATATCCAATATTATATTTCTACATTATTTATAACAATATGGCTTTAATTTGCAACCAAACGACCCCTTTAAGGTATATAGTTCAAATTTGGTAATGGTGTTTTAATTTTGTTCTGTTAAATTAGAAGATGAGAGATCTTAGGTGCATATATGATCTATTTCCTGATCCTTTTCATATTATTAAAAATATTAAGATACATTATTTATTAATTTTTCTCATTTTCTTCTTAAAATTAATTAATTTCTTTTTATAAGTATTTTAACTGTTGTAAAGTTCTAAAAAAAGTCATTATTAATCTTGATATTAATGAATAAAACACATAAATTTAAAGGCATCTAAAAGAAAATGAAATAAGTAATTAGAGACTAATGGAGTATAAAATCTCCTTTGATAACATATTCATATGTTCTACGTGGTGGTTTTGTGTCGTCAAATTAATTTATTAATTTACCTGCTAAACTAACACGCATGTGCGATTATATTGATTGGTCCTTCATTTCCAAAAAAATGTAAAATAAAATGGAAAAACCATTTATTGTCTAAAGTTCTCTATTCCCAAAATTACATTTCTCAAGACAATTATATAGGTTTCGATGACAACAAATTCAAAAACTTTTTTTTTAGGCGAAATGGTCTGGTGGACCCTTGTACTTGTTTATGATTGTATTTTGCATCCTTCTACTTACCCTTTTGTCATCTGGACCCCTGAATCCATCAAAACACAACATTTTAAACACAATTTTTGATGTGGTATGGTGTGTGTTGCACAAACACGTACACGTTGGTCAAAAAAGAAAAAAAGTTTTAATCCACGTATGAGTATTGTATTCCACGTAGCAAATGACTCATATGAACTAAGAATAGTTCACTGCGATTTTTCCAAACCTTCGGGACTTTTCCACTTTCTCCCCTTCTCCTCTCCGCAATTTCTCATAGTTTCTCTGTGATTTTGCTCAGTTGAAGCTCAGTTTCACTGCAATTTTCGTTGTAAGTTCTTGCCTTTTGCGTTAGTTCTGATTTTTTTTCATTTTCTTTGTGCATATCTGTTTGATTTTAGGGTCGATTGTCATCCGATTTTTCAAAAAATTTTGAGGATTTTACTTTGGTTGGGGTGTAATGTTAGTGTAATATGCTTTCGTTGATCTATGACTTCGAGTGACTTCAATGGCATATTTCGTGAATTCGAGTAGATTCTAGGGTTTATTCGTAAAATCTCAATTTCGACTAAAATTAATAATTTATTTTCGTCAATTGTCTTGGGTATTGATAGTGTTAGTGGTCCATTGTTACATAAGATTGTTGACACATTGTTTCCTTAAAAAAATTAGGGGTTTTTGTTATTTTTACTTACAGGCTTGGTAAGTTAATGGCTTTAACTATAGTTATTTTTCTTTTGATTTTACAGGCATGGTAAGTTAATGACTTTAACTATAGTGATACTTCAATTTCACTATGAGGGTTGTTTTGTATTTGATCCTATTTTAAGGTATGCCAATGGAATCATTAGTCTTAAAAAGATTAATATAGATATAGATGAGTTGCATATTATGTTGTTTCATAAAATAGCACTAGAATTGGGTGTTGAAAATGTTGAGACATTTGAATGTAGAGTCAACAAGAATGATGATTATTACATGTTAAATATTGATTCTAATGTTTTAAACCATCTTAATGGTTTGAAGGGTGCTAATTTTGTTGATGTATATGTTGTACATCCCATTAGTATACCTTTAGTTGTTGAGGAGATACTTTTATTGCCTAACACTAATACTGATGTGTCCTTCTCTCCACAAAAAGATAATGATGATGTGTTCTCCTCCCCACACAAAAATAGAGATGATATGTCATCCTCCCCACAAATAGATAGGATTGATGTGTCTTCATCTCAACCATTTGATGAAAATGAAAATAGATATTTAAACCAAAATCAGTCCCCTATAGTTGAAGAGCAGTCCCCTTTCGTTGAAGAGCAGTTCCCTAGAGTTGAAGAACATACCCCTAGAGTTGAAGAACATTCTGATTCTGATTCACTCTATGATGTTGATAAACATATTGATAATTTGAGTGATTTGGATGAAGAGTTGCTTCAAGCTAGGCAATCTAACATTCAAGAACAAGTTAAAAGAGAAGGCTGATAGAGTAAATCTAGATGAGATATCATCTGATCATGTAAGTATAGATTCTGATTTTGAAGACATTTACAAGGACATGTATAGAGTCTGTGTGTAAGACTTTTTGACATAACAAGAAAGGATGTCCAACTCTGGTAAGTTGTGCTTTAATGTCTCTATGTTACTGAATTTTAATGTCTCTATGTTACTGGATTTTACTCTTTTAGTTATATTTTTCAATTTAATATATGTTTGTAGAAAAATGTTGGAACTTCATATGCTAGAACTTCAAATGCTGGAACTTCAACTGCCGGAACAAGTGCTGCAAATACTGGGACAAGTGCTGCAACTGCTGAAATAAATGCTACAACTTCAGATTTTACAAATGCTGCAACTGGAAGCCAATGAAGTGTAAATGCAGGTCCAAGTGTTGCACTTGCCTCAACACTTGCTGGAAGGCTTACAAATGCTTCATCAAGTGATGTGAGGCCTGTACCTACCTTAGCATCTGTTGGAAGGCCTATCAGTGCTACAAGTGATGTGATGCCTGCAACTACTTCAACATTTTGTGGAAGGCCTACAAAAACTCCATTAAGTACTCAACAATCAACTTCTAGTGCAGCTGACCATAAAAGAAAGACTAGCACAACTTTAAGAGATGGTGCAACTCTTGGATATAAGAGACCAAGACAAAAAAAAAGCAAAGACAACTGGTTATGGTCTCTTATTTGGATCAGGTGGTAGTGTAACTAAGAGGGTATGTATTTTATCATCTAAACACATTTAATTGCGTTAATTGATATTAGTTCATCTTTAAGTTAAGATTTTTGTTGTTCTCTCAATCTGAAAATACTGATAGGGTGTTACATAGTGCTACATTGTCAAGTTAAAGTCTTACCAATATTGATCTTGGTTACAAACCCAATGGACTAAGGTGGAAGGAAATAGCTGCAGTTACTCAAAGACAACTACAAGAGGATAGTTACAGAAGCACTCAAGGAACAACAGATACTCATGCCACACCAATCACTCAAGGCACACATTAGATTTAACTTTGTTTAGATTAATGACTTGATCCCAACTGTTATTGGGAAGACTTTATTTTTGTACATGAATTTGTGTTAAGTTGCTATTGGGAAGACATTGTTTTTGTGTATGAATTTGTGTTTGAATGAAGCCAATGCCATTGTTAAGTCGCTATTCAGATTTGTGTTAAGGGGCTATTTTGAAGCAAATGCAGTCAACTATTGAGGTCAATGTCTTTGTTATCCCATTTCTTTATGTTTAAACTGCTAATACATATCAATATATCTTAAAAATAACAGCTAGAAACCAAATCATGACAATCACAGTAATAGTTATACCAATACTAGTGTTTGATCCCTGTCTTCCTTGCCTTTCATGTCTTCATTGTCTTCTATGTCTTGCTTGTCTTCGTTGCCCTGAATTCGTTGATGAATTCTTGATGTTGTATTGTTCTTGGCATGTTGAATCATTTGCGTCAGCCCATCGAAATAATCCACACCCATTACCAGATGAATAGTTTTGGCAACTCCAAAACATTTTTCCAGGATTAGTTGGTGTTTTTAACATCTCAAGTTCAGCATATATTCCACAATAGCAACATCGAGCTGTCATCGTGAAGACCAACAAAATCAAACCAAGAAAAATACAATAAAGTCACACACAATAAAAGAGATGAGTAAATCGAAGGAAAAAATAAAAGAGAAGAAATTTGAAGAGACAAGATCGAGAAAAAGACAAGAAAAAAGCTCAAATTTGTCCAACAATGGTGTTGAGTGAAAATAAAGAAGAGATGGTCTTTAAAGGTTAAAATCTGACTGTTACTACCTTTTTAAGGTGTCTCATGCTCTTGTTTTGTGTGTATCACACGCTCCATGTGGAGTCTTTCTACATAGGACGTCACATCAAAAATTGTGTTTAAAATGTTGTGTTTGGATGGGTTCAGGGGTCAGATGACAAAAGGGTAAGTAGAAGGGTCCAGAATACAATCCTATACAAGTATAGGGTCCACCAGACCATTTCGCCTTTTTTTTTTTTAATTTTATGATTTATAAAAAATACTAATAATTTCAACTTTTTAGAGATACTACGATCTTGTATTCAATTTTTTTTTTATCCTTTAAATATTTAATTTTGTATTTCGCATGTGAAGTTAGATTCATTGGTCCACATTACATGGGAAAAAAGAGAATAAAATTGTCACAAGGGGGAGAAGGAAATTGTATAAACTTTTTTTTTTAATTCATGTAACATATCACTTTTTTAGTTTGTTTTAAAAAAAATGTTACATTTTTATATTTGAAAATTCATCTTTTATTCTAAATAATTTTATACTCATACAAATGGTTAAAGAGTATTTTAGATCATAAATTTAAAATAACATTCCTTTTCAAAATGAATGTTGTGTCAGATGAAATGATGATAAATTGAAACGGAGGAAGTATAATATTTGAGAGAGGGAAATATTAATTTTAATAAATTAGAGAATCCAATCAACCGACCAAAAAGTGAATCTTATGTTTGGTTAAGAAGTGGATGTACAAGTTGCTTCTTTTTTCTTTTCTTTGCTAGATGGCCCCTTCACATATTTGGTTTTAATTTACAAATCAACTAAAGACATGACACGAGTCAAACTTAAAAGTGTTTTAAGAAAAAGAAGTATACCAAAAAACACACGTGTGGTGTCGGGCACCAAACCCTACAATATTTAATTTGTGGTCTATTGTCTCTATAAGTTTGTTACACACTCTTCCTACGTCTTAAACTATTTTCTTTGTATTTGTGTATTTGTCTCGTTCCATCTTATGTACAAAGTCAAATAAACTTTTATTATCACTTTAAAATATTTACTATAACAACACTATCATATTCAATGTGATTCAATAAAAGCGGTCTGATGAAGGAGCATATATTAGTTTTATTTTATTTTATATGTAGAGGTTGTTTTCAATAAATTCTTGATTCAAGAAAAGTAATCTCAAAAACATATATATCAAATGCAAAGTAAAAGTTTGGGTGAAAGTGAAATAAAAAAAATACCAACAACAAAACAATAAAGATACGCAAGTATACACTACAAAAAAACCCTAAATTGTCAACAAATTTACTAATAACTTAAGTTGGTTAGTATTCTACTAACAAATTACCAACATATTTCTAACTGAATTATATTTTAAAACTTAACAACGAAATTCTCACAGATTACCAACCAAAATCTTACTAAGTAAGTATTTTAGTTGGTAAATACGGCGGGAAAAAATGGCGCCAACTTTAGCAACATTTTATCAATGGATTACCAACTGAAATATTACTAATGCACACCTTTTGTTGGTAATATTACCAACGAAGTATATATCGATTGGTAAATATGACAAAAAATTGTTTATATAATTTATTAACATATTACCAATGAATTACTAACCAAACATTTACCAATGGCAAGATTGTGTTGCTAAATTTACCAACCAAATATAAATGTGTTGGTAAATTAGTAATGAAATGTAATTTGTTGGTAAATTTGCCAATCAATATCCAATTAGTTGAAAATTTTGCCGACGAATAAAGATTGTAGTTAGTAAATTACTAACATCATTAAAATAGTTGGTAATATACCAACCGATCATTAATCCATTGGTAAAATTTACCAACATATTAATTATTAGTTGGTAATATTACATATTAATGTTTAGTTGAATAGTAACTATTACCAACTGTGATAAAATTTATTGGTAAATTATTAATTACTAACTTATATTTGAATAGTTGGTAAATTTATCAATTGAAGTTAAACTTTTTGGTAAATCAGCGTTTGGTGTTGAGGCTTTCATATTTAGTTTGTGTCATTAGGCGTTTTAACTTTTAAATTTTAGCCAAAATTTGACTTTGGTTGATATTTTTGGTAAACGTGCTCAGATTAGAACTCTGTCAGTGTCATTAGCTTCGAAAGGTCATTTTTTTTTATCTAACAAGAATGTTGGTTCAAGTTTTGAGGCTTCGTTTTTTGTTTGTGCCGTTAGGTGTTTTAAATCTTATGTTTTGGCCAAATTTTGACTTTGGTCAATACTGTTGTGAACGTGCTCAGATGAGAATTCCGTCAGCGTAATTAACTCCAAAGGTCATTTTTTATCTAATAGGATGGTTGGTTCGGGTTTTGAGGCTTTCATTTTTAGTGTGTGCCGTTAGGTGTTTTAACTTATAAATTTTGGCCAAAATTTAACTTCGGTTAATATATTTGATAAACGTGCTCAGATGAGAATTTCGTCAGTGCAGTTAGATGCGGAAGGTCATTTTTGATGTAATAAGATAGAGGGTTCGGGTTTTGAGGCTTCTATTTTTAGTTTGTGCCGTTAGGTATTTTAACTTTTAACTTTTGGCCAAAATTTTACTTTAGTCAATATTTTTGGTAATCATGCTCGAATTGAAATTTTATCACCGCGGTTAGCCATATAAGTTCAGTTTTGGTCTCATAGATTGGTTGACTCGGATTTTGAGACTTTTATTTTCAGCTTGTGTAGTTAAGCATTTTAACTTTTATTTTTTGGCTAAAATTTGAACTAGGTCAATTTTTTTGGGAAACATGTTCAAATTTGACTTTCGTCAGCGCGGTTAGCTCTGGAAGGTCATTTTTCATCTTATAGGATGGTTGATTTGGATTTTGAGGTTTTCATATTCAGTTGGTACCGTTAGACGTTTTAACTTTTAACTTTTGGCCAAAATTTGACTTTGCTTTACATTTTTTGTAAATGTGCTCTGAGGAGAATTTCGCCAGCGCGTTAGCTTTGGAAGGTCATTTTTATATCTAATAGGATGATTAGTTCAGGTTTTGAGGCTTCCATTTTCAGTTTGTGCTGTTAGACTTGTCTTTCCTTAAGTTATCCTTGATCTATCTCTACCTCTCTATAGATCTCCTAAAATCCCCCCAAACTTATAGGTCGAAAAAAATTGATCGAAAAATCAAACCAATCTCCAACCGACGGTCCAATATTTAAGTAAACAAATCCGATTTAAATAAAAAATTTAATTTATTTTTCTTTATCTCATTTTTCTGAGGTCGGAAATTTTTGTACCTCCAAGAGTCGGTCAATTTTTTTTATTAATCTGAATATTGCGTGGGAAAACCAATAAGCACGAATTTAAAGGGAGAATGTTAGCGCCTTTAATTAGTTGTTAATAATCATAATACTAGAAAAAATTCAAATGATACGGCACGATCTTATATAAACAGGACTGCTTCAAATTAAAAAAATATCAAGTGAAAAAAATGTCTTTTTTATTTCTCTGTTTTGTGTTCTTTCAACGTAGAACTTGACCATATTAGCATTATGAGAAATCAATTACTTCGACATGAAAAATTCTCTTTTCTTTCAATTCTTCTTGCCGCAAAGAAAAGCCTCAACTTATTAGTAATGTTTTAGATTTCTACATTTAACTACTGCTACTTTATTGTAACCACATGAACTGTCGTTATTCAAAAGACACCTTATGTGAAATCTCAAAATTCTTAAAAAGCGGTGTTAAATTAAGAATTGAGGCAAAGAAAGAAAAAATTTAAAATTGAAGAAGTAAACTGGAACAATAATTTTTATTAACGAGGGATCAAGTAATATAAAACGAAGGGAACAATTAATTTTGGAGGGTGTTGACTACCAGACACTTGCCTATTATTGATTTGAGATTTTATGCTTGCACACATTAAGCTTCAATTTACTTTCGTCTTTCTCCATTCAAATTAGTACCATATATTTTCCACATATATTCTTTCCCCTTTTTCATATATAGAATTTGAAAATTTTCAACAATGATATCAATTGCACCAAAAGAATCAGCCACGATATTAACGCAACAGAATAGAATTTATATTTTTAACAATTAATAAGAACACACATGATGGAGGGATAACTAATTAATAAAGCAGATTAAAAGTACCTTTGTTATAATAATCATGTATTTAAGTGTAAAAGCGATGATTTAGGCGAGAGAAACGGATTTCTTTTTTGTTTACTGATTATTGTTTCCTTATACTTTGTTTAAGATTTCTTTTTGCACCTTTTTGTCTACAACAAACCAAAAAAAATAAATTAATTGTTTGACATGAATGTTGCCTCTAGCTAGTTTTGAAAATTAAAAATAGTATTACAAGATCTTAATTAAAGAGGGTGGTCGAAAAGTGTTGGAAAGGGTTTATTTAACAATTTTAAATTCCGCTTAAATTATTCATGTCTTGAGAGTTTAATACCTAAAAATATGAAATATTGTTATTACCAATCTCTTTTTTTTTAAAGCCAAATTTTGTGCTCCATAGACCATTTTATTGCCAATCAATCTCTACTATAACATTTTCTATTTTTCTTTTTTTTTGAAAAGCTATTGCATCGCGAAGTAGCATGTAGAGTGAGTTCACTTTCTTTTATAAAATACGTAAGGAGTTAAGAAGAGTAAGCCAAAAAAATATATTTATGTAGCATTTTAGAATTTTTTTTTTAAAATAAAATAGGAATTGCATGTGAAAAATACCAGACATGATGACTCAAAGAATCTCATGCTTTCTAGAGTGTGTGAAAAATTATTGTGGTAAATAATAGAGTAGGTAATTCAACTTTTAAAGTTTCTCATTTGTATTCTAAGTCAAAAGTATTCTTATTCTTTTTCCCTTGGAGTTCAAATTTAATTGTTTTTTATGTGTTTATATTCAATGTACATAGCTCCATAATGACTTCATATAACAACATTTTTACGTCTTTTTTATAAAAAAAATTGTTCTAGTCTCGACACAATCTTTTGTCAATGAAACATATACTCAAGATGGAATCTAATTATATACTTAAAATTTCATGGGAAAGGTGAAAAGTTATTTAGATCGAATGTCATATAATGCCAATTTAATAACACTAGCTCGACCTATATAATTATATTCATAAATAGAAAATTTTTAATTAGTTACACCCTTTGCATATATATCGGAATTATAAGTGCATGTCCATCTTTTTATAACAGACAATAAAAACAATGATACAGTGATAGAATGCGTGCGTCCACTCTCAGTCAATGGACCAGGTCCCTTGACTCAACAAGAACAATAACGAAGAGTAAATAATAACAAGAACACAACACAAACATTTTACGTGAAAACCTCCTTACTCAAGGGAGTAAAATCACGACCTGTCACATAGGATTTTCAACTGTTACCACTAATCTTCCTTAATCAAAAGTGAAACCTAGTTACAACCAAAGTGAGAAAAAGCTATTAATCTCACAACCAAGTAATAACTCTATTACTTGAAGAGCCTAAGCAGATGCCACACTGCCCACTAAGCTATCACCACTAGACAACTTAGGATTCAACTAACCAACACACATGTTTCCCACTAAACCACCCATTCTAGATGACTTAGACTTTGACTAAGCAACAAAATGATGCTTCCCACTAAATCAGTTACCCTTAACCTATTTAGACTTTTCAACCAAAACACAATATTTGAATCCTTTATAGATTTAGGAACAGATTTACAATGTATGTGCAGAAGAAATAATCCTAAGAAAACTAAGCTTGCAGTTCTATCAGGTCCCTGTTGTTCTAGAGGATGATTCTTCACTTTTGTTAGCCTTTGCAAGAGTTCTTGAGAGTTTTTCAAGTTGCAAAAACTAAAGTTATGGCTATTGGATATAATCTTTATGAAGAATAGTCATAACCTTTGAGGCCATGCCATTGGCTGAGATTTCTGCCACTTCTGCCACAGTTGGAGAATGTGCACCAACTAATTGTACTTTTTTCCAGCCTGGCAGTTGTGTGTATATTTGCGCCGGGGATCAGGTCCCTTTACAAGGTCCCTGGGTTTCTGGGTTTGTCAAATCATCGAAACTACAATTAACATTTTCCCTCTTTTTAATGATGACAAACTATACACACAGTGCCTACAATTTCTTCCCCCTGTCAACAACACCTTATTCTATTCATTCCCCCTGTCAACCAGACCTTCTACCCCAGTCCTAAGCACCCAATGATTCCCCCTTTTGGCATCATAAAAAAGAAGTGCAGTAAACTAACATAACAAGTAAGTTTGTTAAGCAGGATCATAGCCAAAGGCAACAACATCATGAGTCTAAAAACAGGAAGAGATAGAAATTAGTCACAACAAAACATGAATCAATTTCATAGCACAAAAGTCAGCATTCAATACATTTAAGTTAAACTGAAATTGAGAACCCTGGACACTGTCCACACTAAAATAAATAAACGGGAGAGGACTATGAGGAAGAGGGTTGATGGGAAAGGGACTTGATGATAAGAGTGAGTCTAGAGTTTGCTTCGTCATTGTCCTTGATCGCTTTATCTTGAAGACCAGCAATTTTGGCAAGGAGCACTTCATTCTGTTTCCTCAGCTCTCTAACTTTTGCAGTACCAGGTCCCTCAATCTGTGCTTCAAGCAACTCAGCTTTTAGTAGAACAATTTCAGCTTCTTTATTGCTCACACGCACAGTCATCTCTTCCAACTCATGCTTCAACTGATCCCGCTCAATTATCAACTGAGAGACCTTACTCAGTGGATTTGCCTTTCCTTCTATACACTCACATTCCACCAGCGTACTGAGGGTGAATGATTGTTTAGCAGTTCCAATTTTACCTACTCCCACTAGTATGTTCAGATGATAAAACACTGTCACGACCCAAGCCTAGGGCCTAGACGTGACCGGCGAATGGGGAACCCGAAGGAACCCCAAACAAGCCTCATAGCGTATCATTTCACATCATTGGTTGCAGAAGCAATTAAAATAACCATAAGCGATAAGCATAATCAAGGGGGAAATCGGGACTAAGGGAGCAAAAAA
>NC_064283.1:18865104-18897724 GCF_019186545.1 Solanum stenotomum | reverse complement strand
CTAAGAATTCTATAAGTGGGCATTTTATCAAACACATGGTGGGCTATTGTTCATGTAAAGTAAATCATGTATTTCAAGAGTACTAAGTCCAACCAATTCCAAAATCCATATAAATCAGTCCACCAACAACATACATATATATAAATCAACCTTCATTATTTGATCATGAAAGCATGAAAACCATAAACATCACATAAAAATTCCATTTCATGATAATATGCAAAATATACCATAATAGGGTGTGTAGTAGTAATTCCATACTTCAAGAGTTCATAATAACCATAAGGACCCATAAACTTGAAGTAAAAATAGAGAATAAATTGTTGGACTTGTGGAAAGGAAGGTTTCCACAATCAAACCCACATACCTCAACTTTGGAGAATCCTTGATGAAAATTGGGATGGATAATTGAAGCTTGAGATTGAGTCTTAAATCCGGAATTAGAACTTGAGATGTTTGAATTTGGTTGAAGATCTTAGTGGAATTTTGGAGAGGTATTAGAGAGTGTTTTGAAGTTTAAACAAATGACTAAGTATGGGACATTTATAAAAAAACGTCCCCAACCCGCTAAAAAAAAAAGCTCACTGGAATTTGCAATTTTGCCCGGACAAGTTTTACGAAAATGGTCATAACTCCTTCATCCTAACTCGGAATGAGGTGAAACCAATTGCATTGGAAAGCTAACTCGAAGGGCTTTAATTTAATAGTTAGTGGCCCTTCCAGTTCCTTGTTTGCTAAGAGATATGCCTCTTTAAAGTTGACCCTCAAAATCGCATTTTTTTGCGATTTTTGAATTTTGATACATTTGCTCTAAAATTCGGGTTAGACCCATTTCCCACTCAATTTGACCCCCTGAATANATGCAATGACATGGGGGCTGAACTTAAGACCTAAGAGTTTATAAAGGGCTTTGATCAATACCTTAGGCTTGAGTGAAGTGGAAAAGATAAGGATATCGCCTTTGCATGTCCGCTTCGGCCTCCCAAGTAGCACTTTCAACTTGTTGATTTCTCCAAAGGACTTTAACGGAAGCCACATATTTGTTTCTCAACCTCTTTACGTGTCTATCTAAAATCTGGACCGGAACCTCTTCATAGGTTAAATTATCTTCAACAACACCCACAACATCAAGAGACACAATGGAATTGGGATCACCCATACACTTCCTCAATATAGACACATGAAATACCGGATGAACCAAATCCATTTCGCTAGGCAATTCCAACTCAAAAGCTACCTTGCCAATTCTCCTCATCACCTTATAAGGACCCACGTATTCGGAATGAGGTGAAACCAATTGCATTGGAAAGCTAACTCGAAGGGCTTTAATTTAATAGGTAGTGGCCCTTCCAGTTCCTTGTGTGCTAAGAGATATGCCTCTTTAAAGTTGACCCTCCAAATCGCATTTTTTTGTGATTTTCGAATTTTGATACGGTTGCTCTAAAATTCGGGTTAGACCCAATTTTCCACTCAATTTGACACCCTGAATAAGAATATGAAGTCAAATTTCCGCAATTATGCACGAATTTTGAGATATATGGAAATTACAATTATAGGTGTTTCTGAAGCACATTTTCGGGCATTTTTGGGGTTGTTTCAAACACCTTGGTCAAAAAGTAGCCATATCTCATGCCATGTTTCCCTTTGTGTTCAACCATAGTCTTGTACATGTGCTCTAGCATGAGGTCTGGAAGATCTATGAGATCAAACTTGCAAAGTGACTCCATGATGAATAGATCAAATGCAGAAGTGACAATTCGTTTTTCTGTTCGAGAAAGAAGTACCTTGTTGACAAATTCAAACAGCTGCTGGTACCCTCCTTTCATGAGTTTCTTTTGAATCCCAGCACGTCGGGTGTTAGGGATTTTAGAGTATTCTTTAACAAATTCTGCAGTGCAAGTTTTTCCAATGACGGACCTGGTCCCTTCTCTTGGTACCTCCAGTATTTGCTCTAGCAGATCATCAGTCAGATGCAAATTTGTGTCCCCTACCCTGGTGTTTATACTACCATCATCTTCAAATTCAATGTTATACTAAAACTCTCGTACCTCTTCCTCATGTAAAACAGGTGATTTAGTCATGAACAAGTGAGTCCACGACTGGATTTCCACAAGATCATATAGAGAATTCATCCTATGCTTGGTGATGATGTTCGGGTCAAACACTCGACCTCCTAGAACCTTCTGAAGACGTAGATTGTTGACAATTGACTGTTTGATTTTTCCGTGATCATCCTCATTTCCCATAGGACTAGGTCCCATTCCAGATGCTGGTTTGATGACATGAGAGGATTCTCTATTCCTCTTGTTCTTCCCCTTTTTGGACACAACCCTTTTTGCCACAAATGTTTTAGACTTTCCCTTTCCCTTTCCCTGACTCTTTTCCCTTACTAGTCTCCTTTACTTGTTTTTCCCTTTTTTCTTCATAATCTTCCCCTACACCTTCGTTCTCAAAATCGTTAATGGAGACATCCACTACATCAGTATCAAGTATCTCAAAGAGTATATTACCCGATTTCCTTTCCTTGCGCCTTTCTGCAGTCGTTGTTGCACTAGATTTCATAACATCATCCATCAGTTTCTTTGAATCAGATCTAGTAAAAGGCCTTCTTTTAGGTGTCTCCTTAGTAACCTTCTCTTTTCCTTTTGTGGAGATAGGGACCATTTTCTTTTGAACAATCCATCGAAAGGGGCTATTATCCTCGTTAGTGTCATTGGAATCGGACGACGGATAGACACCAAACTCAGGAGTTTGGTCAAACACCGGTTGAGAATCCCCAAGCAGATCATCCAAAAATAGTTCTCCTTCTTCACTTAGTAACCCTCCTCTCATCTGCGTTAGACTCTTGACGACTAGGCTCTCACTGGCTGCAAGAATATTTGACTTAGACGATTTATTCTCAGGAAGGTCTTCCTAAAATAAGAGGTCGGACAGCATGGCAGAACAGGGACCAGGTTCGTTATTGAGGTCTAAGGGAGACTGGGTATTAAGAGGACTGGTTTCACCAATGTTGACCGGAGAGATGGTCGACATTTTGGAAGGAGACGGAGCATCGAAAGATGTGTAAAATGCCATTGGGTCTCTTTCATTTAGTGAGTCTAGCATTTTCTTTGGGGAGGATGGGGATTGAGACATTTTTTTTAGAGAAAAAGTGAGAGAAAAGGAGAAATAAGGGTTTTGAAAGGCTTTAGAAAGAAAGAGATTTGAAATGTGGAGAGATGAAGTGAAGAAAGGTTTTATAAAAAGAACTTGAAACGATGTGTCATGTCCCTGAGTAGATGTGTTGCTTGGACTTAAAGTGATGGGACAACGGTCAAAAGGGCCGATAGAGAGTGCTAACCTTGAGAGGGACCAGGTCTTCAACTGCAAATGAAATTTGATTCCTGAATGGTTCTGACCATTCTTCGCTCCAGTGATTTTCATGAGTGTATACCTACAGTAGGTACATGGTTGATCTCACTTAAACAATACATTACGAGTAATGAGGATACCTTCCCTCCATATCATAGCCAAAACAAGAATGGGATGCCTTTGGATGGGATTAAGTCAGTGTATATTCATCATTCCCAACTTCAACCTGTTACTCTCAAATTGATCCTTGCTGAGAGCCTTGGTGAAGATATTTGCAATTTGATCTTCCGCGCTGCAATACTGCATGATGATGTTCCTTTTTTCAACATTATCTCTCAAGAAGTGATGTCTGACATTAATGTGATTTGTTCTTTTGTGCTGAACTGGATTCTTCATGTTGACTGCACTGGTATTGTCACACATGAGAGGAATGGTGTGAATATGAACTCCAAAATCCTCTAGTTGTTGCTTGATCCATAAGAGTTGTGAATAACAAGATGTAGCCGTAACATATTCAGCTTCCGCAGTAGAGAGAGCTATTGAATTTTGCTTCTTAGATCCCCAAGAGATAAGCGAGGATCCAAGAAAATGAGCCATCCCAGACGTGCTCTTCCTGTCAACCTGATATCCTGCAAAGTCAGCATCTGCATACCCTACTAGTTAAAAGGAGTCACCTGCCGGATAGAACAGGACCAGGTCCCCTATCTTCTTTAGATACCTCAGAATCCACTTGGCTGCCTTCAAATGTGATTCCCTGGGACATGCTTGGAATCATGCACACATTCCTACACTGAAGACAATGTCAGGTCTACTAGCTGTTAGATATACTAGAGAACCAATAATCCCTCTGTACATGGTTTGATTCACTAGTGGATCAGCCTCATTTGTTCCCATTTTAGAGTTTATACCCATGGGTGTATCAATAGGCTTCGAGTCCACCATGTGAAACTTCTTCAACATCTCTGATGTGTACTTCTCTTGACAAATTGAAGTCCCACTTGAGGTTTGCTTGATATGTAGGCCTAAGAAAAAATTCAGCTCCCCCATCATACTCATCTCTAATTCATTCCCCATTAGAGTCACAAATTCTTCACACATACATTCAGAGGTGGCACCGAAAATGATGTCATCCACATGCACTTGAATGATCAGAAATTCTTGTTCCCTTTTAATTAAAAACAAGGTGTTGTCTATCTTGCCCCTATTGAAACCATTCTTCAACAGGAATTTGGACAACCTTTTAGACCAGGCTCTAGGTGCTTGTTTTAGTCCATACAAGGCCTTGTTGAGTTTGAATACATGATTTGGGAAGTCAGTATCCTCAAATCTAGGTGGCTATTTTACATATACTTCTTCTTTCAAATCTCCATTCAAGAAAGAACTTTTCACATCCATCTGGAAGAGCTTGAAACCCACGAAGGTTGCAAATGCTATGAGGATTCTGATAGCTTCCATTCGAGCAACAAGGGCAAATGTCTCGTCATAGTCTATTCCCTCCTCATGATTATAGCCTTGAACAACCAGTCTGGACTTGTTCCTAGTGATAATCCCATTTTTATCAAGCTTATTTCTGAATACCCACCTGGTCCCTATGATGGTGCTCTCAGCAGGTCTTGGGACCATGTACCATACATTGCTTCGCTCAAACTGATGAAGTTCATTTTGCATTGAATTGACCCAACCAACATCTTTCAAGGCTTCTTTCACATTTTTGGGCTCAATGGTAGAGACAAAGGCTGAAAATGCAACCAGATTTCTTGTTTTTGACCTGGTTTGCATTCCAAAATTCAGAGGGGAAATGAAATTCTCAAGGGGATGAGATGAACTGTGCTTCCACCCTGGTTTAGAGGCCAAGGGTTGGGGTTGAACCGTCTGTTCTTCTTGATCTTCAGAATTGTCATTCTCAAGAGGATAAGTTTCCTCTTGACTTGCATCATGAGACGGACCANGCTCAAACTGATGAAGTTCATTTTGCATTGAATTGACCCAACCAACATCTTTCAAGGCTTCTTTCACATTTTTGGGCTCAATGGTAGAGACAAAGGCTGAAAATGCAACCAGATTTCTTGTTTTTGACCTGGTTTGCATTCCAGAATTCAGAGGGGAAATGAAATTCTCAAGGGGATGAGATGAATTGTGCTTCCACCCTGGTTTAGAGGCCAAGGGTTGGGGTTGAACCGTCTGTTCTTTTTGATCTTCAGAATTGTCATTCTCAAGAGGATAAGTTTCCTCTTGACTTGCATAATGAGACGGACCAGGTCCCATAGTAGACTGGTTATCCTTTTTCATCTTCTCAGCTAAACTAGGATGAGCACCATCAGACTCTAGATTTTCTTTAGCTTCAGGCCTGTTACCTTCAATATTCTGGACTTTGAGAAGTTCAATAAGATCATCATTGTCCTTCATCTCTAGGTTGTTCAGATCACCACTTTCATCGAAAATCATATGAACACTTTCCTCAATAAAAGTGTTTTTTTGTTGAAGACTCTATAAGCTTTGATTAAAGATGAGTATCCCACAAAGACATCTTCATCACTTCTGGGATCAAACTTTCCCAGATCATCATTGACGTTGTTTAGCACAAAGCATTTGCACCCAAAGGCCTTTAGATAACTGAGCTTGGGTTTCTTGTTGTTGAGAAGTTCATACGGAGTTTTGTTCAGGAGAGATCTGATCAAGCATCTATTAGTCACATAACATGCCGTGTTGACAGCTTCAGCCCAAAAGTTTTGAGGAAAATTAGACTCGATGAGCATTGTTTTGGCAATATTTACTAGAGTTCTGTTCTTCCTTTCCACCACACCATTTTGTTACATAGGAGGCTAGGTCATGTGAGCTCATCTCTATTGATCAAGCTTGTATCTAGGGACCTGGTACGTGGTTTACCAAAATTGAAGTTCAGTGACGTCAAAATGTGTGATGCATGTGTCAAAGGGAAACAAACCAGATCCTCAATCAAACCACAGAAGCAAGTAAGCTCTTCAAGGGCTCTTGAGTTGCTACACATGGATCTGTGCGGGCTTGTAAAAATCCAAAGTCGAAACGGAAAGAAGTATATCCTGGTGATTGTGGATGACTATTAAAGAGTCACGTGGACTATGTTTCTCAAGTCAAAATCTGAGACAGCTGATGTGATGTTGATATTTTTCAAGATGATCCAAACCTAACTCAATTGCTTGATTGCAGGAATCAGGTCCGACCATGGAACCGAGTTTGTAAATGCGAAGCTTGATACCTTTTGTGCAGAAAGTGGTATTAATCATAACTTCTCAGCTCCTAGAACACCTTTCACTTTGAGCACTGAAGCATGCCAAATCGTCTCTATGAGTTGTTTCCAGATTTGCCAAATACATGTTTTTCCGTCTTCTGGCCATCAGGATCACCTTCTTGGTAGTTAGGCTGGTGACAATGCATTTGTCTGAAGAAAACTTGACTTTGTTTCCCTTGTCACAAATCTGGGAGACGCTGAGAAGACTGTATTTTAACCCACTAACATAGTAAACATTTTCAATGGAATCTTCAAGTGACTTTCCAACTCTTCCAACTCCAAGGATGTATCCCTTCTTTCCATCGCTAAATAAGACACCTCCACCTTGAAGTGCCTTGAGTGAAATGAAGTTTTTGGTGCTCCCGGTCATGTGCTTAGGGCATCCACTGTCCATGAACTAGCACTGGCTGCTACTTCCTTCACCCCCTGCAACACATATCATTTATTAGATTTGGGAACCCACTTCAATCTGAGTTCCCAATAAGCTGATAAGGGTGTAATTAGAGTGTTTCTTGCCTAGTGAGGCAGGTTTGTTTTTTTTTTTTCTTGTTCAAGGATTTAAGAATAGGACCATCTCCCCTTCTTGGAGTTGTCTTCTGTCTAGAATAGACGGAAAACTTTTCTTGAGAGGCCTTCCAGGTAAGACAGTCCCATTTCAAATGGCCATTTCGACCACAATGAAGACATAATAATTTGTCCGGCTACCTAAGGAGGGGTGATGTTCAGGCTACCTAATCCCTTTCTGTTATAATTGCTTTGACTGGTGATTTTGGAAAGTAGATTGGTGGAACTGGTCCATTTTAGAGAAGTTTGACGTTCTTCTTTAAGACGGACCAGGTCCCTTTCCATCTGATCATTTCTTTCCAAGGCTAGGGCAAGTCTGGTTTCAACCGTATTCAAACTAGCTTCTAGCTCTGCTTGCAAGTTAGTAGCCTCCCCTTTTCTTTTTCTAGATTTCTCAATCATTAGACTTAATTGTTCCTTGAGTTCTAAGTTTTCAGATTCTAGAGCCATTACTTGTTCCTTAATAACTGACGTGTGCACAGTCAACACTGTTCTTTCTTCACTTAGACTATCCAGATTGTTGTTCATAGAGCTTTTCAGTGGTTAACTCTATGACAGAGTCAATCAAGACACCAACTAGGTTTCTCAGCTTTTTAATAGAGTAAGCATTCAAGTTTTGTTTAAGATGAAAGAGAGTTACCTTTTCTTCGTCGTCTTCGTCATCTGATATCTCCATGAGAGCAAACATGCCATCAAATATGTTGGCATCATCCTAACAACCAACATAGATGCATCATCAGGATATTCTGATTCTTCTGACTCAGTTGAAGAATCTCCCCAGACAGCAAGAGCCTTCTTCACAACGTAGTCAGCTAAAACTTTTCTTACATTTTTCTCAGGTACCAGGTCCTTTTTCTTATCTTTTTCACCTCCAGGTCTTTGATACTCTTTGTTTTCAGCTTTGAGTATCGAGAAATCTCGTATGAAGTGCCCCACCTTTTCACAGTTATGACAAAGATCATTGGTAGTTGCAGTACGAGGGAGATTCCCTCTTCTCTTGAACCCTCCATGTCTTCTCACAATTTTTTGAAATCTCTTAGTGAGATAAGCCATGTCATCCTCTACACTAGAGTCATCTCCAGACTTGATTTTGAGAACTAGAGACTTGTCTTTCTTAGCTTCCTTCTTTGAGGTGTCCTGATTTTTGTTCATTTCATGAGTTTTGAGATTTCCAATGAGAGCATCCATCGTCAGAACCTTCAAGTGCTTTGCTTCGGTTATTGCATCTACTTTACTTGCCCATGACTTGGGAAGAATTCGAAGAATCTTTCTGACCTGCTTATTAGAGCTAATGGGTTATCCCAAGCTTCGTAGCTCGTTGGTTATAGATGAAAACCTTTTATGCATGTCGTGAATGCTTTCATCCTCCTTTATTGTGAAGTTCTCGTATTGGGTAGTCAGCATATCCACCTTAGACTCCTTCACCTACTCTGTCCCTTCATGAGATGTTCTCAGACTATCCCAGATTTCCTTTGCCGACTCACAAGCAAAGATGCGGTTGTACTCTTCAGTACCTATACCACACACTAACAGCTTCTTAGCTTTGTAGCTTTTCTTGATCTTCTTTATGTCTGCCTCGTTGTACTATTGGCGTGTCTTTGGAACAACTTTTGTGATTTCACCATTTTTCGCTTCCACGGTTGGAATGAAAGGTCCATCAAGTACTATGTCCCATAACTCGTTGTCCTCAGCCATAAGATAGTCGTGCATCCTTTTTTTCCACCAACTGTAAAACTGACCATTGAAACGAGGAGGTCTTGTTGAAGATTGTCCTTCTTCAAGGTTCAGTGGAGTAGCTATTCTTTTATAAAAAAAATCTCTCTTGGTGTTAACCANTCGTGCATCCTTTTTTTCCACCAACTGTAAAACTGACCATTGAAACGAGGAGGTCTTGTTGAAGATTGTCCTTCTTCAAGGTTCAGTGGAGCAACTATTCTTTTATAAAAAAAATCTCTCTTGGTGTTAACCAACTAGAGAGTACCTGCTCTGATACCAATTGATAGAATGTGTGCGTCCACTCTCAGTCAATGGACCAGGTCCCTTGACTCAATAAGAACAATAACAAAGAGTAACTAATAACAAGAACATAACACAAGCAGTTTACGTGGAATCCTCCTTACTCAAGGGAGTAAAACCACGACCTTTCACAAGATTTTCAACTGTTACCACTAATCTTCCTTAAGCAAAAGTGAAACCTAGTTACAACCAAAGTGAAAAAAATCTATTAATCTCACAACCAAGTAATAACTCTATTACTTGAAGAGCCTAAGCAGATGCCACACTGCACACTAAGCTATCACCACTAGATAACTTAGGATTCAACTAAGCAACACACAGGTTGCCCACTAAACCACCCATTCTAGATGACTTGGACTTTGACTAAGCAACAAAATGATGATTCCCACTAAATCAATTACCCTTAACCGATTTAGACTTTTCCACCAAAACACAATATCTGAATCCTTTATAGATTTAGGAATAGATTTACAATGTATGTGCAGAAGAAATAATCCTAAGACAACTAAGCTTGCAGCTCTATCAGGTCCCTATTATTCTGGAGGATGATTCTTCACTTTTGTTAGCCTTTGCAAGAGTTCTTGAGAGTTTTTCAAGTTGCAAAAATTAAAGTTATGACTATTGGACATAATCTTTATGAAGAATAGTCACAACCTTTGAGGCCATGCCATTGGCTGAGGCTTCTGCCACTTCTGTCACAGTTGGAGACTGTGCACCAACTAATTGTACTTTTTTTCAGCCTGGCAGTTGTGTGTATTTGCGCCGGGGATTAGGTCCCTAGGTTTCTGGATTTGTCAAATCATCAAATCTACAACTAACATACAGGGTAAAGAAGTTGAATTGCCACTTCTTATATTATATATAGGCGTGCATAATACATAAGTATGTCATTTAACTTTATTTTTTGTGACATCTGTATCCTCCAACTTTGAGTGTGCATAAGTAAATACTTAAACCTGTGTAAAATTGAACAAATATACCCATTTGTTCTATGTGGCATCCAGGGGCGGACCCACATGGGGCTCTCCAGGTGCTCGTATCGTACTATATATACTTATTTCGAAATTCAAGCAGTATCGTATAAAATAAAAGGCAACCACCCAATAAACATATGGCTTAGTTGGTGTGGTGGTACTAAATGGGTGCTCAAGGTCATATATTGCTTTAATGCCCAAGTTCAATTTCCTCTAGTGGCATTCTTTTTATGTTAAAAATATAGTGAGCACCATAGCCGTAAAATCCTATATCCCCCACTGGTGGCATTCTACGTGGATATTTTGTATCCTATGTGACGGTCTACATGCATTATGCCAAGTAGAACGTATGTGTCTACTTGTTCAATTTCGTACAAGTTTAAGTGTCTACTTGTGCACACTTAAAGTTGGAGGATACATATGTCAGCTAAAGTCAAGTTAAACGATATATTTATGTATTATCCCTATTATATAATGCTGGTGTAATATACCACAAATATAAGGATTTCATTGAGTGTCTATTGGTAACAACCTATCTACCTAACTAGGTAGAATTTTTTTGGAGGCGGCTCTTAACCTAGAAACCCTAAAAAACCAATCTTTGGTGGCAGCCAATGACCGAGATGGCTATCCCCTCCGGTGGGAATACACCACTGGAACTCCATTAATACCTGAACATACCACAAAAGCAAGTCAATCAGATCGACCTATATTGAGCTATGCAGCTTTGATTAAACCTAAAATTCTTAATCCCAGTTGCATGAAAATCTCCCCTAAGCCTGTAGTGATGATTCTAGGAGAACTAAACATTACATGGAAGTCATCGAAAGTACGAAGTCTTATCAAACAAGAAAATCTGCAATATGTTATAATCAGAAAGTTTTCGTATGGGAAATTGGAGATAAGAGGGTTACGAAAGGCAATCCCAAAGCAGTGTGGAATCAAATGTGAATGTGTAACTGGAGTGCTGGACTCGAGACATATCTTGATAAGATTATCGTTACTGGAAGATTATGTTCAATTGCAATCAACCACTTTGTACTATGTCAAGGCTAAGGAGATGTATTGGCAGATGCAAACTTTGAAGTGGGATCCATGGTTTGAACTAATTGTGGAAACCACAATTGGAGTAGCATGGATATCGATGTCTGATCTACCACTGATTGTTTTAGCAAAAGAAGCAATATTTTCAATTGCCTCAGTTATGGGGATACCCTTAATGGTAGATATGACCCATAAGAATCAAACCTAGTTGTGCAAAAGTGAAGGTAGAAGTGGAGTTAGTAGCCTAATTACCCCAAAAAGTAAAGATCAACGATGAAGATGATAATACATGGGAAGTAAAATAAAAGTGGATCAAGATTCAGTATGATTACATGCCTAAATACTGTAAGGATTGTAGCCTACAGGGACATAATTAGGATAGTTGTTGGAATATTCATCCAGAACTTCATGCAAGGGAGGAAAAGGGGGAGAAAGAAGACAAAGAGGCGAATAAACAAGTCACTAGATCAGCAGCAAATCTGAAGAAGGTTTTATCAAGTGGAAAAGTATTGGGAAACAATTATCCAAATTATCAATGATTAACGAGAAAGAATAAGTACAAACAATAGATATTGACATGTGATAGGGGAAATGAATGATTAAGAAATGAATAAAGTCGAAATACAATACTTTTGAGTCCCTGAATGAAGTAGAAGAAGAGAAGGTAGATGAAGACCAACAGGATAATGGCAAGGAGCATATGCTAAGTACTAAAGAATGGATTAACCAAAAGTTTCAACAAAATCCAGAGGAAGAGAAAAGTAGAAATGGAGCAGAAAAGACTTGTATGAGCACATGTTCACACAATTAAATAGAAAATGAAGAGAAGCAAAATGATCAACAATCAAAACATAAGGGAGAGAGTCAAAGGCAAAACATAATGGATGGAATGGAGGAAGACTAAGAAAAGAATAGTGGTTCAATAATAGTTGTCACTCCCCGAGCCTACACCCTAGACGTGGCTGGCACTCGAGAACCATTGCTGGCCCCAAGCGAACCCCTTGGCCTGGCTTACTTACTCAGTGGAAGATTATATGCATATTTATAATGATCAAAAGCACTATACCCACTTGAATAATATCATAACTTAGAATGCTCAAAAGTCAACATTCAACTTGGCCAAAATGGCAACCTCAAGTCTCAAAAACATAAGCCAATAATAACGTAGTGACAAATGAATTTAACTAACTGACTGTCTGTCTATGAAGTCTCTAAACAACTGAGATGGATGTTGGGACAAACCCCACAACATCCTAATGAACTAATAAATAACTAAAAGAAATAAAAAAGAGTCATCCGGAATGCAAGAAGGCTCACCAACTGACTCTCGAGTGCTCACTGGATCAACGATGCGCTGGATGCCGATCCTAGTTACCTGTGTCTGCATCATAATAAGATGCAGACCAACTGGCATCAGTACATTGAATGTACGGGTATGCGAGTTGGAATGTTAAACACAACTTAAGCTTGAAAAGAAACTGAAAGGAAAACTGAAGAACTTACCTGGCTCAACCATCACTTAATAACTATAGTGATGATACATCGTTTTACCTCACATTGCCAAGGCATCTTATACCTTGCCAAAGGTATAGGACCTGAACTACTACGTGGATCCACTAGTGTATGCTAAAAAGCACTAAGGGTTCATGTAAAAATTATGATCCTTTTCTACCCATGATGGCTACATGGTTTATGGGGGCTGTGGGTTCTCTGAATGCTCCACCATATCGATGCTCAATACTACTCCCAAAATATGATACTAGCTCTTTATGTTTAAAAACATACTTTTTCTGTGATTTGAGATTAGTGCTCAAAAACTTAGCTCAAAGGCCATCTTGAAAATCAAAGTTCCCCAGCTTGCTTCATTTAAAAAGCGATTACACTTTTCTGAAAACTTGCCCGAAGGCCCTTTGGAAATCGAGGTTTCCTTTCTTATTTAAATGTGAAAACATAAACCCTTTGGGAATACATAGTCCCCATATACCTTTGAAGAAATGGACTTCAAACTTTACCCTTTACTTTTTACTCAACTTGAACTTTAAGTCTTAAAACAAAGTTAAAACATTTGGAAAAGACTTTTGGAAAACTCTAAGAACTTCTCTTGACTTGACTCTTAACTGGTCCTTGAATTGAATTATGAATTCAAGGATTTTGATTTGTGATTGGAAAGATCTCATTATGTTTAGGAATGATTTTAGATGGCTAAACATGAGAAAAGACCAAAAAATCAATATTTGAGGGTGGGTCCGTGACGCGGAGGGGCATTTAAATTTTAGTTTCAAAAATGATTTTTGAGGCAAAATGCTCTGTGGCCGCTTCGCGATGCGAAATGATGTTTTCCAAATCTGAGGAATGGCTCCGCGACGCGGAGGCAATGCCAAATTTCGACCTACGAAATTTCTTCTTCGATTTCCATCTCTAAACCCTCTAAACTCCATGGGTTCTTTCCCCAAACACTTATAATCGATTATATGTTCAAAGTACATCAGATTCTACTCGGAATCAAACCTAAAAATGTGAATAAATCTCAAGAAACTCCAATCAACACAACCCACAAGAATTCAAACGAAAAATTATCAAGAACTTAAGGATTTACTTTTAAATCTAATAACTTCGCTGAAATTGAATAATGATTGACGCGTGGGTGAACTGACCCAATGCTATGTGATCTCACATACCTTGTAGGAATCACCCCCGACAAAATCCACAAGCTAATCTCGACGAATCTTAAACGTTTTTCTCCTTTCTCCTCTTTTCTCTTTTCACCAAGCCCTAGCGTGAAATTCACCTTTCTAAAACTGACTGAAATATGACTTTACCCCAATTAAACTTCTAAAATGAATTAATTAAGTTGGGTAAGGACAAGACCAAACTACCCTTCAAAAATCCGGATTTGGACTTTCCTAATTCCAACAACCTAACTTCCAAAGGGCATAACTCACTCATACGAACTCAGAACTGCGCAAACTCAGCAGTGTTGTAAAGATCATTCCAAGATATTTCCTACCATATCTGGAAGTACCGCTAACTCATCCTGAACTAGAAGTTATGACCGTTTGAAGTTGGCCAAAACTCATTTTTTCCTAACTTTAGACAAATTTCCAGATTTTCATTATTTCCTAAAATGACTATTTCCAGTTCTTAGCTGCTTCCTAGCTATTTCAAATTGCGAGATGTTACAATAGTAGTAGAGGACGAAAGCAATATGGTGAGACCATTGGCCATACAAGTGGATAATTAGGTGGAAATATGTAATATTGGGGAGGAAAACTTGGATCAGGATGATACCATTAGAAAGGTAGCAATTGAAGGGAATATTTCCCCAAAACAGATAGATAAGATGAAAATTAACATGGGTAAACAGAAGAAGAAAGGGCCATGGGAAAGACATCTCCAGATAACCACCGGGCAAACAAGATGTACGAGCTCAGAATCCAACAATTCTCATTGAATGCTCTCGTATGAAATATAAGATCAGTGAATACCCAAAAGGCATTTACTAGACTAATCACTTTACGGAGGGGAAAATAATTTAGTTTTATTGGGTTGATGGAACCATTTCTAGATGTTCAAAGATTAGACAAGTATAAAATTCGATTAGGAATGCGCCATGCAGTGGAAAATACAAATGGAAAGATATGTACATTTATGGATGAGTCAATAGAGTTTGAAGTAGTGGTGGACGAGGAACAATAAATTACATTGAGGATGGGGAACTGATTTCACGTATCAGGACACTTCATCCAATACTAAGTGCCAACGATCGTTAGTCAGTAATATAACCCAACTAAATGAGTTGGGATCAAATCCCATAGGGAGTGGTATGTGATTGAGAATCAGGAGCGAAGTACGAATATGTTCAAGTCAATCATAGGAATAGATATTTATGAATAAAAACATATTTCAAATTAGGGGTTGATACAAGTGTCAAATAATATGGGGTTTTTTATTATAATGATCCACTACAATAACTACAAATAACACGAATTAACAAGTAATGAGATGGGTTCTTGGGATGTGATTGGATTATAGGCTAAGGTAGAAAAATAGGTAATTGCAACTGATAGTAAATAGTTGTAAATCAGTGAATAAGCTAAACTTTAAAGGGGATAAACTTTCTCTCCAATAATTTACCCCGAATCAAATTGGTTTCTCTCGAACACCAACAAACAACAATTAAGAACAACCTACGCTTTAGTCCATTCACTTTCTCGAGCTGAATGTGTGGAAAAGGGTTTAGAATTCACTCTCTCGAGATGAACCCATGACAACCCAATACCCACAGACCATCAATTCAGTAATCTTGGTTTTAAAACTTCTCTTTCGAGCAAGCCAAAAACACGAAGTTAGAGTTGTATTTGCAACTACAACCCTTTAAATTAAACCACAATTACTGATTGAAATCACTTTTTAACAACATTTAAACTATCAATTAGCAATACACATAAGCTAAATCAATCCATAATCACATAATGACACCCCAAAAATTGGAGTTTTAGCTAGAAATCATAAAAAGATAAAAATCGTTACAAAATTATGTTTCCATCAACTGGGTAAGATTAATTTCGTCTTTACAAAGGTCCAAGTTGAAGAATCTCAAAGACCCACTTCCAATTTCTCAAAAATGGAAAACTTCAATTCTTCAAAGCTAAGGAAAAGTTTCTCACAAAACTCAGAGTTCTAATTCCAAAACTGAAATATTCTATATTATGAAAATTGATACTAAACTAAATATTCAAAAATGTATTTATAGTCGCCAAAAATATACAGCGAAGGTCCATTCGACGTAGTAAGTCGGTTATTAGCATAAAATAAGCATTTGAGGACACCATATCTATCTAAATAAAGCCCTAAATGAGTCCAAATCGTGGACTTATTAGGAACCACTCTCAAGGTATAAAGGTTATGGTTACATTAGTATATATAAAGTGCAGAAGGATCGAGAGATTAAGTTTATGGGAGTCGCTGGAAAATCTAGTTGAAACTATGCATCCACCTTGGTTAGTACGAGGATTATAATATTATTACCAATGAAGGCAAAAAGCTAAGAGAGCTTCAAGTAACTAATGATGAAGTGGAGCAGTTCAATCACTGTATTAATTTTTGTGATGTCACGACTTGAGCCTACACCCTAGACGTGGCCGGCACTCGAGAACCATTGCTGGTCTCCAAGCGAACCTTCATCCTGGCTGACTACAAGCGGAAGACTAACTTAAGCATACAAAGCTTAAAATAGAATAAAATTCATGAAAAACTTAAATACAAGCTTTAACTCAAAAGAAAACTCTAAATAATATAATATATTCAACTCACCCCAAAATGGGCAACTTAAGTGTTTAAAACATTTAATAAAATAAATGAACACACTTCTGAAACTCTATTGTCTATCTATGAAGCCTCTAAACAAAAAAGATAGAAGTCGGGACAAGCCCCACGACCCCCTAACAACTGATATAACTAAAAAGTAAATGAAATCCTCCGTAAGCAAGGAGGCTCACCATAGCTAACTCGAACTCCATGTGGTATCAACGAAGCTCTTGTTGATGACCCTGAATACCTGTATCTGCATCATAAAAGGAATCCACTAGTCTATGTTAAAAAGCACTTAAGAAATCATCTAAAAAGTATGATCCTTTACTACCCATGATGGCTACATGGTTTATGGAGAATTGAGTTATTATGAACTCGCATCCCCATATCGGTGTTCAATACTACTCCCAAAAATATACTTAGCTCATATGTTTTTAAAACAAAACTTCTTTCTTGGTTTGAGATAATTACTCAAAACTTAGCTTAAAAGCTCTTCTTGAAAATCAGTGTTTTCCTTCTTGTTCAAATGTGAAAACATTTTAAACTCATTGGGAATACATAGTCCCCATATACTTCTTTGAAAAAATGAACTTCATTATTTACTTTGTACTCTTTACTCAACTTGAACTTTAAGTCTTAAAACAAAGTTAAACCGTTTGTAAAAGACTTCTTAAAATATGGTTCATGCCAAATTATGGTAGTGAACGACTCAATGCAAGGTTTTCAATAACCATAGATAAAATTCAATACTTGGAACTCAAGAATTTCAATGATACTACTCATTTCAAGAATGCTCAACTCAGAGAGTTCATGCCGAATTATGATCATGAACTACTCTACTCAAGGACTTGAAGATACTTCTTTTCTCAAGACTGTTCGACTTATATGGTTCATGCGGAATTATGAGCATGAAAAATTCAATTCAAGGACTTCATGGGTAACATGTAATATTCTCATGATTAGAAATATAATCTTAAAGGGGATTAGAAAGTCAATACTCAAAACTTAGAACTTGAAGATACTACTTCTCTCATAGGTACTCAACTAATGGAGTTCATGCGAAAGTTATGGGCATGAACGACTCGACTCAAGGGTCAAAATATCAATTAGGAGCTCATGTATACGACTCTTCTCATTCTCATATTACTTACTCAAAACTTAACTCAAATCGATAATGGATCTCAAAGGACTCACAATTGAACTCAAATACTTTCTTGAACTCTACTCTTAATTCTCTCTTGAACGTGAATTATGAATTCAAGAGTTATGGTTCATGATAAGAAGGATCTAGGTGATAGTGTAGACTCATGAATACATTATCCTCACTCTCATGCTCAGTCTTGAAACAAATTATTAGAAATTGTAGAAAACTCCTCAAAAGGATTTAACGGGACTCTCATAAAATGTTCGAAAGAACTCTTAAGACTTAACTCTTAACTTTACCTTGAATTTGAATTATTAATTCAAGATTATGATTCATGTTATGAATGATTTCTAAGTGTTTAGAAGTAGTTTAGAGTGATTAGAATCAAAGGGAGTGAAGGTACACTTAAAAGGGCCTCAAACGGGACAACCGATGAAACAATGAGTGGGGCCAGGCGACCCTGGCGCGTTCCAAGCGCGAGGTGCCAACCCCTAACTTCAGAAACTGCATATGGGCGCAATACAGGGGCGCCTCCCTAGCCCTTTGGGTGCATCTGGGGCGCACCAACCTAGCCAAGTTTGACGAATTTCACCTCTCGTTTTCGAATCCTAAATCAGTTTTAATCAATTCCTTTTCTCAAGTTTTCCTTAGATTCAATTACCCAACCTAAGTACACACTAATCCACTCGAAACAATCACTTTCATCTCAAGAAATCATCAAAACCCCAACAAAAAAAGATTTAGAATGAACTTCAAGAACACCTATTAAGAACTTAAATCCTTCAACTTTTGAGAATGAAATTACGCTGAAAATAAAATGTTTGGTGTGTGGTTGAACAAACCCAACAGTATGGAAGCTTACATACCTCTTACGGATCAAACCCATGACAAAATCCGCGACAAAACTCAATAACCTCGACGAACGCCTTGATATTTTCCTCTTTTCTCCTCTTATCTCTTCTTAAACTCTCAACTAAAACCCTAGGAGTATATTAGGATTATAAAAATGAACCTAACAATATTAGACCCTTAAAACATTACTAGAAATGAATTAAATCTGATTGGGTAAGCAAAAGACCAAAATATCCCTTTAAAATCTGGTTTTGACTTTCCTTATCTATACAACCCAACTTCAAATGGACATATCTCCCTCATACAAACTTGAAACTGAGCAAACTCATTCAAAGATCTTTCATACGGTATCTGGTAGCACACCTAAATCATCCTGAGATAGGTGTTATGGTCGTTTGAAGTCAACCCAAAACTCATATTTAAGCATAACTTGCAAAATTTCAGATTTTGCTATTTCCAATTTAGTTCTTTTTTGGAACTCAAGGTGCTACGTTTAGTGACCTTAACACTTGAGAAATTGTTAATTCCTTGGTAAAATCTCATTCACTACGAAGAACGGTTCAAGTCTTAGTTTAATTTTTTTTTTCTGGGTGTTACAATATCTCCCACTTGGGATCATTCTTCCTCGAATGACGGCTGTATTGGGTATGGAATGGGATTACTCTTACTAAGGTCTGAGTCTAATGGTATGCTCTTACTATATTCAAGCTTAACCCAAATCCTTAGGTTCGGGTTCTGAACCTCGAAAGGGAGTCTCATCCCAAAACTATTACTCTTTACCACCACATTGGGCTCATATCAAGAACCACCTAATGTTTAACAACACCACATTCAAGCTTAGTACTCTAACAACTCCATGAACTCCTACTAACCAGCTCCTTAAGAAATTCTCAACACTTGATTTGATTTCTCATCTTATGATCTCCCCCTGAGGTCTAAAGCTGACATTTGAAGGCTATGGACCTATTCCACATTGACAACTCAATTATGCTATCTAGTCACACATGGAAAATTATAACTTAATTGGAATCTCATCTGGTAGCATATCCTTTCGGTACACCTCTTAATGTTCATTTTACTCTTGTGACTTAGTCACACTTCACTGCCCTTATCTAAAGGTTAGGATCTCTCACTGGTACTACTCATATCTATTGCAGCTAATCACCTCAATTCCTCACCTACTCTATTTCAAGTCTTCTAGATAAAATCTCAAGACTAACATCATCACCCTCATGTTGCCATTCTTTGGATCACGACACTCATCTCAAATTCAATCTTAATGTTCATTACTAAACCCAAATATCAATATAATTGCTCGCCTACTATGTTATACCCCATTACTTGATCAATTCTATAACCTTCTGAACATCATGACCCTCTCAAACAAATCATAAGCCTAGATTAGATCTATCACTTTATGAATACTGCTGCTCTTTTATTCAACACTTACACTTGGTCATTACTAACACAATGACACATCATCATAACCCCTTTCTAGTTAAGATATACTCTAACTCATCTTGTCTTGCTAATGAGTTCACGATTTGGACTCTTTGAGGGAATTATTTTGATAGATATAGTGTCCTCAAATGCATATTTTGTGTAAACAACTGATGAAAATCCTGAGTTTCAGGTATTTGGAGTTAGAGACTAAGCATGGACACTATTAGGCAAAAAGGAACAAGACAACTGAAAAAAACGAAGAATAGACAGCCTGAGGATCGTCTAAGCCATTAGGTGAGTCGTCGAATGGCTATGGTCTCGCCTAATGTTTTAGTGTGCCAAGCTCTAAAGGAGAAAATTGAGTCGGTGAGATAAAGGAGCAATCGGAGAATTGGAGAGTCACCGAACGATTCTGCGATGCAGATCTCCATCGTCCAATGTTACAGAACTTGAAGTTGCTGAAGGACAATGCATAAAGGCGATGAACCAGACCAAAGGGCGGATCGCCGATTAGATCGGCGATCCTGACTAACTACATTGAGTGATCCTTCGCAGAACACTTTTTGACAACTATAAATACCTATTTGAATTTTTAGTTTAGTATCAAGTTTTACATTTCAGAAATCAGTTTTTAGAAGTACTCAGTTTTAGAACTTAGTTTTTGGGAGACAATTTTTTTCTTAGCTTTGAAGAGTTGAAGATTTCCATTTTCTAAGCAATTGGAAGTGGGTATTGAAGATTCTTCATCCTTGACGTGTGTAAACACAATATTCATCGTACCGATTTGATGGAAATACTTTTTGGTATCAATTTCTATCTCTTTATTATGTCTAGCTAATTGATTGTTTATTCGCTATTTAGAGGTGATTTCATTTAGTAGTTGTGTTTGAATTAAATGGGATTGTAGTTGCAAATACAATTTTATCTTCATGTTTTTTAATTGCTTGAGAGAGAAGTTTTAAAACCAAAACTACTGAATCGATAGTCTGTGGTTATTGGGTTGTCGTAGGTTCAGCTCGAGAGAGTGAATTCTAAACTCTTTCCCACACATTCATCTCAAGAGAGTGAACGGACTAAGGTGAAGGGTGTGCTTCATTGCCGCTTATCGGTGTTTGAGAGAAACCGATTTGATTTGGATTAAATTGTTCGAGAAAAAATTTACCCCCACTAAAGTCTAGCCTAGTTACAAATTTGCAGCGAGTTACTATCAATGGCATTTAATCGGTTGTGTATTTTAGCCCATATTCCTATCACATCCCAAGAATCTCGTCTCCCTATTTGCATTTTCGCTTTAGTTGTCATTTTAGTTTATAATTGCTTACAAAACCCACTTTGATAATTGACACTTGTGTCACCCTTTAATTTATCATGTTTTTCTTCGTAAATGTCTATAGCTATGATTAACTTGAACACATTTTTGCTTTTCTATTAATTCTCAATTACAAACCGCTCCCTTGAGACTCGACCCCAACTCACTAGTTGGATTATATTACTATTGAGCGACTGTGGACACTTAGTATTGGATGAAGTGCCCGGATACGTCAAATCAAAATGGCGCCGCTGCCGGGGAGTGGTATTACTTGAGAATTTCTAGTTATGTTGGATTTTGTTCTTGTTAGTTATAGTGATACTTACTTAATTTTTAGTTTCAGTTTTGTTTTGCTTGTTTGTGTATTGCAACAGGAAAGATGAGTGTGAATGGTAATTATGCATATCAAACAGATCACCCCCTTTTGAAATTATTGAATCTCAGGGACAACCTCTTAACGTTCAAACAAGTGTGGGGTGAAACTATCCATAAGATGTGGCCTAGGTATAAGGCATTACTACAGCAGTGCCCAGCTCATGGGATGCAAGATAAATTGTTGTTGGAATGCTTCTATCAGGGGCTTGGCTCCGAAGATAGAAGCATTGCTGATCAACTCTTTACAGGTTGTTTAGCACAACAACCCTATGAAGTGGTAGCCCAACTCCTTAATGGCATAATTGAGACCAACAAGGAGACAGAGAAAGATCAAGAGTGGGCCGCCCTATTGACTCAGTTGGATGTTTTGTCCAAGAGAGTCGTGGAATTAGAAGCATTGTCCACTAAAAAGGACAAGCACTTTCCCCCTCGGGAGCGTAAAAAGGTGCAGAATCAAGAGGGTGGACAAGATGAGAAGGTCCTCTCACTCATTCTACACAAGATCGAAGAGCAAGATATGGTGTTGAATGAGATAAAAGAGAATATATTAATGCTTAATCAGACGACAACTTCTCATTCCATGATCATTCAGCTGCAAGATGCCCATATAAACCAAGTGATGTCGTGTCTCTACCTACAACATAAAGAGGGGTCGCCTAGTGATACTATGGCTGACCCCAATAATGAGGTTTAAGGGCTGAATTGCATCGTGCCACACGTTAACTAAGGTACTGCTTGGGAAGCAACCTAAGACATTTTTTTATGCTTTTTCTTTACTTCTGTTTTTAAAAATAACGGTGTGTTAATTGTGCAAGTTAAAGTGTGGAAAATGTTTGAAAATTGCAGGTTGGCGAGCTAAATGTTCCAGACGGTGCATCGTCGAAAAGGTCGGCAAGCCCGACCTAATCCGTTGTTTGACTCAAGACATCTTCAAAATGAAGTTTGTAAAACTCAGCGAGCCTAGGAAATCATTGGTGAATCGCCGACAAGGTCGACGATCTCGATGTAGACCGTCGTTTGGACCCTCACATTAACTGGAGGTTTTGGAAAACTCGGCGAGGTAAGTGAACACTAGGTGTGTCGCCAAGTGGTTCGACGAGCACAACTAACGTCACCGAATGGGTGAGAACTGGACAGTTTTAAAGGTCAATGGTTTCAAATTTTCAAAATCTTCACTTTCCCTCACTTTCAAACTTGGCCAACTCGCACCTAGTTAGTATTTTCAATATTTTTGCATTCCATAAGTATTCTGGTTGTTGATTGGTGCTTGAATTTGGATTAAATTGCCGCCTAGCGTTTCAATTTCATTTTTTTATCAGCATTTGAGGTTGGTTTTCCAAACTCTGCATTTATTTTTAGTAATTTGTACTCTTATGCAAGCAATTATGTTATTGATGTGTGTTGTGCCTTTCTAATAGGATTAGATTGTTTGAATGCTTGATTTGAATTACTAATCTTGCCCGTAATGCTTATAGTGTCGATTTCCTGTGTTCTTGTGCTTTGAGATTGGTTCGTACTTGTTGGGTTATGCTTGCATGTCATTGGGTTTAGTTGGGTAAAGTCTAAGTAACCCGTATTTGTGTCAAACAATGTAATTTTCCTAATGATAGAGTGGGTGACTTTGTTTTTAAGGGCAAATGGCATCAATTGGCCAAATTTAGCAAAATCGGGGGAAGTCTGAGTATCCCGAGGTAATGGGTGCTATGAGTATAGTCTTAATTTAACTAGTGCATGCTTTGATTTTGTTTTCGGGGGTTGCGGGGTTGAATTCAAGAAGTTGAGTTGAAAGTAGACACGTAGGGTCATTTGGCGAGCTGGGTCTAGCTCGCTGAACCACTCGGTGATTCACCGAAGTTCCCCATCTCACTGTTAATTTCATGCTTTAATTGATGATTGGGCTCTGTAACTTTCGGCAAGAAGCCTGAGGTCGTCGAAGGCACTTGGCAACTCGTCGAAAGATTTCTTGATCGCATTTTGTCTGCACCTCTGAACCATTTTTGTACTGTAACTTTCAGCGAGATGAACCTTGTTCGCCGAATGTTTCGGCGATTCACCGAAATACCTCTCCCATCGCCGACTTCCCGTAACTTTTAAGCCAATCCTTTCGGCGAGCCCAATCCGCTCGCCAAAGTGATTCGGTGACTCGCCGACTGGTTCAGCAAGTCTTTCTGCAATTGTGTTACTATAAATTTGATCAAGTGGAGAACCTACACCACTATAATCTATTCCAGCGGCTGATAGATAAAGACAATTCTGGAGGAAGCTCATCCCACTCTCATCTGTCTGATTCAGCTAACATGGGAGGTAATGTATATGTCTCTAATGTGCTAAATGCTCACAACACAGGTAATATTCATACGCCTCAAATGAATGAACCTAAGGAAGAATGGATAGTCGATACTGGAGCAACTAATCATATGATTTCCCACAAAGGAATGCTAATGGTTGGTAAAGGAATTGTTGAAGTTTCTGATAAGAGGGTGTATTTACCAAATAGAGAAACAGTAGATGTTTCACATATTGGTAATTGTGGAATAATGAATGGAAAGGTGTTAACCAATGCAGTAATACTCTTGACTTGTCCCCTCTAGGATACAACAGTCCAACAACGTCGTACAACTCAAGCAACTCTGCATTAGTTGAAGAGTCCACAATTCCATATAAAAACACCTTCCTTTCACTGCTACACACTACAATATTATTTCACGCTTCTCATCTTTTTTGGAATACTTCTCAAAGGAAGAAACGCCACTATTTATAGTTAAAGAAGTCTTCCATATATAGAATGAAGGGTAGTGATGTGGATAGATAAATGAGATAGATGCTACATAAATTATAAGAAACTAATGGTCATATGACCATGAAAGTTACAAGAACTAAAATGGTCATATTAATTACAAGAACCAATAATTATCTTCTACCACAATTTATACCAACTAACATATACACTTAATATTTTATTTTAATAATAAAATGCATATACACCACCTTATTATAATTAATATAAAATAAGGCAATATGTAGGAAGCAAATGGGGAAAAGAGACAAAGTAATTAAAAGGAGGAGGACACTAGGATGTTAGTGAGCAGTTGAATTTTGTGTCGATGTGACCAATGGTGTAGTCACAATTACATGTGCAGAGAAGAGAACCATAAGCATAAAGACGAACTCTACTGTCACTCTAAAATACCACATCCTCTGACTCTCGCTTTCTGTCTTCTCCTTCTTTTGACCAACATTGCCTTCATTTATGGTTTTTGGCACTATCACAAATTGACACTTTGAGAATTGCCGCTCAACATTTTTTTAGTCTCCTCTTCTCTTTTTCTACCTACAATACAGTTTCTGCTCATAAAATTTTGCGCACTAATAATTTAAAGTTATGATCAATAATTCCTTATAGAATAGTTATATATAGGTAATTTTGTATATCAATAATTGCCAATCAGAAAGTGATACTTATATAGTACTATCTATACCTTAGTAAAAGAATTACATTAAATTATTTTTTTTATAAATATAGTTAGTTGTATATTTAACACATTGGGATCGTTTGGTGTGATGGATAGGAAGAGTTAATTTCGGGATAACTTTTAAGTACCCTTTATTTTCTTGTTTGGTTGGAAAGCTTGGGATAACTTATCCCAGGATTAGGAATTAGTACCGGGATAAGTTATCCCTCCCATTTGGTGGTATAGTAATCCTGCGATAATTTATCCCGGGATAGAATAGGAAAATGACAACTATATCCCTTTAAACCCTTTGTATACATCATATTTCACATTTATGTATATTTACATTATTTTTAATATCATGTATACTAATATTCATTACTTCTTATTTTTAGGATAATTATTTATGTTTTTCTATTAAAAAATTACACTATATAAATATAATTTTTATTTATAAATTTATTTGACTAATTCTTATGTTTATTTATATTTTGATTTCCCATAAATCTTCTTTCACTTTAATAAAACTTAAAAGGGAAATTCTATTTTTAAGCTAAATAAGAAAAAAATTATATTTTTAAATACATATGATACTTACCATGAGAATGCATAAACAAAAATATTTAAGCTAAATAAAATAAATTTTTTATTTTTAAAAATAAATAATTAAAGTTTGAAAAGAAAATATTAACTAAATAAAACGAAGGGTAATTTTGTAAACAAACAACTTGTTCTTAAAATTTATGCAATATATATTATTTTAATACAATAAACCAAACACTCAATAAAAAATAATCTTAACACAAATTTATTGCTGCTTGCTCTAGTTTTGGCAGGTGTTTTAGTGCAATTTTGGTCAATTTTTTGGAGTTTTTGCAGTTTTTTTTTTTTTCAAGTCTTAATAGACGTTTTAATGCGGGTTTTGTTACTGATTTGGTGGATTTTTTGCTGCTGTCTGAATTCAGATTTGGTTCAATTTTTGTGGTTATTTTTATGCAAATTTTGTCCAGTTTTAGCTGTTTTAGTGCAGTTTTTGCAGCTGATTTGGTGTATTTTGGTCACTTTATTGCTGTTTTTTGAAGCATTTTTGGAGTTTTGATCCAATACTTTTGATTATTTTGATACAGTTCTTACTTCAAATTATGATTGATTTGTTTTTAATTATTATTTTACTTATGATAGTGAATAAGAGAGGCTTCCCACGGGCCTATTTCAATTCATATGAAATACAAATTTAAACATATTCATGTAATTTATTTTTAAAAGTGAATAAATAAAGCTCCATAAAAAATATATATATAAAAAGCCTAAATAAGATGAAGGGTATTTTTGTAAACAAACAACTTATTCTTAAAAAGTATGTCATGCATATTAGTTTTAATACAACAAATCAAACAATCAATAAAAAACAATCTCAGCATAACTAATTTCAGCATAACTAATCTCAGCATAATTAATCTCATCATAACTTGTATTCAAACTAAACGACCCCATAGAGTGTAACCTAACAAAGTAGGCCAGATGTCTACTCTTGAATAAGAAAGGTACAGTCATCTTTAGGGCGGTGATTAATTCATGGAGGCAATGACACGTGTGTAATGGTTTGGGATCTTGCATGTGTCTTCATAAAAACTAAATTTAATGCACTCTATCAAGTTGTAAATAAATTAGTGGAGGATATAAGTATGATCTACATGTTGTAAAAATAGCGATATGGCATCATGAGATAAAAATTGAAGGTTTGTTTGGACATATGGTATGAAATTTTTGTATTATGTATTTTTTCATAAACATAAAAATCTCACAAGTTGTAAAACTATTAAAATAGCTTCAATTGTTTATTCAATCTTATCAAATAAACAAAAAAATTATAAAATCGCATAATAAATTATTACAAAGTTATTTGTTCTCCACTTAAGTAATTGTTTCATCTAACTTTAATTTAATAAAAAAAATTGAACATAAATTGTAGTATATTAGTCTTTAATATAATCCTCCACATAGTATGGACAATTTCCTCACGTTGAACTTGCATACATCAATATTAGTTTAGTGAACATAAAATAAATTGGAAGCATTATAGAATGTACTTCATAAAAATAATGTTTGTAGGAGTGATAAAAATAGTGTTTTCAAGACAATGCAAAGTCATAAAATAAATATTATCTCTTTAAACAAAGTTGATAGGAAATTGTAACTAAAAACTAAATATAACTTACACATAGAATATAACTGTTCACTTATTAAGGCCATAAAATAAAATTATTAATGTGATTGAAATTTTACCTTAAACCAAGGCCAAAATCGAGTATTATGTCGATATTTTTTGGTTGTATAAATGTTGGTGTCATCTTGCTAATTGTCTTGGCAACTATTTTAACATGCCGATTAATTGTTTCAAGTGAATGTTGAAAAGTTTCACAATCATGAGGTGTGAGTTAAAGTGACTATATGTTGGTGAGAATAATAAATTTTATATCTGTGAGAATAATAAATTTTAAAAAGTAATGATGTGATTATTAAGTTTAGTTACATATGAAACAAATGGTTAATGAATATAAATGTGGGGTTGTTTTAACAAAATATAAACTCATGAATCAATTATTGTATTAAAATATCTCAAATCATGATATGAAATCACCATATAATTCCATATCATGGTTTTTAGAGAATATGGTATCACATCTCATGATATGGAATCATGAGATGGAATCAGCGTAAAATCGCATGTCTAAACGTTGATTCCATCTCACGATACCGTATCGTGATATGGTATCGCATGGCTAAACGCCTACTTAAGGGCCCGTTTGGCCATGCGATATGGAATCATGAGATGAAATTGAAGGTTTGTTTGGACATGCGATATGAAATTTTTGTGTTGTATATTTTCTCATAAACATAAAAATCTCATAAGTTGTAAAACTATTAAAATAGCCCCAATTATTTATTCAATCTTATCAAATAAACAAAAATTATAAAATCGCATAATAAATTATTACAAAGTTATTTGTTCTTCAGTTAAATAATTGTTTCATCTAACTTTAATTTAATTAAAAATATTGAACATAAATTGTACTTGATATGCTCATAAATCTCAACTACTCTTACAAATAGCCTATAAAGTAGAAAAAAAACATACATTAGTGAGTAAATATTAACTTAGAAGTTAAATGCACTAAGATAAAAATTAACAAACATCACTAACTTCTAACTATTTACAAGAAAAATCAATAGTTAAATATTATTGAATAACGAAATTTTAAAAAGTTACCACAAGTTTGAGTCAAAAACACTTCTAATAAAATTTAATCAAAAAAATTATAACTAGTCCACTTGACTAAATATTAATAACTAATTGATCAAATTTTCCCAAGTCCTCAATCAATTGGACTTGATATCCTTCAGTCATATGAACGAACATTTTGCAAATACTAAGATTAAGAAAGTGCGGCACCGCCAATGAAAATTGTCTTTTATCAATATTATGCTTAGTCATAAGATTAAGACTTTTTTTTTTATTATGAAAAATCAAAAAAGTATTACTCCCTTCGTTCTCATTTATATTCACCAAATGAATTTCTACTTTATCATTTATATTCACCAAATTTAAAGTGATAATAAATTTTATATTGGTGAGAATAATAAATTTTAAAAAGTAATGATGTGATTATAAATTTTATTTACATATGAAACAAATGGTTAGTAGATATAAATGTGAGGTTGTTTTAACAAAATATAAACTCATAGATTAATTATTGTATTAAGATATCTCAAATCATGATATGGAATCACCATGTGATTCCATATCATGGTTTTTGGAGAATATGGTATCACCTCTCATGATATGGAATCATGAGATGGAATCAGCGTAAAATCGCATGTCCAAACACTAATTTCATCTCACGACACCATATCGTGATATGGTATTGCATGACCAAACGCCCACTTACTGAAGTGAATACACAAATATACCAAACAAAAAAAAACCATACGCAGTGTACGTACGAATTTTATTAATAGTCCCAAACTGCCAATTTAAGACTTGTACGCTAGCGCTATAAATAATTTGAACAATTTAGTAATGCTGTCCTTTTAATTAAAATGGATTAATGATGAAAAATGAAGTGGAGAAATAATTGCAAAATCCACTTTAAAAACATTTTTTCAACAAATTAAAAGTGAAAAAAATTCAAGTAGGGATGAGCATAAAACATCGAAAACTGAATTATCAAAGTGAATCAAATTTTTTGGTAATTTGATATTCGGTATTCGTTATGATATTCAAGAGTACAAAACTTTTGAAATTATGGTACTCGAGTTTGGGCTTAATATGAGACATTAGTAGCATTTGATATTCAATATTTCCCAAATATCAAATTATTTATTTAATGAAGGTCGTATATCAATAGATCCATTACTCATTAGTATAAGTCCAAAGAAAAAGTTAAAGGCTAAACATAAACAACTCAAATGCATATATTTTTAAATTGTGTCAATTTGTTTTTCTTGATGTCTTTTCTTACTTGTTGATCTTTTATTATATCATGCCTCTACATAGAAAAATAGAAATAATTAGAGCAATAGTATTAACTTTGTAATACAATCGGCTACAACTTCAATACAATATTACTAAATACCGCATTGAACGAAAGTTTGATTTACCAATACTGAATTATCAAATTGAAAAAAATAAATTAAAAAATCAATATTTGATATCTATTTTTAATTATTTATTATCAAATTACTGAACTTGAAATTAGAAAATCTCGAATCAAATACCGAATGTCCACGTAAAAGAAGAGCAAATTGAAGTGGGGAAATAATTTAAATAAAATAATGCATATGTACAACACGTACAATGAAAAATTTTGAAAAATGCTAATGTTTCTTTCGTCCCAATATTTATATTTGGTTGTTTAAATTTTAATCATTATTATAAGATTCACTACAAAAAACGTCTAAATTGTGGGGGTTAAAATTACATGTTCTGACGGTCAGTAACCCCCACAATTTAGTGTTGCGGCAGTTGAGAGAACTCCTGCAATTAGGTGTGTCACAATTAAGTCCGGGGAGTTTTGGACGAACCCCTGCTATCGTTAGCGGGAGCTTATTACTGGGGGTTTTGAACCCACAAACATATATCTATAAAACTGCACTTCAATATCTAGGAGTCAAAACCCTTGCAATTTGTGAACTTTGGGAGTCAAAACCCCCACAAATCATGAATTTTACATTAAGATTAATAGGAGTTCTAACCCCTGTAATTTATGAACATGTAACTTTCTAGAGGATTATGCTAAAAAATTATATTTTAAATATTAATGACTAATTAACATGTACATCATAGTCAAACCTAAAAGGGCTTATTAGTATTAAGAAACAACAAAATATTTCAACCAAAAGTTATATCATAAAGTGTACTATTAGTTTTACAAACTAAATTGAAACATATCATTCACTTCAACCATTACGATTACAAGAAACTTCAAATCACTACAAAAACTGTCATTCGCTAATCTTGCTTTTATTGATGGAAAGGGTTCACTAGCATCCATACTCAAGAAATGACCTGCAACTATTCATGGAACTTCAACAATTGTCACTACGACTACTGTCACTAACATCACCTGTCTGCAAGGGAAAATACACAATAAGTGAAATGATAAATGCTCTCACCAAAATACACAATAAGTGACATGATAAATGCTCTCACCCTTCCTTTGTAATCTCTTTTGAATGCAATAAAATGATTAGGACTGAAACCTAATCCAACCATTATGGTGATTTATAAAAAAAAATACTTACATATTGTATGTCAACAACAATATGTAAACAAATACTAAATTCTCTACTATGAGTGTCAATACAAATGCCAATCATAAACAAATAGGTCAATACTAACATACAAGAATATGCAAAAATATGTTCTGGACCTTGCTACTTCTTTATTGCACATAATAGTAAAAGAATCACAAGTTTTTATCTTGCTCTTGTATTAATCTAGACCAAACAACACTCCACAAAGTTCTATAGATAAATACTCATATTTCCACATTCTTTTTTCCTAATTCAGACCAAACAACACTCCACATTCTAAGCTCCAGAAGCAATCCTGAAAATTTTTAGTGAATTTGACCTTCTTCAATTTTAACCACATTTTCTTTCTCATTTTATAACTTACATTCTCTACTATGAAAGGCAATGCCAATCATAAACAAATAGGTCAATACTAATAGAATATGCAAAAATATGTTCTAGCCCATGTGTACTGCCTTGTCCATAAAACTTTCCCCGAAATAAAGAAGCTAATCTCAGTAGATGTGTCACTAGAAAACACAGTGGATCCATAAAATGGTTGCAACTAAACTAGCATACCTGATATATAAATAAGGTCATTTAGGAAGAGAATGTAAATATTATATTTATCATTGTAGGAGGAGGAGCAAATAACCCCACAAATTATTCTGGTAGTGTCCCTTCTCTCATTATCATATATGACTTGAAAGCAGCCATCATTTGATTGTGAGAATTCAACAATTTATTGTAATTCTGTTGGCAATTGGATGGACATGAAACACTCGAAGCATTCATACTGTTGAATCGAGGTCTTGCTTGTTTAAAAACTCTAGTGGGAACAACTCCTAATCCCAAACACCTTATGTAACATCCGACAATTTAAAATGAATATGAAGAAGCTTGAAATTGGAAGTAGTCATTTTTGGAAAAAATTCAGAATCTGGAAATTCGGCCAAGTGTGGAAATCAGTGAGTTTTTGGCCAACTTTGAGCAGTCATAACTCCTAGCTCAGGATGATCCAGGAGTATTTCCAGTTATGTTTGGAAATCCCTTGGAACGATCTTTCCAACGCCACCGAGTTTGCTCGATTCTGAGTTCGTGTGAGCGAGTTATGCCCATTGAAAGTTGGGCAGTTGGCAGGGAGTCCGCTCGAAAATTTAAGAGCATTTTGGTCTTTTCACAAATCATTTCTTTTGAGGTTGTATTGTTGTGTTAGGCTGATTGTGGATCATTTTTATTCCATTTTAAAAGAGTAAGAGTTAGGGTTCTTGAGTGAAGAAGAGAAGAAGAGAGAAAGAATAGAAGAAGAAGAAGAAGAAGTGGGAGCTAGGGTTGTGGATGCAAGACGTTTTCTTCATCAAATTTCTTGGAGAATCTTAGTAAAGGTATGGGAGTTCTTTATCTAGAGAAAACTATCACCCTAGAGCCAAATTCAAATGGTTTTCAACTTTTCCAAAGTTTGTGAAAAAGCCTAATTTCTACTCAAACTCATGGGTTCTTGCATGAAACGATTTCAAATGATAAGTTATGATATTATTGATGTTTATTTGATGTTTTAATATGAAAAACTCCATTAATCCTTGTATTCTACAAAACCCCAAAATGTGTTTATGAAGTGGGTCTATTTCTATAAATTCAAAGTTGATGGAATTATGTGTAAAGTGAATTGTATTGATATCTCTTGTGTTGTTTAATGTTTATTCATGATTAATTGTTGATAAT
>NC_064283.1:18838938-18858943 GCF_019186545.1 Solanum stenotomum | reverse complement strand
ATTTAAAGGTAGAGACAAAGGGATATGGTTGACACTCTCTAAAAAAATAGTAGGAGGTGACTCCCACCTTATTTCATAAATTTTCATTGGTAATCTTATCATTCTTAGTATGGCCACACATCCATCTCAATATGCACATCTCCGCAACATGCATCTTCAAGACTTCAAAGTTCTTTACTGGTCAACACTCAATCTCATATAACAAAATCAGTTGATCAAACACCACTCTGTAGTGTTGGAATTCTTACCTCCTAAATTCTGTAAAGGAACACGTACTAACTACTTGTTCTTTACTGTTTGCAAGTTCTAGTAAATAACTTCGTAAACTAATAATTGGTTCGCAACTTTGTATTATTTATCTCAACTTCAAACAACACAACAATTACACAAATATGTAATCTATGGAATAATAAACTCTAATTCCTAACTACCCAACACAAAAAAAAACCCAGGTTTTGGTCTTTTATCATCTTTCAATTTTCTTAAACTTGTTAGACGTATCCTACACTCAAACCTCGATTGTAATCAAAACTCTTAACTACAATCTTACAATTTTTTATCTGAAACTCGCAGCACTCCCCAAAGTAAGGTACAAAACTCTCTCAACCTCTTTGATCGTGTTTTGATTTTCTTTCTATGTGAGTGCGCAACTTTCTCTGTTAAAAATAATGCCCTATTTATATATCAGAAACTCCTCAAATTCTTGTTCAACTCGAACTTGTCTTCACTGCCTCAAAGCTTTGTTTGACTCGAACTCGACTTTAGTTTCCCTGCTCGACTAGAAATCCTACTCATGCTCTGCTTCTTTTTTCCTCACGAAACTTACAAGCTCACGCGTAGAAATCCTTATTTATGTAGGAATCCTCCTATCACATTATAATCCTCTACTTTATTTCCAAAACCTTCTACCAGTTAGATTTGGATTAGCTGGTACATGTTGATACGACATGTTCTACGCAACTTGACACTTTGACATTCTTCAAATTAATTAGATCTTTTGCTTCTTACAAATTCCCCATTTTTGAACGATGGCAAACTATTCAAGCTTCTTTATTGAATCTATATTGCATTGAACAGAATAACATGGACGCGCATGTGTATGTAGTATATGCAAGCAAGCTTTCTCCCTTTTGACATTAGACAAAAATATGCAAAGCAATAATAACCAAATACACCATAACAAAAAAACACAAAACCTAAGTCATTAGTTACACACAAGAAGAAAGCAACAAAAAGTCATCATCCACAACAGTTAGTAAAGAACATTACAACTTCAAGAGGAGTTCAAAAACACAAGACACATCATAGGTAGGCATATCTACACAGAGGGTGGCACACAAGAAGATGAGGACGGACAACGACTTCAAAAACACAAGACACATCATAGGTAGACATATCTACACAGAGGATGGCACACAAGAAGATGAGGACGGATAACCCTTAGTGAACATATCGACAAGATTTTTCAAATGAGCTGAATTGGACGATCGATCTGTGTCCAGTGCTGCTTAAGTCTTAGCCAATTCTTCCTTGAGTTTAAAGTTTTCTTCAACCAACCCAGCATGCCAAGCCTAAGAGCAGCAATTTCTTCATTCTTTGTAGTCACCACTGCCTTCAAACGTTGCACATGAGCATTAGCCCCCTAGAAGTAGCAGGTATAACAACATGGTCAACTTCCCCTAGCATATCTTTTATAGTTTGTTCTTGCCAGTCTATAACAAGGACGCAAAAATATTCAAATACTTCCCCTAACCAAAATCCATAACCAAGCCCATGGTCTTTATCATCATGCACACAGATCTTGTGAATGTGACTCAGAACTAATTTAGGCATATTAATTTGAACTTTGGAAATCAATAATACCATGAGAGTAAGGTCCAAATAGTTCGCTTCAGTACGCTTCTGTGATCTAGGAAGGAGGATCTTATGCACTACATCAAAAAGGAGCTTGTGTAAAGGAAGCATGGCTCCTTTATCCACCCTAGTGTAACCCTCAAGCATAGGATCATGAGCAAACCTACGCGATATCTCAAGAGCTGATGACAATCCTTCTAAAGGAAGCCAAGTTCACTTGACGTAGTGACCCCATCCTATATTAGGCACACCCAAAATTTTCGACAAAACCTCAGCATCTAAAGTAAAAGAAACCCCCCCCCCCCCAACATTGCTTTAAATTGAGGAAGCAGACCCAATAGCATTTATATAAAATTCCCTCGTCTCTTTCCTACCCATATTACACCGTCTATTTTCTTGAAGAAACAGAGTAGCCCAAACTTGTGCCTGCAACAGTGCAAGTAATTCACCCATTTCATGTCCCCCAATGCCTATAACAACCCTACCCCTAATCACTTTTCTTTTCTTAAACGCCAGAATCCTAGCCTTATAAGTATCAGCACTAACAACCATATCCCCATCAGAATCATAAGTGTACTTAGATTTCTTTCCAGGTTTGGAGACAGGAACCTAATTCTTTGAGCTACCTATAGAAGAACTTCCTTTTCTTTTCCTATCTTTCTTAGGTTCAATAATGGCATCATCAATGATTTCAATGGGATTTACAGGAGGAACAAACTTACTTTTCTTTGCGCATGACTTTTTAGTGGATCTAGTAAGGAGTGCCTCATCCAGTTCACGTTGCACTGCTCTAGTAACCTGAATCGGAGTCCCTATTTTATGAGACCAATCATTACCAGATGCTTGACTAAGTTGGGAACATAGTCTCTTAGGGATCAGCTTTGCCAGTGGATTATTATCTTCATCACTAAAAGGAGTGTGTACATGTCCCTTTGGCAATTCTTGTTCCCCCTTACAATGGGAATCCAGTTTGTCAGTCACCAACCTCTGATATTCATCTTCCCCTTGAATCGACACATCCTCCATGAGCGGATAAGCAAGATGTGTTATACCAAAAGAGTCAATGAGTAGTATGTCAGGCAAGATAAACGGACTTTCATGATTCTCAAATGGAATGATGGCAAGATTTAGATTTTTAGATGGTAAAGTCATGATTTGTGAAGTTCTTGGTACAGAAGTAATGGAGAATGAGAGTTTGAATGAAGAAGAAGCGAAGTAATCTGAAGAGAGGGTATTGGGAAGTGAAAGGATTTTGGATAAGAGAGAGAGAAAGGACTGATTTGATAGTTTGGAAAGATTGATAGGATTTTTAGCGGTTTAAATTTAATGTAGCTGACAGAGTTATTTAATTAGGGGAACGGGTAGGGATACACATCACTGTATTTTAATCTTCTTTAGAAGGTGTAGTGTACATACCTTTAGTTGTAGAATGATGATCTCCGTTGTTCTGATCTCCCAAGTCTCTAATTTCTTGAGAATTGCAACTTCTTTAGGTACAATGTATAAAAATTATTAAGACTTAACATATAATATAATGGAGGACCATAGTCTTTTAAGTAAAGTAGAGATAGTTAGGTGATTTTATTCATCCCTAGCTCCAAGTCGTTCCTTTCAAAATGTTCTCATGATAATGCCTTAGTGAAGATGTCCGCAATTTGTTGTTTAGTGGTACAGAAATTCATGAAGATGTGCCCCTTTTCCACATTGTCTCTCAGAAAGTGATGAAAAATGTCAATGTGTTTTGTTCTCTTATGTTGTACCGGATTTTTTGCAATGTTGATTGCACTTATGTTATCACAAAAAATTGGAACGCGTTCAATATTAAGACCAAAATCACTGAGTTGTTGCTTAATTCATAACAGTTGAGCACAACATGAGGCAACCGAGTTTTGTTTCTTTGATCCCCAAAAAATTAGACATGATCCTAAGAAGTGAGCCACACATGTGGTACTTTTTCTGTCTGCTAGATAACCAGCATAATCCGCATCAGCATATCCTATTAATTCAAAATTACTCCCTTTTGGATACCATAGTTCTAAATCAATGGTTCCTTTCAAGTATCTGAGAATTCTTTTAACAGCTTGGAGATGAGATTCATTGGGGTTGGTTTGAAATCGAGCACACAAGCCAACACTGAACACAATATCAGGTCTGCTAGCAGTAAGATACAAAAGTGAACCAATCATACCTCTATACAATTTTTGCTCCACAACAGAACATATTCCTTCGAGATCTAACTTAGTGGTTGGGCTAATGGGGTGTCTATTTGTTTCGCATCTTCTATTTTGAATCTTTTAAGCAGTTCCTTGACATATTTTTGTTGGTGAATTAATGTACCTGTAGGTTGGCTGCTCATGAGGTTGGCAAATTCATTTGTGAGTGCCTTGTGTGTTGCTCCAAATATGATGTCATCAACGTACACTTATACAATCATTAGATTCTTTCCTTTGTTTCTAAGGAAAAGTGTATTGTCAATTTTACCTCTTAAATATCCATGGCTTAGGAGAAGTTTTGACAATCTATCATAACATGCCCTTGGAGCTTGTTTCAACCCATAAAGAGTCTTTTCAAGCTTATAGACATGGTCAGGATAGTTAATCTTCTCAAAGTCAAGGGGTTGTTTAACGAACACTTCTTCTTTTAGTAATCCATTGAGGAATGCACTTTTTATGTTCATTTGATACAAGGTGAATTTCATGTGTACTGTAAATGCTATGAGTAACCCGATTGCTTCCAATCTTGCCACTGGTGCAAACGTCTCATCATAATCTATCCCTTCTTCTTGATTGTACCCTTGAACTACTAACCTGGCTTTGTTTCTAGTTATTGTACCATATTCATCTAACTTGTTCCTAAATACCCACTTTGTACCAATTATGGCGATGTTTGATAGTTTAGGTACAAGGCTCCAAACTTTACTCCTTTCGAATTGGTTCAATTTCTCTTCCATGGATATTATCCCGTCTACATCTTGAAGGGCTTCACTGATCTTCTTTGGTTCTATCATGGACAAGAATACATTGAAGGCACAATGATTTTTCTTACCTGATCTGGTGGTTATTCCAGAAGTGAGATCAGTGAGTATATTGTCCAAAAGATGTGATCCTTGATATCTATAGTCTTTTAGGACCAGATTGGGAGTTTCTGTATCTTGACCATTAGTTGGCTTTATTTTTTCTTCTTCAGGCACCCTTTCTAAGGTCTCTTCTTTAACATTAAGAGTATGGATGTTGATTTCATCATTTTCGTAGAAGAGACCTGTTTCTTTTTCATGTTTCTTTGCATTATCAGTGGATGCCTCTGAGATTTCCTCATCTTCCTGCAAGTTCTGGTTAGACATAGTATTGTACTCATCAAATACATTATGTATACTCTCTTCCACACACAATGTTCGTTTGTTCAGTACCCAATAGGCTTTGCTATGTGTCACGACCCGAGATCACCCCCTAGTCGTAACCGACGTACTCAACCTCAAAGAGGTCTAATACAAGCATCTTAGCAATTCATTCATCGCATAGACACTAAAACCATAAGGAATTAAAAATTTTCTNCACTAAAACCATAAGGAATTAAAAACTTTCTTTACCAAGAAAACATTTCATAAAAAAAATAAACAATAGCAAGCGGAAGACTTTCTAGACTTTATACATGATGTCTCAAAACCATCTAATACTTTAGAGTACAAAATTCGGGACCAATCCCATACACAACTTAAACAATACTAAAAAGACATAAAAGAACATATGGGGTATTGTCCTCGAATATATGAGGACTCACCAAGTCTTCATCTTCAACACTTAGAAACCTATCAAATAGCCATGACATGTCACCATCTCCAAATCCCTACACTTTAGTCCAAAAGGGAAAGAAAGGGGTTAGCACAATTAAGTACTAAGTATGGAAGCCATGCAAAAACATGCTAAAAGGGACGTTTATTGGAGAAACATGCTTTTATGCCATTTGGTAAAACTTCATGAAAAAAATACAAGTATAAGAGTCACAATATCCAACCATAACCAACATACAAGTCATTAACCACTTTAGCACATACTCCACACATAACCCATTCCTTCACCTTAAACCATCCACCTCAAGTAACCCTTGGACAACACTTTGTGCAATGTATGGATAGCGTCCCATACCACCATCCACACTAAAGCATCATCCTAAGGCCACCAAATGTGAACTTACCACTTATCATGCTTCATATCACAAGCCATCATGCACAACTAGTACCAATGTACAACACATGAACATAATTGACAAGTAAGCCTTTTCATCATTTCTTGACCTCTATCTCAAGTTACCCAAAGCCACACTTAAGTGAAACATGAAGTGACCGCCCATACAATCTCTTCATATACACCTAAGTGTTCCTAAGGGTTACCATAGATAAGGAAATTTACCATTACAATATAACATACTAAGTCAATGTTCACATATAAAACCATAGCCAACCGTATACATACTCAACATATATTCATATACAACCCATGCTTAACTTTAAAGGAACACATGCCATTTCATTACCATAGGACCTCTACCTAATATAACCTTAAGACACACTTGAGTAAGACAAGAAGTGACCGCCCATACAACCTCTTCAAGCACACTTAAGTGTTCCTCAAGATTACCTTAGATAAGGACATTTCCTTTACAACATAACATCAATAGACCAACATTCTTTAAGAAACCATTTTTGGAGACATTCAAGCACATAAGGGGACTTTCACATAATAGTCGTTAGACTTAGGGAACTCACTTTAGTATCTTCAAAGCCTACTCGTGCCATGTGTAGATAGCATCCCATACTACTACCTACACGTTGTAGAACCTATCCAATAACTAGAGTGCACATCCCACATGATGGGAATAGGCATAACCGACATAGACCATACTAGCTAGGTATGGAATCCGGAGTCTATCCTACTCCGTGGAGGTTGTTCTACTTGCCAAAGGTAGAACTAGTAAGCAACCCATGTAGGCACATGGTTTAGGGGATGTCCAAGGAAGTTCATTGTGCCTAATCTCATACTCAACTAGGCCACCTTCCTAACCACATCCACTCGGTGCTAGCCTTGTTTCCCATAGAGTATTCAATCACATATGTACTTAGAGAAGGTTCCTTTTCTAGTTCAACCAACTCATAGTACCTCTTCCCAAGAAAGGCCCCATTTCTTAGTCATGGCCAATCAAGGTTCATAAGGATAGCTCATTAAATCCCCCTGGAAGGGTGCCTTAGGCCTACCGATTTTTCATTAAGGGTGCCTTAAGCCTGCCGGTCCAAGGTTCATCATTTCACACATGAGAAGGGCTACCACCATTAGGTCTACCGATTTCATGGTTTTACATTTACTTAGGAAAGCTAGACTTATGAAAGGGCACCATTTCTTAGTTTTGCCGATTCAAGTCTTGGCCTAGAATTCCTCTTTTAGCATTTATAGAAAGGGCACCATTTCTTAGTTCTGCCCATTTCACACATTCATGCATTCAAGACTTTAAGTAACAAGGAGGGACACTTTAGTCTACCAACCAAGTCACAACATTTTCATTTAAGGATACTTCATAATCCAACATCATTTCATATATACATCATGAGAAATCATACTTTAACTCACAATGCTATCCACTTTACATAGGATCATCACAAGATCACATAAAACTCATTCACATCATACCTTCACATATAGCTTCATATAAAACTCATTCACATCATACCTTCACATATAGCTTCACATAAAACTTTACATATAGCTTCATATAGGACTTTACATATAGCCTCATATGTGTATAATAATACAACAATATAATAACATTCACATAATGCCCTTCATGGTCTCAATTCACAATAATACAACAAATAACCACCTCCACCAAAGGTGGATCAAACCAACCAATAACAATTATATTAATACTAAGAGATCAAGCCATCTTACCACCCTTTTCAAAGGCCATAAGCCACAATACTCAATTCCATGCCAATTATACAATATTTATCAAGTTTGATCGACTTACCCTCTTTCCATGGCTATCTTCATCATCCTCATATTCCAACAATTAACAATACAATAACAATGATAATAACAACATTCAACTATACAAACTAAGCTAAGCATAAGCCAATAATCAACATGAAGACCAATTCACAATTTTGTCCATTCAAGGCTAACATCCCACATCCTTCAATTCAATAAAGATTCTTAACAATTCACATATATAATACCATATATGAACAGCCCATACCATACTAAACACAATTCTATAATCATCTACTCAAAATCAATACACCCACTTCATGGTGAAATTTAGAGAATTTGAGAAGACATGAGTTCATGGGGATTTCTTTCTAAAAACCATTAATAATCATTAATAACCATATAAATCATCATTTAAAACCTTTTTATGCAAGAACCCATGCTAGAATCGAAATAGGTTTTTGTGTGTATTTGAAAAACCTTGAAAAACCTTTTGATTGGGTTCCTTGAAAGAAAGAATAATCAAGGATAAGGATCCACATACCTCTAAGTTGAAAACCCACGAAAGTTGAAGAAGAAGCACTTGAAATCTTCAACCCTAGCTCCAACTCCTCTTCTTCCTTGAGTTAGAGAGAAATATTTGAGAGAGGGAATGATTTTGAAAATTCTAAGAGGAGTGACTTAAATGAAAGGAATAGGGTCATAAAAAGGTCTTATAGTTGCTAGGAAAGGAAAATAATAGCATAGGGTCAATTTTGGAAAAGGACTAAGGACCCATAAATTCTTGACTTAAAAATTGTGCCCCTTCCCGTCTAGTTCGCCCTTTGCAGCCTGACAGTGCTTCATATTTCGGGCATAACTTTTTACTCCAAGGTCGGAATTGGGCAAATTCGGTGGCGTTAGAAAGAGGACTCAAAGACCTTTCATTGGATAGGTAATGGCCCACCTAATTCGTTTTGAGCTAAAAGATATGACCATTTAAAGTTGACCCTCACAACTCACTAGTTCAAATGACTAGTTTCCGGACGTCACGGTCATTTCTCATCATTTCATCAAGTTCTCAACTCCAAACTCACATGTGAGGCTCTAGTTTCACTAGTTCATTTTTAGGGTCGTTACACTGTGTGTGGAACATTCTAGAAAAATTCTCTCATCGCTTCGTGCATCAAATTTTCCTAACAGGTTTTTTCCATTATTATTAATGAAACATTATTCTTAGATGAGAGATGTTGGGTTTTCCGCCTTTTAATAGCTCATAAGGGGTTTTATCTAAGAAGGGTCGCGACATACATCTATTTATGGTGTAGAATGCAACATTTATGGCTTCAGCCCAGAATTGGTTTATGACTTTGCTAGCAATCATTATTGTTTTAGCCATTTTCTGGAGGGTTCTATTTTTTCTTTCAACTACACCATTCTGTTGTGGGGTTCTAGGAGCAGAGAAATTATGATCAACTCCATGAGAGTCACAGTACTGAGCAAATTTTGAATTTTCAAATTCAGTACCATGATCAGACCTAATTGATGTCAATTGTTTATCAAATTTATTTTGGAGTTTTTTTATAATGGAGCAAAAATTTTCAAATGCATCATCTTTAGAGGATAGAAATAGTGTTCAAGTATACCTGGAATAATCATCAACCAGAATAAACATATATATTTTCCCTCCCATACTTTTTACTCTCATGGGACCACATAAATCCATGTGTATTAGTTCAAGGGATCTAGTTGAATTTATAACTTGTTTTGGTTTAAAAGATGATTTCACTTGCTTTCCCAGAGTGCATGCTTCACAAACGCTTGCCTCTTTAAATTTTGTTTTAGGTAGTCCTATAACTAGTTCATTTGAGATGAGTTTATTTAGTTGTACATGGCTAGCATGACCTAGACGTTTGTGCCATAGCAAAGGATCCTTGTCAATCACACTCAAGCAGACTAAGTTTTCATCGGATATCTTGGACGTATCTACTGTATATACGTGTTTATCTCTATTTCCTGTTAGAACAACCTTCTTTGTTTTGAGATTAATAACTTTAACATTAGTTGATGAGAAGATTACCTCGTTTCCTTTATCACAAGTTGAGATATATTTAGCAAGTTGTGTTTCAAACCTTCGGCATGATATACTTTGTCAATTGAGTGTTCATCTGATCTGCCTATCTTTCCGATGCCTTTAATCTGACCCTTTTTCCCTCCATCAAAAGCTACTATTCCACCTCTTCCTTCTTTGAGTGGGAGAAATTGTGATGTATCTCCAGTCATGTGTCTCGAACAAGCACTGTCCATGTACCAATGTTGCTTGCTTTCTCTCACTTTTCCTGAAAAATTTCACAGGTTAGTTTTAGGCACCCAGATTAACTTGGGTCCTTTACTAAAATCAAAAGGATGAATAAGATCTCTATGTATCCATTTAGGTAGATTAGATATCTTCTGAGTATACATGTTCCTTTGATGTGTCTTATAAGTGTCTTTTGTTTTTATGGTGGCACTGTATTTTGGGCAATTTATCTTAGAGTGTCTTGAGTTACCACAGATAATGCATAACAAGGAATTATCAATGCTAGGTTGTTTAAAGCCTATTCCAGTTTTTTTATTTTGGTGATTATTGCCCAGATGTGATACAATCATAGATGACTTAGTCCATTTATTTGCTTGTTCAAGCTCATTTTTAGTCCTAGTTAGTTCAAGTCTCATTTTTGTTGACTTTTCCTATTTAGAACACAATTGGTTTTGGAGCTTTTTAATTTCAAGTTCATCTTTTGACCTATCACAGTTTCGTCCTTACCTGTTTCTGTAAGTTTTAGAATTTCAGTTTTATTGGACATGTTACAAGACTCTAATTGCTTAACTTTCTGTGATAAAAGCTTATTTTTCTCTTTTAGTTCAGCATTGAGTTTTTCAAGATCTATATACTCAAATTTTAAACTAGTTAGGGAAGCAAATATCTGATTCTTGGTTTTAACTAGTTCCTGGATTGTCTCAATAGATATGAGCATTATAAAAAATATTTTTTCCTTAGAGAATTTTACTAGCTTATCTTTGAGATCAAGAAGGTTTACCTCTTTTTCTTCAAAGTTTGAGTCAGGTTCAGGTTCTGATTCTTCTATGGCTATCAGAGCAATGTCATCAGCGTCTTCTTCATACATCTCTGAACCTGTTTCCCAGGCTGCATACATAGCTTGCTCTTTCTCTTTGTTTTTTCTTTTGTTTAAAAATTTCTTCTTCTCCTTTTCAGCCCTTTCCTTTTTTCATTCTACTTCCCACATAGGACAATCCTTAATTTGATGATCGGTTTTTCCAGACTTAAAGCATCATCCACTTTGTGGTTTCTCTATACTCTTCTCTTTGGTGGGTGGTGCCATTTTTCCAAAATTTGTTCCCCGTTTGAAGAGTTTTGAAGTTTCTACTGATCAGTGATAGGTATTCATCATCTATATCTGATTCATCACTTTCAGTTGCTTTGAATCCAAGATTTTTTCTTTGCTACCTTCACTTTTTTTATCGATGTTCATCTCATATGTTTTGAGACAACCTACCAGTTCATCCAAAGTCATATTGGTTAAATCTTTGGCTTTTCTGATTGCAGTGACTTTTATTTCCCATGATCTAGGCAAGGTCCTAAGCACTTTGTCTACCTATTCCTCTGTGGTGTATACTTTTTTCTAGGGAGATTAACTCGTTTACTACAGTAGTAAATCTGGTAATCATGTCTTGAAGTGATTCTCTGGATTTCATCTTGAAGGCTTCGTATTCAGTGCATTGCCTAGCAATTCTTAATTTTTGAACTTGAGTTGTACCTTCATGAGCATTCTGTAGAGTATCCCATATTTGTTTAGCGGAGGTGCAACTTGAGATGCGATTAAACTCATCAGGTCCTAGTCCACATACAAGAATGCATTTAGTCTTTGCAATTTTTTCCCAGCATCTTGAAGTCAGCTTCTCCGTATTTATCCTTAGGTTTTGGAACATTTTTTCCTTCACTATCCTTAACAGTAGGGATTAATGGCCCATCAGTGATTATTCTAACCCATAGTTCATAATCTTCGGCTTGAATGAAGTCTTCCATCCTTGTTTTCCACCATGAGTAGTATTGACCATCGAATAATGGTGGTCTGTTGATATGTTTTCCCTTGACCGTGTCCGAGAGGAGGTGCAGAACTCATAATGATCTTTATCTTGAGTTATTAGACTCTTGATTAAGATAACCTGCTCTGATACCACTTGTTAGAATTCTTACCTCCTAAATTTTGTAAAGGATCATGTACTAAATACTTGTTCTTTACTGTTTGCAAGTTGTAGTAAATAACTTCGTAAACTAATAATTGGTTCGCAACTTTGTATTATTTATCTCAACTTCAATCAACACAACGATTACACAAATATGTAATCTACGGAATTATAAACTCTAATTCCTAACTACCCAAGACAAAAAACCCCAAGTTTTGGTCTTCTAATAACGTCTTTTAAGTTTCTCAAACTTGCTAGACGTATCCTACACTCAAACATCAATTGTAATCAAAACTCTTAACTACAATCTTACAACTTTTTCTCTCAAACTTGCAGCACTCCCCAAAGTAAGGTACAAAACTCTCTCAACCTCTTTATCGTGTTTTGATTTTCTTTCTATGTGAGTGCACCACTTTTTCTGATGAAAATAATTCCCTATTTATAGATCAGAAACTCCTCAAAGTCTTGTTCAACTCGAACCTGTCTTCACCACCTCAAAGCTTTGTTCGACTTGAACTCGACTTTAGTTTCCCTGCTCGACTAGGACTCCTCCTATCACATTATAATCCGCTAATTCATTTCCAAAACCTTCTCCCAGTTAGATTTGGATTAGCTAGTACATGTTGATACGACCTGTTCTATGCAACTTGACACTTTGACATTCTTCAAAAATCAAAACAATTAGATCTTTTGCTTCTTACATGTAGAACTTACTTTCGAGTTTTTGCGGTACCTTTGTATCACACAAGATTTCAAAGGCAAGCCTCCACTTCAATCTCCATCCATGTCGTACCAATTGTTGGGTATTAATTGTCCTGAGTTTCTTACTATAAATAGGTTTTCCTTTTTTGAAAACATATTGGGCTAGTCATTTTGTTGTAGAAAATGTTTAGGACTCTATAAATAGAAGCTCGTTTCTTCTAACTTAATCAGCATTCACATAGTAGCATTCATAAGTAGTAGTTTTGGTTAGAGGAAGAATTTGTGGGACAGTGATACATTATCACTTGTGTGAACCTCTTTGTATTCCAAGTAAATTGGTTGATGTTATTTATCTCTATATTTTATACTCTTATATTTATATAGTGGATTGTTCATCTCCTTTGTAGATGTATGTCGGTAGACCGAACCACGTCTTTTGGTATATTTCCCGTTTGTCTCCTTACTCATGGTCTATCGAGGTTAGCTTTGATAGCTTCCGCATGACACCTAATTATTTTCGGTCCTAACACCAATATACTGTGTGATATCATTGTCAATGTCTCCACTCCCTTGAAATATTGCCCTAAGATACTTGAATCTGTCTTTCTTGAAAATATTTTGTCTCAAGCCTCATTTCCACGCCTATCTCACATACGTTCACATCACTCCGGCTCTACTTGAACCCTTCAACCTCGAAAGATTGAGATTACTTTGTGTATTGGAATTAGGACTCTGTACATGAGTATGATAATGACTCATATTGTAATTAGAACTCTGGTGTATCTAGCCGATCTCTAATCTGTAACATATATAATGAGGGCATTGCACATACAATTTTATAGCAATACTAGGGTGTTTTTTTAGTGTTTTTTTTTCTTCTATAATGTGTTTTCAAACATTGTCTCCTTTAGAACATGACTTTCACCAATTTGGAAAAATATAGTCACATACCTTTTTAACATTTGTGCTTAAATCATCAATAAGACATATTTGCAAAGGTGATTAATGTAGAAATCATTTTAATTAGGCTAATGGTAAATATGATCTAGCTACTTTTCCTTATTTATCAGACATAATAAAATTTTACAAAACATAGCAAATTTGAGTCATTACTTGCGTCTTGTCGTTGTCATCTCTAGCTCCTTTGCATCTTTTTTTTTTCCCAATTCTTTTTCCTTTTCTATCTTGTTTAGGATCGACCCTTTATTATATACTCCCTCCATCCCATTTTATGTGGCACCATTTCCTTTTTGGTCAGTCCAAAAAAGAATGTCACATTTCCTTATATGGTAAGTATTTAAAGGTACAATTCTTTTTTTACCCTTATTGGTTCCACTTAATCTTAAAATAATATTCCAAAACATTTATGAGGAGAGAGAAAAGTGAGTCTACTTTTTAAAGGGCAATTTGGTAAACATTTCAAAGTCTTCATTTATTTCTTAAACGTCGTGCCCGGTTAAATGTTGTCACACAAAATGGGACGGAGGGAGTATTATATTTATTGACAGTTACTTTTCACACACCACTCTTTAACGTATAATGAAAAGTAACAATCTATTATAAAGGCTACTCTTTTGTTTTATATTAGGGTATCACCAATAATACTGTAGTTTGGATGAAATAACAATGACCTATACTGAAAATAGAGAAAGGGACCAAAATCATTTAAAAGGATTGAAAGTTGGCACTAAGCATGAAAATTCCATGTAACTCAATTATTTGAAGTGGCACAAATTATTTTTTTAAAAAAGGAGGTATTACGACTTGTAATTTGAACCATATCCTCACAAAACATAACAAAATCTAATAATTGGGGTTATTTGAATAAGATTTGAGCTAGTTAGGACTGAATTCCAATCCTAGTTGGTTGAAGTTTGAATTGTATCAAATATATTTATCAAAGTTGTATTATAATTATATGTTGAGTTTGTATGAAAATCATTTTTTGTGTTTATATGTGTGTTATAGTTGTATCAAATTTGTATGAATATTGTATGAAAGTTAAACAATTGTTTACATGAAATTGTGACTGAAATTCTAAGGCTTGAGTGAGACATACATATTTCATATCAATTTTGAACAGTTTTCATACATGAAAAAAAATGAGCAAAATTCTAAACCTTGAACAAGATATACGTATTTCATAAATTTTCCTATATGAAAATTTTTATGCTTTGAGCAAAATTTTCGTATATATTTTGTAAATTAGAAATTCTTTTATCACCGGTGTTTCTCATTACATATACCGGCGTTTCTTCCTAAATATAAGGGGTTAAAGAACTTGCAAATTGAAATATTGACAAAACATAGCTGCAAAAATCCCAAAGATATTATTATTTTTCAAAATCTAGCAAAAATAAATGAATCATATTAATAGTAATTAGTAGCTGGTTTCTCTCTAGAAGACAAGTTTTGGAGCCGTTAGTTTTACTTAGTCATTACAAGGGGGTCTTATGAAAACATTATTAAGTTATGGACCATTTACTATTTTAGTAAAGGTATATACTTACATAAATGGCTTCAAATATGAGTTTTCTCTTTGTATATTAATGTTATTTTGCCTACTTTTGAAAATTAAAGAGGACCTAAGCTTATGCTTTTATGGAAATAATTAAAATAAGCCTACCGTTTATTCTCATTATTATGAATAAAATTGACAATTTTCCCCTCTTATAAGATCTCCAAATCTTTTCTATAGTAAAAGTCATTACACTGATCTAATTACTTACATAAGGAAGTAATTTATGCAATCTAAAGAATCTAATTTTGCAACTAAAGTACGCTCATTTGGATTTCCATTATTCTCCCCTTGTTCTTTTTCAATTTTCAGCACTTCAATTATAATTGAAGATATATAAAATTTAGTAGTTATAGTATTTTTTAAATCACATTACCTATTAGTATTACTACTAATAGCATTTTTGGCCTAACTTTAAAAATCATTTTAGCTTTACGAAAAAAGATTTCGGAGAGTAGTAATTTTTGCGTGGCTAATCTAATTGAAAATACTTTTGTCAATATTAAAGTTGTGCATGTTCCAAAAGTGTTTTTAGAAAAAAAAAATAATAGTACCTTTTTACTGTCTGAAAAATAATTTTTCTTACTGTTCTAAACACTTTTTTTAAAAATAAATAAATAAATTAGTCAAACACCTTAACTTTCTAAAATATATTTAAATTTTATTTTTAATTTTTTAGAAACTTAACCAACAAGTGCTTATAAAGTCATAACTTGAAGACCCTTTGTTGAGTATAACTATTAGTTGAATGAAGTAGTAATAATTATACTATCAAACAATATGATAGAGCAATGAGATTCCTCTTCTTTTTATTAGAAGTTTTGATGATGAGGTATGAAATATTTTTAATAGAGAGCTTCCCTTGAATGACCTAATACGTAATCAAGTTTTTATGCGGATATAAACATCGATTGATGTAAAACGGCTAAGCTATTACATTTCCCTTGTATAGAAATATATTCAGAATTTGCTTGGTAGAGTAGTGAATTCTGGAGAAGGTAAACCTGTTCAATGTGCCACTTGGTGGCATATGCCACATCAGACACAGGGTGCCGATGTGGAATGATCCTACGTGGCTGAAGGGGCTGTTAAGATGGCGGCAAAAACGGCGGAGAGAAGGGATTGCCAATAAGGTTTGGTGGGACCACGTGGCAAAACAACAACTTATATTGAACCTGTGGGCCCCACTCCAAGATATTGAACCTGTGGGCCCCACTCTCCACTCCCACAACTTGCATCCAACCCACAAAAATATACTATCAAAATTATAGAATGGAGAAATTGTTACTCATATTAGATCACAAATTTAATGAAATTGTAATGACAAAAATGATATAATATCTCTGGTTTATCTTATTTTTTAAATCTATTTCAAAAGAATATTTTTAATTTAAAATCACAAGATTCAAAAATATTCTAATTTTTTAAATTTCATGTCAAATCAAAACCAGACAGATAAATCAAAATATTTTTTTTGAGTTTCTCATCTAGTGTCTAATACCCACATTGGAGTTCAACTAAATTCAAATTCATGTCGGAAAATCCACATTGAAATAAAACGCTCTCTAATAAAGAATACTTCATATTCAAAAAGACTCAAATCCAAAACCTCCTATTAAGAAGCATGAATGATTTAGTTACCACTCCACGAACGAGACACTTATTTGTAGCAAAATTGCATAGTTAATAAATACTCTTTCTTATTTTTATATTTCTGTAGGACCACAAATGGGGGTAAGGGGGTGTCTTAGTAGTGGGGCATTATGTTTGTCTGTTAGTGGTGTAGTTACAACTATAAAATAAACCAAACCGTCCCAAATCTCTTCATACACATACCCGCTCTTCATCTCTTTCTCCTATATTCCAATCCCAATTTGTTTTTCTTTCTTTCTTTCTTCTTCTAGTAACTAGTAAAGGAAAGGACACTCTTCTTCCCTTTGCTTCTCTTATTTTCACTCAAATCTTTCCTCTTAATTCTCATTCTCATTCCCATTTTACTCACATAAAACAGAGTAACACACACTGTCTTCTTTCTTCTTCAAGATTCCAACTATTAACTGATTAATTGAAGGAAATTTAGGTAAAGATTGAATCTTTTTTCCAGTTTCCTCAAATGGGTTGGTTTTGATTTTGGATTTTGTCAAGAATCTTTTTTTGAGTTGAATTTGGACTTATATTGTGTGTGTTTTGGTTTGTAGGAGTGACAATGACTCAGCAGAATGTGGTAGTATCTGATCCGAAATCCGGTATTAATCTGACAATACCGGTATCGAACTCGTCGGCGTTATTCACAACGGCAGCTCAGAAGCCGCCGCCGGGGCCGGGGAGTTGTATAACTATTTCAAGAAAGACACTTGTTGAAATTAATGGGAATAATAGTGCTAGAATCAATTCTTGGGTTGAATCAATGAGAGCTTCCTCTCCTACTCATCATAAGTCTAGTCCTGCTCTTTCAGATGACTTGAATTCTTGGATGGTAAGCTTAAAGAATTTCATGGCCACCACATATATGTTGTAATGTTTCTGTGAATAATTCATATATTTGGGACTTTCTTTTTTTGTAATTCTATCGGAACAGTACATTTTACCCTCCGGAGTATGAGTATGACGTAATTGATTGCGCGCCATTGTGAGCTGATAATTGATGAATTAATGAAACAGGTGCAACATCCATCAGCACTGGATATGTTTGAGCAGATAATCAGTGCTTCAAAGGGAAAACAAATTGTGATGTTTTTAGACTATGATGGCACTCTTTCCCCCATTGTTGAAGATCCTGATCAAGCTTTCATGTCTGATGCTGTAAGTTTTCATCTTTATCAACTCTTGTTTCCTTTAAAGAAAGAAAAAAATTCATTTTCATTAATTATTCGATCCCACTTATTTGCATATATCAGATGAGAGCAACAGTGAGAAAACTTGCTAGATATTTCCCTACTGCAATAGTGAGTGGAAGGTGCAGAGACAAGGTATATATACTTGTTTTTCTTTTATGGTCTTGCTCTTTCCATTTTATGAAATTGTAAAACATTTGGTGATTGTATTGTTATATATAGGTATACAGCTTTGTACGATTGGCAGAGTTGTACTATGCTGGTAGCCATGGAATGGATATAAAAGGGCCATCAAAAGGTTCCAAATACAAGAAAGTGAGTTTAACTTGTCTTTGCATCTTCTAGCTAGTTAGTACGTACTCTTCAATAATAATGTAATGTTGATGTCAGATCCTCTAAAAATAGTGTATTTTATGATTGAAATTTTAATTTTCAGGGAGAGGGAGCTCAAGTTGTTCTTTTCCAACCAGCAAGTGAATTTCTCCCTATGATTGATGAGGTTTACAAAAAACTTGTGGATATAACAAAGTCTACAGAAGGAGTTAGAGTTGAAAATAACAAGTTTTGTGCCTCTGTACATTTCCGCTGTGTTGATGAAAAGGTATAATAAACCACTCCAAATATTCTGTTACATAATCATTATTATTATATGGCCCATCAGGCAAAGCATGAGTTAAAAAAGCTTAATTTTATATAACTTTTTTGAAACAAAAACAAAAAAAAAAAAAAACTGATTTAGGTTGTTGTTGATGTAACAGAAATGGGGTGAACTAGCACAAGTAGTAAGATCAGTGCTTAAAGAATACCCAAAGCTTCGATTGACACAAGGAAGAAAAGTATTAGAGATTCGTCCAACTATTAAATGGGACAAGGGCAAAGCTCTCGAATTCTTGCTCGAATCACTTGGTAAGTCCTGTCGATTTGGAAATAGTCTCTCTAGTAATAAGGTTGGTTTGTATACACTTTATCCTCCCCAAACCCCACTTGAGGGATTCCACTGGGTATGTTGTATTATTACTAGTTTCATTAGTGACAGAGACAAATATATTATTGAAATATTAAAAGAGAAAACAATTGGTTTGATGCTAACTTTGATAATGAAACCTCTCTTCAACAGGATATGCTAACTGTACTGACGTCTTTCCTGTATATATTGGTGATGATCGAACCGATGAAGATGCTTTCAAGGTATCCTATGTTCCTGTATATTTTTTAATATTTTTGTTTTGTTGCCTTTTAGGTTTACAAGATCTTATAATTTGGTCTTTTTACTTTTTATTAAGTTTTCTATAGTGTTAATATTAATCCTACATTTGTTTATATAGGTCCTAAGAGAAAGAGATCAAGGTTTTGGCATTCTTGTCTCCAAAACTCCAAAAGACACACATGCATCTTATTCTTTGCAAGAACCATCTGAGGTGAGTTGAATTGCGCTTCTGGGAGAAAATATTTACGCGACATAGCTCATAGTTTGAATTTGTTACTTAACCTTTTCGTTTTTTTCTAATCGACTTCACAGGTTATGGTGTTTCTACGACGTTTGGTAGAGTGGAAAAAGTTATCATTAAGAAGACAATTTCGAATTCGAAGACAAATTGAGGAGATGAAAGCATCTCTAAGGAACTAAGAATTTGTCCAAAGTGAATATGGACTTAATGATGCATATAATGTATTTTCTTTTTATCAAATATAACAAAGAAGTATTAAGAAAGAAAAGGTAGAAAAGAAATTAAAAGCTTTTTTTTTATCCTTTTCTCTTTGGCTTTAAGGCCTTGTACATCTTTGTAACTAGCTCTGTACAAGGGTAAATTGTAATTTTCCAGTCTTGCCTAAATGCATATATTGGAAGTTCTCTCTCCATCTGTCTATCAATTATGTATATAAATTAAATATAT
>NC_064283.1:18783051-18838813 GCF_019186545.1 Solanum stenotomum | reverse complement strand
ATATGAGTAGTACGTGTTTATAAATATTCACATTTATATATATGCTATGCTATAACTGATAAAATAAATGATAACATATAATTTATTTGTTATACATTATTTTATGGCGTATAACCGGCTTCTTCACATGCTCCTTTAAGGAAGGAATTTACTGCAAATGTTGTCTGCATCGTTGAGTAAGATTCTACCCAAGTTAATATATTTTCCTGTTTCTTTTAACACTATCTTAATTAATGTGATTCAGTTTAACTGGACACAAATTTTTTTTAAAAAAAATCTAACACTTAAATTACATCTTTAGACTTTTCTCCCTTATCTTTGTTTTACCATCCTAAGCACCAAAATAAGGCCAGGGTGGATAGGGGGTGGCTTTTTCTTTTTTTCTCTTAGTCGGGAGCGCTTTAACCCTTCACAGGTATAAATAAAATATTATAAGAGGTAATTTTGAATTTTTGACTAAATTAACAAAATCTCTAAAATGTTAGTATAACCTATGTTGTCTATCGAGTATTTTAGAAGTTACAGATGATAAAATAATGTAATGCGTTGCATATTGAGTAGGAATTCCAATTGTATTGACTTGCATGTGACTGATTGAGCAACTTAGTATTTTTTTATATATATATTTTTTTTGCCTATAAGATAAAACTTGTTACCAAGCAACAAACAAAGTTCATTATCTCTGATCAATGGCAGAGCCACATTGAAGCAAGGAGGTTCTTGCAAATCATCCCTCTTAATGGGCCTACACAATGCAAATTTAAACGCACAAGTTATGTATTTGACCAGCCGGTCTATTTTTATAATAAAAACGTATATTTTTATGTATAATATACAATATATATTTAGTCGCTATTATTTTGATGAATGATGTAATTTTCTCATTTCAAATTAGTCACACCAGTGCTAGTAGATATGGAATGATTAATGATAGAGTAGTATATCCCAAAAACATAGTAAAGGGGGATTCCATTCAAACTTTGCATCAGTTGTGGTCCTCGTGACAAGTAAGGCTTGCTTAATTAAGTGGTTGAGCCCTCTCACCATCGATTGATAGGTTAAGAATTTGAGTCTTGTTAAAAGAATGAGTGGAAATATTACTGATCCTCTTGGGATGGGAGTGGGGAAANTATTCAAGATTTTGTTTAATATATAATCTAATTTTGTATACTGTTCATACCTCATGATGTTCATTGTCTATAACTAGGTCTAATAATAAAGTTGTTAAAATGTCTATCATCTCATACATATTTTCACACATATATATACCCCTTAATTAATTAATTCACAACAAAAAATGAATATATATACTAATGACACATCATTATCAACATAATGGCCTGCAAAATTAAGCATTGTCTTCTTCAAAATTAGCTTTTTGCCTGCAATTAGGTTGGCCAAAGACAATTATTACAGAATACTAGTACCTGTTTTTTTTTTAACTTTCTTATCTCTTAAACTCTTTTCAAGCACGTATAACTTGTTTGTTTGACTTGGCTAGTTAGTAGAACGACTGAACACTCTAAAATAGGCAACTGAAAATAACAGCCTTATATATCATATGGGTCCTCATTACTTGGTTGGCCAAATTTACTTGTTTGACTTCCATACATAAAGACTTTTTGTTTTTCCTCCCGTAGCAAAGCACCTAGAAGCTAGTAGCTAGATATATAGACTAGATATTTTACAAATTAATAATCTAAGATTTGGGTTAATTCATCTTATCTTACGATAGAATGAAACAATACTTGACAATAGAAATTATTGTAACTTTAGGGAACTCAACGAATGACTATAAATCATGCTTGACACTTGCTTTTTCGTTTTAAACAATTCACAAATCAAAAAGGGAAAGAAGAAGATTAATTTTCAGAGTGTAAAATGAGCCGAAACCTCTAAAAATTTATAGCCAACCATTGAAGAACGAACAAGTATAAACACGTGTGGAAGGTGCCTTTTATTTAATTGGTAACGAGTCAAAAGTATTTTTTTCCATTTACAATTTAAACCAAGTTCAAAGTCTAAATATAGGGAAGAGAAAATAGTACTAGTGTTATATATTCTAATGGTCCTCATTCTAGTACAATAGGAAAGCAATAAAATTGACATTTTTATTTTGAAGTTGTGACTAGTTATGAATGTTGGACAAAATATCATAGCCCTAATATATGATTGGTCATATAAAACTCAGGTGAATGGATGGACCCATAAATGAACAATTGGAAAAATAAAATTATCCATGTACCTCTCCATCTTTATTCTTTCTCTAATACTTTGTGACCCGTGCTGAGTCAAAAGGATAGGCAGTGAACATAGATATTCAATTTTGAAATGATGAGGTTTTCTTTGCATGTCTTCCATCAAAGGGTTTTTTGTTTTTAGTTAAATTCTTTTGGATTTTTTGTCTTTCATTTAGTGTGTGGTATTAAGTCTGACTAATTTAAATTCGTGTTGTGTAGGATCCTATTCATACAGAAGTGTTCCCTATCAAAGATCTTTTCATACGTAGCCAATGCTTGAATTAATTTGATACCCCTGATTAAAGGAAAAGCAACCATATTTACTGTACATCCAAGGTAGTTAAAATCTTTTTATATCATTGATTAAAATATAGATATCATATCAAGCTATCAACTAAAGAATAACTTTATATACTATATATAACGTTTTATTCATGGGAACATTGACTAGACATTAGAGCACACACCACGTACATATGACAATTGTCGACATAAAAATTCACATTTATTCTCATTTAAAAGTATTAATTGCAAATGGTTTAGTATTCTAAGATATGACGAAATATTAGTGCAGTTATAAACTTTTTTAATTGGTAGCGTACGTCATAATTGAACAATTATATGCAACTAATTACTACTTCTATATATTGCATAATTCATATAATTGGGATATACTGTTACCTAATGCAGTAGTGATTATTGTCTGATGGAAATTAAAGAATGAAATAGGTGAATGGATAAGTCAAAGATTTTATAAATACTTTGTTTAGATTAACACAAATGGGTGAATTTTTTCCTTAAGATTGGATAACTTCAAAAATTACTTCTTTTAGAATGACAATATACATAATATCTACCTTGAAATTTTTTGATTGCAACATATAACGAGTTTAGTAAAATATCTAGCTTTATCAATGGTCATTAAGATTTGAAGAATCTCCTTGTTTAGTTACTTCATTGACTAAATAATGGAATAGTAAACTTGTTGACATTAGTAGCAATGTATGACGAAATGAGAGTTCAAACGAGGGACGAGATTACAGACTGTAAATCGAATTTAGATAATCAATTAATTGAGTTGTTACGATTCCTTTCACAATAAATTGTATATTAGATTCCAAAATTATTAATTCACTAAAAATAATTAATGTATTTGTCTCAAATTTCTAAGTGTCTCCTTTTTTGCATACCGTAGATCACCCAAAACCCCTTTTGTGAAGACAACAAATAAAAAAGAGAGTTCTAATGCAGAACTAATTAATCTAAGGCCCTTTCTTTTCTAATAGTATAATATAAAGAATAAAGATGGAGTGACCCAACACTCTATAGCTAGCTAGCACACAACATGACACATATTTTATTATATGAATAAATAATTGTCCTTTACTGTGGAAAATTATGTGTAGCCATGTGGGATTAGAAAGATATTTTACATACCCAAAAAAGTTGTAACCATGTTGTTGAAACAAGAAACATGTTCTAACTAGCTAGTCTAGCAAACATTGGAGGGTAATTGAAATGGATAATTATATTACTCCAAAGAGCAAAAAAAGGCCAAAGCAAAAGATGAAGGAATATTAGTGAGTGGGGGCTTAAAAATGGAAACATAGCCATTGCATGCAGACACAAGAAGAAATGTACCTATTGGATATCAAGATATGAAGATCATATATACTATGGTTTATTTTTGTTACTTTTTTTCTCTAGGAAATAATTAAGAGTATAACAAGTCATGTAGATTTAATACCTTGTTTTATTTTATTTTTTCTTGATTAGGTTAGTGAAAGGGAAACCCACCACACAAAGGGGTGTAGGGAATCTAAATATGGTTGAATGAGGAGTTGGAATCCACTAAAAAGGAAGAAGTCTTTTTGGGAGGGTTTTTGATGTGAGGGAAACACATGGATTGTAGAATGGGGACACTAACATGCCTCCAAAGTTTATTGACAACCTAGGTTCTTTCGGACGTGGAAAGATGGAGTCCACTTGATACTTCACTTTCCCCCAATCACTAGTGTTGACATATTCCTAAGCCTTCAATTATTGGTGAAATAGGGGGTGAAGGTGGCATGCTCTACCTCCAAGCTACTACCTACTTCTCCATTCTTCATTCTAACTAATTGATCTAGTGAACGGAAACTTGGAGTAATGGTACAGTATTCGTGGAATTAATCAATTGTACTCATGTCAAAGTAGATTGTCTTCATCACATCTTTAAATTGCGGTCTTTTTCCTAATTTTAAGTGATCACGATTGTACATTAAGTTTTTATTGAAATGTGTGACATCGTGAACTTATATCGATAATGGTAGTCATGAGACTCGAAAACATGACCTCTAGCTCGAATGAAGGACTTTGATTGCCTGTTTTGAGTCTATATTGAAGTGTGTGATGATTTCATCTAAAAAATTAACCTTTTAGAGAAAGCACTCTTTTGATTTGCCTAGTCATATTCTCAATAGTCAATATACATTACACTCCTTTGAAGTGAATACTTTATGTATGAGAATTATTTTTTATCCTCTCCTACTACCTGTCTTACCACTACAAACTCTTTGAAAATATGCCACTTTAGATCCAAAATTATAGTCTATTAATGATGAATTAGTTAATCATTGTCAATATAATATATATGTACCATTTCCATACCATCTTTTGTTAAATTATTCCCTAATGAACGCAAAATCTTCAAAAATATAGTACATATATAAGTTTATTTCGTAATGATTCCACACTTAGTATGTGAAAAGAAACAATATAACGTATTATGTGATCACAACTATTTATTTTTTTTTGATATGTTAATCAAATGGTGGAACCAGTAATAGAACATTCGTGGTAGTACTGTAGAAAATTCTACAAACCTCCAATCCTACCACCTTTTCCTACAATGAACATATAGTCTCTTTTTTTATGATTCTTCAAATTTGAACCATAGATTGTGCAAGACTTGCTAGATTAACGATATTCACTAGGCAGGAATCGTTCTGGTCCCAGAACAAGACGTGAGTCTTTGGACATATTCTACGAGTTTAACTTGTTGAAAAGTACATAATTAAATAAACAGAATTTTCACGTGCTTAGCTAATGAAAAAATACCAGACTAGCTCGTCATTAATGGGGCATGGTGGAGACACAATTAAATGATAAAGTAAAAATGTGCTTTCTTTAACAACGTAACTTAATATTTTAATTGAGATAGTCACAAATTTTAATTTTCATATTAAATCGCCTACCTTTCATATGTCCAACCTAGGCATGAGATGTTGCATGTGTTTAATAGTGCCACATCCAGACGAATAAAAGGATGCAGGTGGTCTCTTTATATGATCTTGGACAATTCTGAACTAGCTTTTGGGATTAAGTTAAATCTAAAATCTATTTCTTTATATGCTCAATCCATTAATTTGATTGTGAGATAAACTAAATATGAAACAAGTCTTGTTCCCGACCACTAAAGCAAACTTGGTTAATTAAGGCAAATATATATATATGGAAATGACTCAAATGAGATTCTCGTCTTTGTAGGGATTAAAAGTTTGTGGGAGGGTAGGATAAGATTATGTTAAAGATGAGTGAGTAGGTTAAGGTAATTAATGTCAGAGGTGAATGGTCCTAAAAACATACTACGTGTCTAAAATATGTAAACAAGAATAAAAACATATTTATTTCTTGGGAACCGGTCCCCGCCTTGAGGGTCGAGCAACGTCCCCAAGGAAGAAGGAGCATTTGTCCACTCATTTTCATCAATTGCCTTAAATGAAACATACATATTTGCTGTTGGTCTGCTCATTTGCAGGACAATTTGCCGTTAAATATATTAGGTACACTAGCTACTAGCTAGTATAGTGGGGGTATTTTTTTGTTTTATTTTTGTTGTTGTTGGCACATGAAAAATTAATGCAAAAAGAGACTGAGGATGCATGTGACCCAGATGCCATACTTCTGGGGAGCAAATGAAGATGAGTAAAGTGTAAATGGATCATTGGTCCTCACATCTATCTGACATGTTCTTCAAAAAAGATATATATATATATATATCAAACAAACACACAATAATATTTACTACGTTTTGTTTACAAATAGCAAAACAGTTTCTGATACATACATGTTTATGGGTCTTTTTCACTACTTATAAAAGGGATATTCCTTTTAGTTTCTCTTTGGTAATAATGCATAAAATATTCTGTCTATCGCAAGGTTCACGAGGGGTTAAGGTGGTTTGGTCGGAAATTATTATAATCAAACATGACGCTTGCTTGATGAACTTAATTAAGAAATAAAGTAATATTTTTGCTATCAATCATAACTTTTGGCATTACTAAAACAAAAAAAAAAAAAAAGTTTTTAGCGGTAATTAATATGCATATTAACAAAAAGTGTTAAAAGTCTCTACCGACATTAGTTAATTGTCATTGATTTCAATGTCGTTGTAGGCTTTAGAAACATTTACAAAGAGTGGTAATTGTTTCTAAAAATATATTTAACAATAATTAAGCATTATCATTAATTAATTACTGCTAAATAACATTTTTAGTGTACTTTGATTCTACCTATTTCATTTCCTATGTCAAATGGTAGGTGGGATTTAGTCGTCGCACACTTGGAGCTGTAATTAGTATTTATAATTTTCTGTTACAATAATGCATCCTTTAACTAGAGAAGAAATTATTAGTTATATATAAGATTATAAACGTGTTATATGTAGTCTGACATTCACTCTTTATACAATTATCCAACTAGTTTTTTCTCGTACATACATAGAAATTAAGTAACTGAAAATGTAGATTCCTTTTGGGACATTTAATTCGATTAGATTAATTTTGTAAGCTATATATACTGTATTGGCAGAACTATAATAGAAGTTATGAGATTAAATAAAATAGACGTTAAACTTAACTCAATTCAAAAGCTAGTTCACGAGTACTCAATAGAGAATTACTCAAGATCATATAAAGAGATCACCCTACCCTAAAAGTCCAATATGGATTTTTCACCATAGGCTCAACAAAATTTATTAATATTGATTTATATCTTATATTTGTGTTACAAAATCACTTAATTAATATGTATAAATAAATTATTCAAAATCCATACGTAAAAAAGAATTACTTATAATCTCAATCTTATAAATTTAAAAATGCTAGATCCGTCTCGGTACATTTGAATTTTGAAGAAAAGAAACTTTACCTCATAGAGATGCCAAGCAGGACATATGCACATAATTTTTTTAAAGGACATATGCACGAGGTGATTTGCAATTTGCCCTAATTTATGTTCTAACAACCCATTATTGTGATTTGTGACTATAAAGCCAATTCAGATTAGTTTTAGCTTTAGTAAACAAATCACATCTAGAAGCGCATGCAATCAATATGGTTTCTAAAAAATTATTTTTAGAATATAAAAAATGTAAAACAAAGATTAATGTTGGCTGATAACCTACTTCAATATTAAACAAAGCCTGTAGCCTCCCTGGATGGTTAGTCAAAGAGGAGTCTATTTGTTTTATCGTGAAGTCCATAAGAAGTTTAAAGAAAAGATTTTCCTTCCTATCGAACATATCCTAAATGAAAATTCTGATTTTATCACTTTTTCTGCAAATCCTTTTGATATAATCGAGTCCAACAACACCCGATTTGTCCAATCCCAACCGCCAAAAGAAAAGAGAAACAAAACATGATTTTAGTTTGGAAAATTATATAATTAGTCATACTTCACTATCATATATACTATTATTACCTATACTTTCAAAATATTACATATTTTACCACTAATTAAGAGTTTCCTACCATATATTGAGGACGATACACTTAGATACATGTATTTTTTCTACCAGACGAGAGAGAATGGGTGGGAGGCGAACGAGATTCCATGTGAATCACACTAGATACATGTATCTGTATGTATCTAGTGTGATTTGATAGGAGAGTGGCGAGCGAGATGCGAGAGAGGCGAGGGAGATGAGCGAGATTTGTTATGTATCCCAGATACACGCGAATCCACTTGGATACAATATATCTAGAACAAATTACACTTAATTTTGACCCCATGTATCATGATGTAACTGAATGTATGTGGACGCACCAAAATCTGGTAAAATACGTAACATTGCAAACTAGAGTATATCTAACTAATTAGTTCCTAAACTAAAGTGATTTATGTAAGTTTCCCTTTTATTTTCCTATTTCATACAATTAGGATTGCGTTAAAAGAAGCATCTAGGAACACTAAACATGTGCAATCGTGCTTAAAGGCAAATGGTACGCCCTCCTTTTCCATTGTTTCATTATTAATGAACTTCCTACTTATAATTAAACAACATCCACTCGACCCTAGACTAAATTAAAAATATATAAGGCTCCCTTAAAGTATTTGATTTTTTGCTTGATACGACGTTAACTTACCGTAACTGAGGATTATTTTTTTCACTTTAACCAACTAGCTTTTATATTAATGATTGATCAACTAATGTAATCATTCTCAAACTCGTTTTCTTATTAGTCTAATTGTCTTTAATGTATAGACGTGACAGGTTTTGGTTAGTGCACTAAGCAACTTGATTAGTATTTAATTTGGAAAAGGTTCCATATGTTTAGTATAATAGCAATATATATATTTGCAACACACGTATGATCAATTTAACCTAGACTTGACTTTATAGTCGGGTGTACAAAAGCGAACTGAAAACCGAATCAAATCGCAAACCGAGAAAAAAAATCCGACTAGTGGTTGGTTTGACTTGGTTTGGTATTGGAAAAAAAAAACCCGACTATATTTGGGTTGGTTTGGTTTCAACTAAAAAAAATCAACCCGAAACCAAACCAACCCGACATTATATATATAATTTTAAAATTTTATTTTATACATAAAAATATTTACTTTGATATAATTTTTAAATATTTCTTATACTTTTTCATACTTTTTATCTTTTAATATATAATTATTTCAAGTTTGAAACTTAGAATTCTAAATGGTTCAATAAAGATTATAGTCCACAGATATTGGTAATTATAATAAAGCTTAAATCAAAATTAAATTAATACTAAAGCAAAACAAATAATCAATTCAACACTAAGAATGACAATAATATTGAATATTTGTTCTATGGTTTATTCAAATACATAATCTAATTTTAATTTCCTTTAATATTTAGTCATGTAACTAATATTTATTAAACTTATTTTAGCATAATTTAGTACTTTTAAATTATGATCATTTTCATTATGACTTGTTAATTTGCAATATTTGTTTTACGTGATTTCATTATTATTATTATTATTATTATTTTTGGTTGGATATTTTAGTATCATTACTCATATAATATTTTGTGTTATTTTCTTAAGAAACACCTTAGATAGTTGTATTTTGGTAGGACTAAAGAAATATTTGAATTACAAGTAAATTATATGTTTGTATGAATACTTTTCCAGAAAAAACCCGAAGTTGAAAAACCCGAGTTTTATTGGTTTGATTTGGTTTATAGATTTAAAAATTCGACACAAATAGTTTGATTTGATATTTGAAAAATCTGAACCAACTCGGCCATTTACCCCCTAGTGATGTTTTGATTTTTTTGGCAACTTCATTTATGTTGACCCGTTTGTATCTTTATCTTGTTACTGATTTTCATAGAACGGTGACCGAACCTTACCTCCAAAATATCTCACAAGATTGATTGTAATCAATCTCTCCTATAGAGCACATGTAAAGCACAGTAGGGTTGTTCACGTGATAAACGAATTATGTAACTATTACTAACCGTGAAAAAAAGCTAAATAGGGAATTAAACGTCTAACGAATCATGAGTTCTCGCATGAAGAGAGAACTTGATATTCCTCAAGTTTATTTATTTGAAAGAGCAATCATAAATATTTTTCATCTTTTAAAGAAAAAATCTGAGTTGCAAATAGTAAATCGTTGCGTAACTATTATTAACCGTGTAGTACAACAATTAACATAAAATTTAGAGTAACATCTTTTTTATAGTTAGTTGCTATTTCCTTGTCTTATAAAATATTAGTGCATTGAGAATTGAGGACACTACAATAAACAAATAGTTTTTCGGTAATAATATAATTGTTACTATATTAAATTTAGTGGCAATAATAAATAAGAGCATTTATAATTAATGCTCTAAAAAAATGTCACTAAAGACTTTAGTGATTCTGTAAAGAAGAAAAAAAATCCAAAATAGCCTCTTATCTTTGGGTTAAAGACATATCATCCTTGAGTTTTTACATGGAGCAGTAATAGTTCCTAATGTTTGCAATATTGTTGGACTTTTGGTTTTATCCCAAACTTTTGTCAACTTTCCGACATTGATTTTTATCCACAATTTATGTATAGAATGTTCAATAGTCTTTTTTATGTATTTAGTAGAAATGATAATTCCATATAAAGAGAAGGTGAGAAGAGAAACACTTGTTTTGATTAGTAGAAGTGAAATTTTTTCATAATGAAGTGAACTTTTTTTTCATAATATTTTTTTGGGAATCTTGTTCTCATTTTGTACAAGTGATATGTGTACAAGTGCTTATTGTGTATTCTTGTTCTTGAGAGTTTTCATTTCTTCTCTTCAAGTTAGTTTTAGTTTTTAAATCAAAATTTGTTTATGTGTGCTAATATTTGAATAGAAACATGTAACTTAATCCTTCAATTGTATATTTAGTGGTAGTTTTTGAGTTTGATATTAATTTTTTTTTTTTTTTTTTTTTTTTTGGTTCTTTGCATGATATCCTTCATTTGAGTCCAATGGAATCTCCCTTTTGCGTTTTTGTTGGGCTAAGCCCAACTATCTTTTAGTCAGACGCAACCAAGTCCAAAAAGGATGGATATACAAGTCAAGATGCTGATATACCAAGTCCAAGAAGGACTAATACAAGAAAAGTAAGTAGATATACAAGTTAAAGGAAGCTGATATACAAATCCAACAAGCAAACAAATGGGCCAAAAGCCCATAACATTCAGAAGTCCAGCAAATTCGCTGGAAATGGACTTTAAAAGTAGTTTAGTTAAATTCCTATAAGACAAGTCAACTTCCTAAATATGGTTGTTTGTTCCTTAATACAAATTCAATTCAACTTTCTTCTAGTATTGTGGTTTATTGTGAAAAATCAAAAATTGGATTTCTCTCTCACATTATTCAGTTTTACTTTTTTTCTAAAAATTAAGCAAGATAATTTTGTACTAAAGTTATGTTTAAAGTTAGTTTCTTTTAAATGACTTCTTTTTAAAATAAATTGTTCTTTAAGTTATCAAATAATTATGTTAGTTAAATCGTCGGTAAACACATGTTCGTGGACGTATTTAAGTGTGTAAGATCTTCTTAAAATATCATTTGAGCCCTTATCTAGATTATTGAAATTTTAAAAGATTATTCTATTGAATTGTTTAAAACAATAAAAGGTTTTCTTAATTTACATTAAAATTAGCGTAGACTATGTTTTAAGCATTTTTTTACAAAAGTTGTAAAAATATGTTGAGACATTTCAAAGTAATTTTCCAAAAAGGTCAAACTAACGACCAGAGCCGTCAAAATGGCTTAGCTCATGGGTTGACCTAACCCAATCCACTATTGGGCTAGGGTTGGAATATGATTTTTCAAGTCCATTTAAAACTAAGGCTTATAGGTCTGGTTCATATAAGCCCTTGGCCTTTGAGGTTTGATCGAGACCGAGCTGGGGTTGGCCCATAGGCCAAAACTATTTCTTTAAAGGTAACTTATAGAAATTTCACTAGTGTATGATCTAATTACTTAGATGCACGCTATGTTGTAATAGTTCGAATATTACTAGATTTTGGATAGTACAACTCTTACCAAAATTTGGTGTGTCAAGATATATGTATCTCAGGATACATGGACTCAAAATTAGGTGTAATTTGTTCTAGATACATTTTATCCAAGTGGATTCGCATGTATTTAGGATACATTGACAAATCCCACGTCCTCGCCTCCCTCCCATCTCTTTACTCTCTTATCTCGCTCGAGTATCTGGGATGCATCACACCAGATACATGTATCTTGCGTATCTAGATTTTTTGCTAGTGTTATTGAAACAACACCATTGTTTCCCATATTTGTTTTAAAATTTTCTCATTTTCTTGATGTCATAGAATTTTAAGTTTGGAAAGAAAAAAAAAGGGGCGTTAGCCCGCTCCAGCCCGCAGTGCTTCTAAGGTTAGGTTGTGTTGAGCATTTTAAGGCCCTTCCAAATGAAGGACCGGCCTGTCCTAACCCGTCAAATTTTTGGCCCGCGAGGGTTGAACCGAATTGGGCTAGGTTGACCCTTTTTGATAACTCTACTCACAGCACAACAAATGTCATTTGTTTAGAATATTTTTTTAATAATTATACATTTTACCTTATTACTACACAATAAAGTTTGCCTCAAACTATCGAATTGAGTACAAGAACAAAATAGATCCAAATAGACATGACTCATAAATAATCCATTGAAATATTTTGTTTTGTTTAATATTTGTGTTTCTGTTAGATCCATGGACTCTTACTAATCTTTTTGTTATATCATTTTATTAGAAATAACAAATCGAGGAGCGAAGCAAGTTGAATAGCTAGGATGCCATCATCAATTTCTTAGTCTTCAGAATTTCACCTACAAAAGGGTGAATATAATTATTTTTTTTAAATCATTTTTTTATTTTACAAAAATATACAATATAAAAGAAATAATATGAAGTGGGTTTCATCTTACCATCACATTTGCAGAGGTTCTAATAGGATGCTTGATTTGATCAACTCTTCCTTTCAAGAGTCGGTCATTGTCCTGAAATATGAAAATAACTAACATGAATTTCAAAAATAAATTTTGCATAGAAGCTTCATAGATTGATGTTGTGGCACTAGTATTATTTGAGTTATTTTGGCTTATTGGGGCATACTGATAAGGTGGGCATGGTATGGTATAGTACGGTATTTCAAAGTTTCAATATCGCAATTTTGATATTTGGTTTTTAAAACATTACATCATTACCATACACATTTAATTCAGTATGGTTCGGTATTTTGAAGTTCAGTTTCGGTATTCTACGGTATGGTAAATCGGTAACCACAATTTGTTCAACGTCTACTAATATATATGCTCGTATAATAGAGTATTAAGACTTCAACAATTAAAAAAATGTCTCAATTATATCACACTAACACATTACACATGTAGAAATACATATATTAAAAATAAAGTACAAACAACTCATTTTGTTAATCAATTAAATTTCAATCAAAATACAGTAGACAGTTTTAAAAACTAAACATTTATTTTATACTAATGCTAGGTTGCATATTTGTTTGTATTTTAACTATATATGTGGTATTCGGTATATCGGTATATAATTCTAAATACCAAATACAATACTAAATTCCAAGAAAATTAAAATGTATATCATATACCATATCAAATACTATAATATCAAAATTCACGGTATCAAAATTTTTGTTATGGTATAATAATTCGGTATATACCATACCGTGCTCACCTAATATCAAAATCCACGGTATCAAAACATTGTTAATAAGGTTGATTTAGTAAAATACTCCTCTAATTTAAAGTTTTTTAAAGGGTGTGTCATATAGTGACAGATCCAGAATTTTCAGGGTTCGAAAAATAAAAATATAATGTTTAGAATTTAAAGTAGCAACCTCAAGTGAATTTTGAACCTCCTAATCCACTAAATCAACGTCTTATCTTGTGTTTAGGCGATTCGAAATCCTATAAATCTACACTAAAAATAAAAAATAAACTCTTATATATATATATATATATATATATATATATATATATAATGTTTTTACCTAGAATATTTGGATAAAACCCTCACTCTCTCACTCTCTTATAGACTTGCTTTTGATGTCAGGTCAATAGATGTCAAGTAATATAAAATGAAAGAATGCAATTGTTTATTAGGGAGACTTAATAAGATAATGACAATTTCATTAAAAAGAACTCCTTATCAAGCGCGCGCTCTCTATATATATATATTGGACTTAGCTTATATCTAGTTCAGTCACTTTCTGTTTTGGTCTCTAAATAATATATAAAATATTCCACTTAAGTTTATACTATTATTAAACCCTTATATTACTTTATTGTAATGTATGTGAAGGTTCCTATATTTATGGCAGCTCACAAAAGAAAAGAAAAAAGGAAAAGAGGAAAATGATAGTATAGAAATAATAATTAGAAAAAGAAAAAGAGAATCTTTCTTAGTTGGAGAAAAACGAATTGTTTAAAGGTTCAATTCAAATAAAGTTTGAGGTGGCCTTCTTTTATAAGCTATCCACTTGTATATTTCAACAACAATTAAACACAACCCACAATTAACGGGTTACTCAGACTTCATCCGACTAGACTCAACAATAATTAAGCACAACCCACAAGATTACGATCAATTTTAAAGCATGAAATTCGGGGAAATTAACAATTTAGGCACGATATCAAAAATAAAATAGGTACACAAGCACAAATTAATGATTTCAGAGAGGCCCAGCACACATCAACACTATTTATAACAATGCAAATAAGTTCAACCGCTATTTACAAGTTTGAGGTTCGGAAAATCAACCTTTATGCCGAAAGATGAATTTGTAAAGCTAGGCAACAAAGATTTCCAACTCCGAATACAAGATTGATGACTAAAAAGCAAGAAAATGCAAAAATATATGAAATATAGAGAGCGGGTGTGATTGTATGAAGTTAAAAAGTGACGGAATGTGAAGGAGTTTGAAAGTTTAAACCCTTGGCCTTTTAAAACAGATCAGTTCGCGCCCTTTTGGTGATATTATTTTTCCTCGCCGAACAACTCGGCAACACACCGAGTGGGTACTTACCTTGCCGAGTTTTACAAGACCTCCAGTTCATTTAGGGGTCCAAACGGCGAACAAAGTCGGGCTTGCTGACCTGTTCGGCGATTCGCCGATTTGTCCATGGGCCTGCCAAGTTTTACAGATTCCATCTTCATAGTTTCTTGAGTCCAATGGCGGTCCAAGTCGGGCTCGCCGACCTCTTCAGCGAGTCACCGACAGGACATTTTGCACGCCAACCTGCACTTTTCAAACACATTCCATACTTTAACCTCCACAATCAACACACGTTACACCAAAAACAAAAATAAAGCAATTAAAACTTGGGTTTCCTCCCAAAAAGTGCCTTAGTTAACGTCGTGACACGACATAAGTCCCCACTCAAACTTCATTTATGAGGTTTGTCATAGTGTCACTAACCAATAAGACGTCAAAAAGTTTTGACCCACGGATGGGACCTACTCCACGTAGGTCCATCCACGCCCCATGGAACCCATCCGTAGGTCAAGGGCCTAGATGACAAGCTCCAGACCCAAACCACGAAGTGCCAGTACGGCTCGTGGACCCATTCACGGTACGTGGGTGGGGTTAAGTAAGTCATGTTTGTGTTGCTGTCCAAGTTCGGCCAAGTGGAGGGGCAACTTAGTAAATTCCTTTTAAGGTTAGTTAAGTTAGGGGACAGTTATTATTTCACACACCTTTTTCAATTCATTATTCCCAAACACAAATTAGAAACTACCCACCTCTCAAAATATTCTCTCTCTAGAAACCACCATTGGAGAATGAGTCAAGCTTTCAAGGATATCAACATTCTCACTCAATTTTTGTAAAGTTTCTTCCCTAAAGGTATGGTAGTCTTCATCCTTGATTAAGTTTCATTCAAGGATCCCTCTCAAAAGATGATTTCAAGTTTTAAAAATCCTCTAAAAAGCTAGGGTTTTCAATCTAAGCATGGTTTCAATTTCAAAACATTTTCAAAGGTTTATACATGATGAATTATGACGGAATTGATGAATTGATGGTGAATTATGATGAATTCCCCTATGAATCCACGTTTCCCCCAAAATACTAAATTTGAAGCTTGTGATTTGAGTTGATTGATTATGAGATCATGTTGAATTGTTTATGTTTATATTGAATTAGTTATTGAATCATGTTAATTCCCTTATCTAATGTAGTATTCTAGATGTTTGGGTTGAGATTGATTCATAGCCTTGGAGGGCAATTTCATGAAGGATTGATGTATGATTATGATGTGAAGTATATGTGTGTAATCTCAATGAAAGTATTATGATCATGTTTAGAATGTAAATGTGTTGCTATTGAAAGGTTATTTCTCAATTTGACACTCATGAATGATGATGATAAAATGTGAAGGGTTTCTTCAACGTAATATTATATCTCAAATTGGTAGGCTTAGGCATCCTTTTCTTGTATAAATAAAAGTAATGTGAATGTTGTATCTTGAATTGGTAGTCTTAGACATCCTTTTCTTGAGTAACTAATGTATCTTGACTTAATGAACATGAATCGGTAGACCTAATAGTGGTAGCTCTTTCATAAATGACTAATGAAGTATTGTAAGGCTTTGTCTTGAATCGGTAGACTTAATGTTGGTAGCCCTTTCACGAGGAGTCTATGAATGAATGTAATGATAAACCTCGAATCGGTAGACCTAATGTTGGTGGCCCTTTCATAAATGAATGATGAAGTATTCGAGGCTATGTCTTGAACCGGTAGACCTAATGGTGGTAGCCCTTCATGATGATGAACCTTGAATCGGTAGACCTAATGTTGGTGGCCCTTTCATGTGTGAAATGATGAATTTTGAATCGGTAGACCTAATGGTGGTGGCCCTTCTTGAGGATTCAATGAGCTATCATAATGATGTACCTTGAATCGGTAGACCTAATGATGATGGCCCTTTCTTGTGTAATGTACTTTGGGTCGGTAGACCTAATGTTAGTGGCCCTCTCAAGTACAATAATGTTAATGAAAATGAAATGCTCTATGGGAATGGAGGCTAAGCACCGAGTGGATTTGGTAAGATGGAATCTCTCCCCACGTTAGACTGGGTTTTAATGAACATCTTTCTTATCCCATAACTATGTTCCCACATAGGATATTAGCTAGTGGATCCACCTAAACTAAAATGTTAACAGTTCTACCCTAGGCAAGAAGACCACCGCTTTACGGTGTGGGGCTATATCACACCAGATTCCATGGTTTGCTCTCATGGTCTATGTCGGTTAATGCTTATTCCCATTATGTGAGATGTGCACTATGGTTACTTGAGAGGTTCTATGAAGTGTGGGTGGTAGTATGGGATGTCATTCATGCATTTCACGACTAGGCTTTGAGAGGGCTATAATAGTGAGTTCTCTAATGTCTTAATGACTAATGAATGAATGTGCTCTTAATGAAGCAAATGAAGAATGTTAACTTAAATTCTTAATGAAATGATGCATGCTTTACTTGGATTGTATTATGAGTTACTATACTTGTCATGACTTATGAAATGTTTATGTTCCTTAAGCATAAGTATGATCTAAAGATGAAAATGAAGAATGGTAAGTTCACTTTTGGTGGCCTCAAAGTGGTACTTAGTATGGATGGTGGTATGGGACGTCATTCACACATTGCACAAGTATAGCTTAGGGTTACTTAAGGTGAAGGCTCTAATGTGATGAAATAGCTTATATGTTGATTATGTTCTAATGTGATGAATTGGCTTATATGTTGATTACGTTCTAATGTGATGAAATGGCTTATATGTTGAATGTGATCGTATCTTATGCCTTTTGCTAAAGTTCATGATTTTTTCTCAAAATTGGCATAATGTATGGTTTTCAACCAAATATTCGTTTTAAGCATGATTTTTGCATTATTATCATACTTAGTACATTAAATGTGCTAACCCATATTTCTCCAGCCTTTTTACCAAAGTGTAGGGTTTGGAGATTTGATGTTCTATTCTTGGAAGATAGGTTTCTAAGGAGCAAAGAGATGAAGATTTGGTGAGTCCTCTTAGTTTCGAGAAAGAACCCACTATTTCCCTTTTATGTCATTTATTTTATGTTTAGAGCTTTGTATGGGCCATGTCCCAAAGTTTTATTCAAAGTGTTGTAAATGGTTTGAGACAAAATATAGAAAGACTTTCGCTTGCTTTTATGAAAAATGACTTTGATTGTAAAGGAAAGTTTTAAATTCTGCACTATTTTCCTATACTCTTATGTTCATGAATGCTATGAGGCTTGTATGAGACTCTTCGGAGTCTTGTACGTCGTGTCACATCTGGGCTGTAGGCTCGAGTCGTGATAAATATGGTATCAGAGCACAAGATTTTGGGATGGTTTTAGGATGTCTCAAACCACGTCTAGTAGAGTATTGTTCATAAATGTGAAGCGCGCCACATTTATGAATATAAGGCTATTGGATGTTAGAAAAATCTCACTTATTCATTCTCCAAGTCGTGCCATAGAGTTTAACTCTATAAGGTCACTCTCTTATTCTTCATTCGATGGACTCATGTTAGAAGGATAGGGGAGAAAAAGGTTAGTAGTGATGTCAATTATGGCTATGCGACTAGATGAGTCTTGGTATGATAGAATTAGATGATGACCTTTGGTATAGATGGGTTGCTTTATGGTGATGAGTTTTGAGGTATGTTGAAAGATTTGATGAATAAAGTGTTTTAGAAATGCCTAGATGTGTTGGGAGAGTAGACTCCTTTAAAAGAAGGGTAGAAGTGTAATTCACCTTGGTTTAGAATCATCTTGTGTGATGAGTGTGAATCTTTAGTGATGATTTGCTCCGACCTTAGAATTGAGAGAGGTGATGCCTAAAAGAGTTTGTATAGGCTTGCTCCCAAGGGGGAGATAATGTGTTTAGAGGTCATTGAGTATCATTGATGTTTATGAGTTAGGTTTGCTTGAAAGTTCTCAACTTAAAAGGTGTTGTGAGTTTGAGAAGTTTAGACCCAGTTTGGTAGACTCATATGGGACCTTGAGTGGTGTTGGTAAGGTTTTTTGTGAGCAAGAGTTGCATAATAAGAACCTCCCTAGTTTAGAAGTACCGGTTGAGATCTTAAATTGGCAAGTTAAGAATAAAATGGTAAAGAAGTTCCATCTATGAAAAAATGGTTGAAGAGTGGTGTCCTTGTAAGGGTTTTAGTAAATAATGTTACTAGAGTGGACAAAGGAGCTCTTCCGAATGAAAGCACCGGTATGTTGATAGTTCTTTTTAGTTGTGAATGTTGTATTGAGGTCCCTATGTTATTTTCATGTTAGCCTTGGTATGGGTTTACTCCCGGGGGGAGATGGTATGTTGAATAGTAAGGTTGTTGAGAGTTCATATTCAAGCTTGAGACCAAGAGTTCCCTGTAGCTTGTTTCATGTTTTGGAGTCATGTGTGATTATGTGTTTCCATGGTCTCCTTATGTTATGCATGTTCTTGCTGAATTTATGTTTAAATGAGAAAATGCGTTTTCATGATTTATGTTCCTGATGTTGATATGCATTTAGTATGAATTGTCTGTATGTTTCATGAGGTGAATTGTTGAACATGCCTAAATATGCTTTTGAGAGTACTTGTATAATGTGCTTAATAATGTTATGATGAGCATGATTTGAGTTGGAGAAGGTAATTCCTCTAATGAAATGAGAAATGTTGAAATTTTCATGCATAATGAGTTTGTAGATGTAGTTCCTACTTTTTTTATGTTGTATTGAGTATGTTTGAGATGGAGTTAATGTTTCCTCCTAAGTTTTATGCATTGTTTATGATGTTTCATGCATGATGGGCCGCTAGTCTTGAGTCTCTATTTTTCCTAAGTATTAAAAGTGTCATTCGAGGATGAATGTTCCTAAGGGGGAGATAATGTTACGACCCGAAAAACTCTTAAGAGAAACTAGAGCTTAACGAGTGTGTGATTGAGTTTGATATACGGTTTGAAGTTGTGAAATGAGTTCCCGAGCTTAGGTTGAGGAGTTTAGGAGTTAAACGTCAATGTATGATCCCCCCAAGGACCAACCAATCCTTGAGGAGGACCTTAAAGTCTAAACCCCAAAGCTGCTTAAATACCAAAAAACTGTCAAAAAGTTTTGACCCACATATGGGACCTACGCCCCGTAGGTCAATCCACACCCCGTGGAACCCATTCGTAGGTCAAGGGAGTAGATCAAAAGCTCCAGACCCAAACCACGAAGTGCCAGTATGGTTTGTGGACCCACCCACGGTTTGTGGGTGGGTTTTGTTAGTCATGCCTATGTTGTTGTCCAAGTTCGGCCAAGTGGAGAGGTAACTTAGTAAATTCCTTTTAAGGTTAGTTAAGTTAGGGGACGGTAATTATTGATTAATAAAAGTATTTTAAGGCTTTTAAAAGTATTAAAACACCTTTTTCAATTCAGTATTCCCAAACACAAATTAGAAACTACTCACCTCCTTAAATATTCTCTCTCTAGAAACCATTATTGGAGAAGAAGGAGTCAAGCTTTCAAGCTCAAGATCTCACCATTATCACGCAATTTTCGTGGAGTTTCTTCCCTAAAGGTATGGTAGTATTCATCCTTGATTATGTTTCATTCAAGGAGCCCTCTCAAAAGATGATTTCAAATTTTGAAAATCCCCCAAAAAGCTAGGTTTTCAATTTAAGGATGGGTTTAATTCCAAAATGTTTTCAAAGGTTTATACATGATGATTTATGTTGGAATTGATGAATTATGGTTAATTATGAGGAATTACCCTATGAACCCATGTTTCCCCCAAAATACTAAATTTGAAGTTTGTGATTTGGGTTGATTGATTATGTATCATATTATATTGAATTAGTTATTGAATCATGTTAATTCCCTTATCTAATGTAGTATTCTATATGTTTGGGTTGAGATTGATTCATAGCCTTGGTGGGCAATTTCATGAAGGATTGATGTATGATTATGATGTGAAGTATATGTGTGTAATCTCAATGAAATTATTACGATCATGTTTAGAATGTAAATGTGTTGCTATTGAAAGGCTATTTCTCAATTTAACACTCATGAATGATGATGATAGAATGTGAAGGGTTTCTTCAATGTAATGTTATATCTCAAATTGGTAGGCTTAGGCATCTTTTTCTTGTATAAATGAAAGTAATGTGAATGTTGTATCTTAAAATTGTAGGATTAGACATCCTTTTTTTGAGTAACTAATGTATATTTATTTAATCAACATGAATCGGTAGACCTAATGGTGGAAGCCGTTTCATAAATGACTAATGAAGTATTGTAAGGCTTTGTCTTGAATCAGTGACCTAATATTGGTAACCCTTTCATGAGGAGTCTATGAATGAATGTAATGATAAACCTCGAATCGATAAACCTAATGTTAGTGGCCCTTTCATAAATGAATGATGAAGTATTCTAGGCTATGTCTTGAACCGGTAGACCTAATGCTGGTAGCCCTTCATGATGATAAACCTTGAATCGGTAGACCTAATGTTGGTGGCCCTTACATATGTGAAATGAAGAATCTTGAATTGGTAGACCTAATGGTGGTGGCCTTTCTTGAGGATTCAATGAGCTATCATGATGATGTACCTTGAATCGGTACACCTAATAGTGATGGCCCTTTTTTGTGTAATGTACTTTGGGTCGGTAGACCTAATGTTGGTGTCCCTTTCAAGTACAATAATGTTAATGAAAATGAAATGCTCTATGGGAATGAAGGCTAAGCACCGAGTGGATTTGGTAAGATGGAAGCTCTCCCCACGTTAGGTCGGGTTTCAATGAGCATCTTTCTTATCCCATAACTATGTGGCCTCAAAGTGGTACTTAGTATGGATGNCGAATCGATAAACCTAATGTTAGTGGCCCTTTCATAAATGAATGATGAAGTATTCTAGGCTATGTCTTGAACCGGTAGACCTAATGCTGGTAGCCCTTCATGATGATAAACCTTGAATCGGTAGACCTAATGTTGGTGGCCCTTACATATGTGAAATGAAGAATCTTGAATTGGTAGACCTAATGGTGGTGGCCTTTCTTGAGGATTCAATGAGCTATCATGATGATGTACCTTGAATCGGTACATCTAATGGTGGTGGCCCTTTTTCGTGTAATGTACTTTGGGTCGGTAGACCTAATGTTGGTGTCCCTCTCAAGTACAATAATGTTAATGAAAATGAAATGCTCTATGGGAATAGAGGCTAAGCACCGCGTGGATTTGGTAAAATGGAAGCTCTCCCCACGTTAGGTCGGGTTTCAATGAGCATCTTTCTTATCCCATAACTATGTGCCCACATAGTATATTAGTTAGTGGATCCACCTAAGCTAAAATGTTATTAGTTCTACCCTAGGCAAGTAGACCATCTCTTTACGGTGTGGGGCTATATGACACCTAATTTCATGGTTTGGTCTCTTGGTCTATGTCGTTAATGTTTACTCCCATTATGTGAGATGTGTACTATGATTACTTGAGAGGTTCTATGGAATGTGAGTGGTAGTATGGGATGCCATGCATGCATTGCACGACTAGTCTTTGAATGTGCTCTTAATTAAGCTAATGAAGAATGTTGCCTTAAATGCTTAATGAAATGGTGCATGCTTTACTTAGATTGTATTATGAGTTACTATCCTTGCCATGACTTATGAAATGTTTATGTTCCTTATGCCTAAGTATGGTCTAATGATGAAAAGGAAGAACGATAAGTTTACTTTTGATGGCCTCAAAGTGGTACTTAGTATGGATGGTGGTATGGGACCCCATTCACACATTACACAAGTATAGCTTAGAGTTTCTTAAGGAGAAGGATTTAATGTGATGAAATGGCTTATTATGTTCTAATGTGATAAATTGACTTATATGTTGATTATCTTCTAATGTGATAAAATGGCTTACATGTTGAATGTGATCGTATCTTATGCATTTTGCTAAAGTTCATGATGTTTTCTCAAAATTGGCATAATGCATGGATTTCAACTAAATGTCTGATTTAAGCATGATTTTTGCATGGCTATCATACTTAGTACATTAAATGTGTTAACCCGTATTTCTCCATTTTTTTACCAAAGTGTAGGGTTTAGAGATTAAATGTTCTACTCTTGGGAGATGGGTTTCTAAGGACCATGGAGATGAAGATTTGGTGAGTCCTCATAGTTTCGAGGACGAACCCACTATTTCTTTTATGTAATTTATTTTATGTTTAGAGATTTGTATGGTCCATGTCTCAAAGTTTTATTCAAAGTGTTATATATGGTTTGAGACAAAGTATAGAAAGGCTTCCGCTTGCTTTTATGAAAAATAACTTCGATTGTAAAGAAATGTTTTAAATTTCGCCCTATTTTCCTATGCTCTTATGTTCATGAATGTTATGAGGCTTGTATGAGACTCTTCGAAGTCTTGTACGTCGTGTCACATTCGTGGTGTATGCTCGGATCGTGACAAACATGGTATCAGAGCACAAAATTTTGGGATGGTAGGATGTCTCAAATTACGTCTTGTAAAGTCTTGTTCATAAATGTGATGCGCGCCACATTTATGAATAGGAGGCTATTGGATGTTAGGAAAATCTCACTTATTCATTCTTCAAGTCGTGCATAGAGTTTAACTTTATAAGGTCCCTCTCTTATTCCTTATCCGACGGACTCATGTTACAAGGATCGATGGAGAAAAAGGCTAGTAGTGAAGCCAATTGTGGCTATGTGACTGGATGACTCTTGGTATCATATAATTAGATAATGACCTTTGGTATAGATGAGTTGCTTTATGGTGATGAGTTTTGAGGTATGTTTAAAGATTTGATGAATAAAGTGTTTTAGAAATGCCTAGATGTGTTAGGAGAGTAAACTTCTTTAAAATAAGGGTAAAAGTGTAATTCACCTTGATTTAGAAATATCTTGTGTGATGAGTGTGAAGGTTTAGTGATAATTTGCTCCGACTTTAGAATTGGGAGAGATGTTGCCTAAAATAGTTTGTATAGGCTTGCTCCCAAGGAGGTGATAATGTGCTTAGATAGCAAGGTCATTGAGTATCCTTGATGTTTCATGTGTTAGGTTTGCTTGAAAGTTCTCTCCTTAAGAGGTGTAGTGAGTTTGAGAAGTTTAGACCCAGTTTGGTAGACTCATATGAAACCTTGAGTGGTGTTGGTAAGGTTATTTGTGAGCAAGAATTGCTTAATGAGAACCTCCCTAGTTTAGAGGTACCGGTTGAGATTTAAGCCAGCAAGTTAAGAAATAGAATGGTAAAGAAGTTTCATCCATGAAAAAAATGTTGAGGAGTGGTGTCCTAGTAAGGGTTTTAGTAAATAATGTTACTAGAGTGGACAAAGGAGCTCTTCCGGATGAAAGCACAGGTATGTTGTTAGTTCTTTTTAGTTGTGAATGTTGTATTGATGTCCCTATGTTATTTTCATGTTACCTTGGTATGGGTTTACTCCCAAGGGGGGAGATGGTATGTTGAATATATAGTAAGGTTGTTGAGAGTTCTGATATCCTTATCTCTTTCCTTCTATTCCTATTCAAGCTTGAGACCAAGAGTTCCTTGTAGCTTGTTTCATGTTTTGGAGTCATGTGTGATTATGTGTTTCCATGGTCTCCTTATGTTATGCATGTTCTTGATGAATTTATGTTTAAATGAGAAAATGCGTTTTCATGATTTATGTTCCTCATGTTGATATGCATTTAGTATGAGTTGTTTATACGTTTCATGAGGTGAATTGTTGAACATACCTAAATATGCTTTTGAGAGTACTTGTATAATGTGCTTAATAATGTTATAATGAGCATGATTTGAGTTGGAGAAGGTAATTCCTCTAATGAAATGAGAAATATTGAAATTTTCATGCATAATGAGTTTGTAGATGTAGTTCCTACTTTTTTTTGTGTTGTATTGAGTATGTTTGAGATGGAGTTGATGTTTCCTCCTAAATTTTGCGCATTGTTTATGATGTTTCATGCATAATGGGTTGCTAGTTTTGAGTCTCTATTTTTCCTAAGTGTTTAAAGTGTCATTCGAGGATGAATGTTTCATAAGGGGGAGATAATATAACGACCCAGAAAACTAATAAAGGAAACTAGAGCCTAACGAGTGTGTGATTGAGTTTGATATGGGGTTTGAAGTTGTGAAATGAGTTCCCGAGCTTAGGTTGAGAAGTTTAGGGGTTAAACGTCAAGGTACGACCCCCCAAGGACCAACCAAGGGTCCTTGAGGAGGACCCTAAAGTCTAAACCCCAAAGCTGCCAAAATACCAAAAAGCTGTCAAAAAGTTTTGACCCACGGATGGGACCTACGCCCCGTAGGTCCATCCACTCCCGGTGGAACCCATATGTAGGTCAAGGGACTAGATGACAAACTCCAAACCCAAACCACGAAGTGCCAATACGGCTCATGGACCCACCCACGGTTCGTGGGTGGGGTTTCGTGAGTCATACATGTATTGCTTTCCAAGTTCGGCTAAGTGGAGGGGTAACTTAGTGAATTTCTTTTAAGGTTAGTTAAGTTAGGGGACGATTATTATTGATTAATTAAAGTATTTTAAGGCTTTTAAAAGTATTAAAACATCTTTTTCAATTCATTATTTCCAAACACAAATTAGAAACTACCCACCTCTCCAAATATTCTCTCTCTAGAAACCACCATTGGAGAAGAAGGAGTCAGGCTTTCAAGCTCAAGATCTCACCATTCTCACTCTATTTTCGTGGAGTTTATTCCCTAAAAGTATGGTAGTGTTCATCCTTGATTAAGTTTCATTTAAGAAGCCTTCTCAAAAGATGATTTGAAGTTTTCAAAATCTCCCAAAAAGCTAAAGTTTTCAATATAAGCATGGGTTCAATTCCAAAATGTTTACAAAGGTTATAAATAATGACTTATAATGGAATGGATGAATTAATGGTGAATTATGATAAATTCCCCTGTGAACCCATGTTTCCCCCAAAATACTAAATTTGAAGTTTACGATTTGGGTTGATTGATTATGAGATCATGTTGCATTGGTTATGTTTATATTGAATCGTGTTAATTCCCTTATCTAATGTAGTATTCTAGATGTTTAGGTTGAGATTGATTCATAGCCTTGGAGAGAAATTTCATAAAGGATTGATGTATGATTATGATGTGAAGTATATGTGTGTAATCTCAATGAAAGTATTATGATCATGTTTAGAATGAAATTGTGTTGTTATAGAAAGGCAATTTCTCAATTTGACACTCATGAATGATGATGATCGAATGTGAAGGGTTTCTTCAATGTAATGTTGTATCTCGAATTAGTAGGCTTAGGCATCCTCTTCTTGTATAAATGAAAGTAATGTGAATGTTGCATCTTGATTTTGTAGGCTTAGACATCCTCTTCTTGAGTAACTAATGTATCTTGACTTAATGAACATGAATCGGTAGACCTAATGGTGGTAGCCCTTTCATAAATGAGTAATGAAGTATTGTAAGGATTTGTCTTGAATCGGTAGACCTAATGTTGGTAGCCCTTTCATAAGTAGTCTATGAATGAATGTAATGATAAACCTTGAATCGGTAGACCTAATATTGGTAGCCCTTTCATAGATGAATGATGAAGTATTCTAGGCTATGTCTTGAACCGATAGACCTAATGGTGGTAGCCCTTCATGATGAGTCTTGAAACTAATGTGATGATAAACCTTAAATCGGTAGACCTAATATTGGTGGCCCTTTCATGTGTGAAATGATGAATCTTGTATCGGTAAACCTAATGGTGGTGGCCCTACTTGAGGATTCAATGAGCTATTATGATGATGTACCTTGAATCGGTACACCTAATGGTGGTGGCCCTTTTTTGTGTAATGTACTTTGGGTCTGTAGACCTAATGTTGGTGTCCCTCTCAAGTACAATAATGTTAATGAAAATGAAATACTCTATGGGAATAGAGGCTAAGCACCGAGTGAATTTGGTAAGACGGAAGCGCTCCCCACGTTAGGTCGAGTTTCAATGAACATATTTCTTATCTCATAACTATGTGCCCACATAGGATATTATATATTGGATCCACCTAAGCTAAAATTTTACCGGTTCTACCCTAGGCAAGTAAACCACCTCTTTACGGTGTGGGGCTATATGACACTAGATTTCATGGTTTTCTCTCATGGTTTATGTCAGTGAATGTTTATTCCCATCATATGAGATGTGCACTGTGGTTACTTGAGAGGTTCTATGAAGTGTGGGTGGTAGTATGGGATGCCATTCATGCATTGCATGAGTAGGCTTTGAGAGGAATACAGTGAGTTCTCTCATGTCTTAATGACTAATGAATGAATGTGCTCTTAATGAAATTAATGAAGAATGTTGAGTTAAATGCTTAATGAAATGATGCATACTTTACTTGGATTGTATTATGAGTTAATATCCTTGTCATGACTTATGAAATATTTATGTTCCTTATGCATAAGTATGGTCTAAAGATGAAAAGGAAGAATGGTATGTTTACTTTTGGTGGCCTCAAAGTGGTACTTAGTATGGATGGTGGTATGGGACGCGATTCATACATTGCACAAGTATAGCTTAGGGTTACCTAAGATGAAGGCTCTAATGTGATTAAATGGCTTATATGTTCATTATGTTCTAATGTGATGAATTGGCTTATATGTTGATTATCTTCTAATGTGATGAAATGGTTTATATGTTGAATGTGATTGTATCTTATGCCTTTTGCTAAAGTTCATGATGTTTTCTCAAAATTTGCATAATGAATGTTTTTCAACCAAATGTCCGTTTTAAGCAAGATTTTTACATGGCTATCATACTTAGTACATTAAATGTGCAAACCCGTATTTCTCCATTTTTTACCAAAGTGTAGGGTTTGGAGATTTGATGGTCTATTCTTGGGAGATGGGTTTCTAAGGAGCAATGAGATGAAGATTTGGTGAGTCCTCATAGTTTCGAGGACGAACCCACTATTTCCCTTTTATGTCATTTATTTTATGTTTAGAGCTTTGTATGGGCCATGTCCGAAAGTTTTATTCAAAGTGTTGTAGATGGTTTGAGACAAAATATAGAAAAACTTCCATTAGCTTTTATGAAAAATTACTTTGATTGTAAAGGAAAGTTTTAAATTCCGCACTATTTTCCTATACTCTTATGTTCATGAATACTATGAGGCTTGTATGAGACTCTTTGGAGTCTTGTACATCGTATCACATTCGGGGTGTAGTGATAACGTTCAAATATACTTCTTGAAAAGAAATATAAATGATCGTATGCAATATATTTACCCAACTATGAGTCGGGGTCGATCCCACAGAGAATATGGAAGAATATTCTCAATAACAAATATTTAACTTGATAGTCGTTATATAAAAATGGGGGAATTTAAATTGAAATAAAATAAAAACAATAAAAATATAGCTTTGAACTAAGTATTTATTTGTATTCAGATTATTAAAAGTAACTAGGAATGTGTTCCCCATAAGCTCATAACGCAGTAATCCTAAATTCTTGGTCCGACATCTAGAGAATTTCACCCCGCACCTTAATCCGGCTACGTGTGTATAATTTACTAACCCTTACCTTTACCTCATATTAGACATCATAATCAATGTTTGGCTTAGTTATTATTTCACACCAATCGACACTATACTATTAGATAGTATCACACTAAATCTATGTTGATAATTTTTTNNTATTTGTATTCAGATTATTAAAAGTAACTAGGAATGTGTTCCACATAAGCTCATAACGCAGTAATCCTAAATTCTTGGTCCGGCATCTAGAGAATTTCACCCCGCACCTTAGTCCGGCTACGTGTGTATAATTTACTAACTCTTACCTTTACCTTATATTAGACATCATAATCGATGTTTGGCTTAGTTATTACTTCACACTAATCGACACTATACTATTAGATAGTATCACACTAAATCTATGTTGATAATTTTTTTCTTGTTGATTACCTCCTTGGTCCGGCAAGTAGCAACAAGGCGAGTTCTAACGTTGGTCACCGTTAAAAATACTTCTAGACGAAAGAATTATCAATGCATGGTTCAACACTATTCACAAATTACTTATTTATTATTCATACTTTGTTAATCGCTTATGGTTTCCATAACCCTAGTTATAAAAGTTAGCTACTCATTATCTCAAAAACACAATCAAAATTCATTAAAATAAATATGTTTGTGTTAATCATAAAAAGTTAAGAACAATAGCTAAACTATATTTTATTAATCACGAATACAAATAAATAATAAAGGAGAAGAAAGAATAAACCACAATTCTCCGGCTTCCACGGTGGCTCTTTCAAAGTTCCTAAGCTAGAAGAAAATTTATATTGTGTCTTGTATCTTGGTTCTTGGCTTCAAATAATTATTTCTATGCGCTATTTATAGATGTAGAAAACCTTAAATAAAATAATTGATTCCAAACAAATTAGGAAATCAAAACCCGAAAGGAATTGATTTCCGTAACTTATTTGTTGTTTCTGGAATATTTTGTTGCCGCCGCCTTCCAAATAATTAGATGGCCTTCGTTGTTGAAACGTGGCAGTCATAAGCCTAATTCAAATTGAATTGGAGTTCATATTTGCACCATATATATAAATATATTATTTTAATAAATTTAATTCATTAAGTTGTCTGCTTGATTTTCTTCTTCAACCTTTCATCTTTAATTCGTTTTAGCTCCAAACTTCTTCATTTTTCCACCAATTTAATCCTACAAATAAAATATACCATTAACACAATTCATAAAATTCATGCTCAAAAATGACAAATATAAATAATAAATGTGAGGAAATGGTGATTAAAAATATGTATTTTTTGTTCGTCCTCGAGCAAACATTAAAACTCATCCCAAAATAAAATCATACTAGCAATGTCATTACTTTGGTTAATACAAACAATTAGGCCATATACCAATTTCAAAACATCAAGTAGACTTCTTAATCATTATGCAAGTCATCCGAATAAACAACAAATCTCCTAACTCCTAACCTCAAGGAAGGACTTTGAACTCATCAAATTTAAGTTTGCTCTCCTACTCTCATAAAAAAAAAAGTTAATAACATCAAGTATCTATCATGAAACAAGTGCCCTTACAAAAAGAAATAGTCCACACACTCAATTCAAAAGATTGAATCTAAATTAAGGACTTCATATCAAGAACAACTCTCAAACTCACAAATAAAATTTACAGGTATGCACAAAGAACCATAGTCTTGCCCATTATGTACATCTCCACTAATTAAGCATGATTTAATAGAATCAAATAGGACTTTAACGGGTTGTAATGTAGGCTAGGGGACGGGTAGGAAAACTATATAATAGTGACTTACACTTCCTTAAGCACTTTGCAATTTTAGACTTCATCACCCATTATTTTCTTCTTTTTATTTTCAGCCCTCTCTTCAACAATTATTTCACAAGTAATGTTTATCATCTCAAGAATGCTTCAATTTTTTTATTTTTGCACCATTTTTTAGCTAAGTTTTCCTTCATAATAGCCATCCTCAACTTACGCATTTTACATGCGTTGAGGTGCATGATGTCCTTGGAAGGACCAGGGTCATCATTAAGGTAACTTATTTTTTTTTCATGTCACATTCTTTTGTTTTTTTTTTCCTTTTTTATGTCACATTCTTTCAAAGAGGGTTTTTAAGCACTTTGTAGCTATTATTGATTACCTTTTCACTCAACCATCCCTTTTTCTCAGAATTGATAATTAGAATAAGTCTATGCTATAATGCTCAAGGAAGCAAGGTGCAAAAATTAGGGATTCAACAAAATGGTCAAGGGTAAAATATGGCTACCAACAAAAGGTTACAGGCTCAAAAGGGCTAACTAGTGATAAAATATCTGAAAAAGCTAAAATTACCAAACAAATCAAAGAAAGTCTATTATCATCTCCTAAACAAAGCAACACTTTTTATTTCGCTTCAATAACATGCAGGGCAAGTTCTAGACTAAGATGCAAAACATGAAATAAACAAAATCTCACCACACTTGACACAAGTATCAATCAAAATGGATCAATTCCACTTCTAAGAGAGACATGATCATAACAAACTACAAAATAAAATAAGCTATTTACAAAGTCACAACCATGAACCTAGATGTCAAAAAGTTTGCAATTTCACTAGCAATCAAGCATTCACAAGAAAGTACTACTCAAATTTAGGCCCAAATAGTAAGTATTACATAACTCAAAAGGGTCTTTTCTTTTCTCTCCAAAAATAAATTTATTCCTAAAAAAAATAAAAGACACTCGGTTCAAAGGGACTATCTTCAGGAAAAGAACCGAAAACAAAAGTCAAGGAACCCATCCTAAAAACAAAGACTCAATAAAACGGTAAAAACTAAGAATTCATTCCTTCACTCCACACTTAAAAAGATGCTATGTCTCCAAAGCATTAAATAAAATTTAAAACAAGGGTTAGGAAAACTCCCTGAGGCCTTTAGACCTAGCTAGTAGCATGTTCTCTTAATTTCCAGCAAGGGTCGTTACCCCACACTTAAGCTCAAACATGCTCCTTTGCTTCTTTTTTTTTGGGTACACAGACTTCCCCTAATCTGCAAAAACAAGAAAAGAAAAAAAGTGATAATAATAAAATAAAAATAAAATAAAATAAGAAATTACACTACTAATTGGGTTGCCTCCCAATAAGCGCTTAATTTAACGTCGCGGCACGACACCATCAATTTTACTATTTTTCCTTCCACTTTGAAGATATGAATTGCACCCCTAATTTTACATCAATTATTCTATTACGCTCAAGGGGTGGTGGTACAAAAGGCAATAGATATCGCATTATGCACTTCTTGGATCCTAAGTGAAGAATGTAATTCAACGATATTGGAACAATAAATTCAAGAATATAGACACAATTTTCCTCCTCCATACATTTTTCTATAGGCTCAGATGGCTCGATTAATTTCTTATCATCTAAACATAATGTGGAAAAATGATTGAAATGAGGTCTAGTGCGCCCTAACATATGAATTGTATCTTTATTTACACCCTCATATTTACACATACTAGAGTTTTTAAAAATAATATCATCTACTTCATTACATAACTCTAGTGTACTCTTTTCAACAATGACAACATCAATAAAAGTATGATCAAGCAATTGGCCCTGAACTTTTAGCTCTTCAAGTTGACTTATAAGTATTTTTTCTTCCTCACACATATTAAATTGTTGGGTGTCATATGATTTAATCTTTGCACTCAACTTACAATCTAAATAATAGAGATCAAATTCAAATGTATATTCACCACTGCGCTTACATATTGATTTATAGCAAAGTATTAACAAATCTTCCATGTCCCCCATACAACTTATCTTGTTGAGAAAAAAATAACCTATAAGAATCCATAATATCAAAAGTGCAAGAATTGGAAGAACACTTATCACTACATACTTTTTCAAATGACATCTCAAGAAGAGTAAAAGAAATATGATAATAAAAAAAAAAACAAATTTAAAACTAATCCTAAGAAACAAAAAAAGACTGCAAGTCAAAATAAATACTAAAGACAATTTCTAAGCCACATTTCCCGGTAGCGGCACCATTCTTGATAACGTTCAAATATACTTCTTGAAAAGAAATATTAACGATCGTATACAATTTACCCAACTATGAGTCAAGGTCAATCCCATAGAGAATATGGAAGAATACTGTCAATAGCAAATATTTAACTCAATAGTCATTATATATAAATGGGGGGGATTTAAATTGAAATAAAATAAAAACAATAAAAGATACTGTCAATAGGAATTTGTTCCCCATAAGCTCACAATGCAGTAATCCTAATAATAGTAATCATTTTCTAGTGTAATACATGCAAAGTGATAAGTTAGGTATCTCTAAATCCTTGGTCCGGCATCTAGAGAATTTCACCCCGCACCTTGGTCCAGCTACGTGTGTATAATTTATTAACCCTTACATTTACCTCATATTAGACATCATAATCGATGTTTGACTTAGTTATTACTTCGCACCAATCGACACTAGCCTATTAGATAGTATCACACTAAATCTATGTTGATAATTTTTTTCTTGTTAATTACCTCCTTGGTCCGGCAAGTAGCAACAAGGCGAATTCTAACTTTGGCCACCGTTAAAAAAATTTCTAGACGAAAGAATTACCAATGCATGCTTCAACACTATTCACAAATTACTTAGTTATTATTCATATTTTGTTAATCGTTTATGGTTCCCACAACCCTAGTTAGTAAAGTTAACTACTCGTTATCTCAAAAACACAATCAAAATTCATTAAAATAAATATGTTTGTGTTAATCATAAAAAGTTAAGAACAATAGCTAAACTATCTTTTATTAATCACAAATACAAATAAATAATAAAGGAGAAGAAAGAATAAACCACAATTCTCCGGCCTCCACGGTGGGTCTTCCAAAGTTCTCAAGCTAGAAGAAAATTTATATTGTGTTTGTATCTTGGTTCTTGGCTTCAAATAATTATTTCTATACGCTACTTATAGATGTAGGAAACCCTAAATAAAATAATTGAGTCCAAACAAATTAGGAAATCAAAACCCGAAAGGAATTGATTTCCGTAACTTATTTGTTGTTTCTGGAATTTGTTGCCGCCGCCTTCCAAATAATTAGATGGCCTTCGCTGCTGACACGTGGCAGTCATAAGCCTAGTTCAAATTGAATTGGTGTTCTTTGCACCATATATAAAAATATATTATTTTAATAAATTTAATCCATTAAGCTGTCTGCTTGATTTCCTTCTTCAACCTTTCATTTTTAATTCGTTTTAGCTCCAAACTTCTTCATTTTCCCACCAATTTAATCCTACAAATAAAATATCCCATTTAACACAATTCATAAAACTCATGCTCAAAAATGACAAATATAAATAATAAATGTGAGGAAATAGTGATTAAAAATATGTATTTTTAGCCTCACATCATGTTGGCTCGGATTGTGACACTGTCGTGTTCTTCGACTTTGTGGAGAATGAGTGAGAGTATATCTTCTAATTGTCCACCCTCATAATCCTTGGGATTTCTATGCTCATGAGGGGGAATGTACCTATCTTTCTTTTTGTACAGTACTTTAAATTCCAAAATCTTTTTAGCCAAAAGATCCAGCTGAGTCAATAGTGTGGCCAAGTTCTGGTCCTTCTTTGTCTCTTTGTTGGTTTTAGTCATGTGATCAAGGAGTGTAACACCCCGTAAATCTAATAACCTAAGCTTGGTGAGTCCTCATGGTTCGAGGACAAGACATCATTCATTTCTAGTTTCTATTGTGCTTTCTATTTTTTAGACTTTATTGATGTAAAGGGCTTTGACCCTATTTGTACTCTCTATTGTACTAGATGGTGATTGAGACAAGGTCAAGACTCTTATTTTTGTTAATGAAAAAGAAGTTGACTTCGATTGTAAAAGTTTTAAATTTTCTGCATCATTCCTTGTCTTTATTTATATGATTATGCTAAGGGCTTGTATGCGACCTCTTCGTGGCCAAGCACGTTGTGTTACGTCTAGGGGGTACCCCTTGGTCGTGACAAACTTGGTATTAGAGAATAAGGTTTTGGGATGATTTTTAGGATTGATCTCTCATGAACCGTGTCTAGTAAAGTCTTGTTCATGAGTGTGAAGCGCGCCACACTTATGAATGAGAGGTTATAAGATGTTTAGGAACTCACTTCTTTCATTACTCTTTAGTCGTGCTTTAGATTCCTAACTCTATGAAGTCCTTTTCCTAACCTTTCTCTTGTGATTATAGGTAATGAATACAAGAATGGTGAATGCAAAGAGGGTGGAATAGGAGAATGTGAATGAGGGAGTTCCTCCCCAAGCTCCTCAAAATCCTCAAGCTCCTAATGATGAAAGGTCTATGACTAATGTGGAGATAAGGGCGGTTCTCCAAACATTGACTCAACTCATGACGACTCAAACTCAATTCGCGACCATTCAAGCCCAAGCTATAATGGCCCAAGCCAACCGAGATATTGTGCCCCGGGTAAACCCTAATGTGAGCACCATGGGCTCAAGGTTGAGAGACTTTACTAGAATGAACCCTCATATGTTTTTTAGTTCCAAAGTGAATAAAGATCCACAAGAGTTTATGGAAGAGGTCTACAAGATAGTGGATGTGATGTGGATGACTTCTATTAAGAAAGCCGAACTAGCCGAGTATCAATTGAAGGATGTGGCCCAAGTATGATATACTCAATGGAAGGATAATAGGGCTATAAGAGCGAGTCCCATTGGTTGGGAAGTGTTCAAGAATGCATTCATTAGTAGGTTCTTTCCACGGGAAAAAAGGGAAGCAAAGGTGGCGAAATTTATCGACCTTCGTCAATGAGGTATGAGTGTCCAAGAACACTCCTTGAAATTCACTAAGTTGTCCAAGTATGCCCCATCATTGGTGTCTAAACCTAGAGATGAGATGAGCCTATTTGTGAGGGGTGTGTCCGACTCGATTGAGGAACAATATCGTGCGGCAATGCTTTATGACAATATGGACATTTCACGTTTAATGGTGTATGCTCAACAAGTTGAGGAAACAAGGCTTAGGAAGAAAAATAGAGAGGTAAAGAGGGCACAGACCGATAATGGGAATTCTTCTAAGGGTAAGTTCGAGGGTCAAGGTTGGCCATGATTCAAGAAGAAGTTTTCCAACCAAGGCTTCTCTAGTAGTCCAAGGGTCAACAAAGATAGGGTGTCTAACCCTACGCCTCAAGGAGGCAATAGTGGTGGATCGTCTATGGTGAGGCCTACTTATGCTAAGTGCGGTAAGAAACATGATGGTAAATGTCTTGCCGACATGGATATGTGCTACGGTTGTGGAAAGAGTGGCCATCAATTGAATGATTACATAACCCATACGGCCAAAGGGAGATATGATAAGCAAACTCCTTCTAGTGGTTCAAACACCGATGCTGCTAAAAAGAACCGTTTCTATGCTCTTCAATCCCGAGGTGACCAAGAGAGTTCCCCGGATGTTTTGACGAGTATGTTGCAAGTCTTTTCTATTGATATTTATGCATTGTTAGACCCAGGTGCCACTTTATCTTTTGTTACACCTTTTGTGTCTATGAAATTTGGAATACTCCCAGATATGTTAGAAGAACCTTTTTCGGTGTCTACCCCAGTTGGTAACTCGGTAGTGGCAAAAAGAGTCTATAGGAGTTGTCCTATTTCTTTGTCTCATAAAGTCATTTTGGTTGATTTGGTAGAATTAGACATGCTTGATTTTGATGTAATTTTGGGCATGGATTGGTTGTATGCATGGTATGCTTCAACAGATTGTAGGACCCGGGTGGTCAAATTTCAATTTCCAAAAGATCCAATTTTAGAGTGGAAAAGGGGAATTTTATTCCTAGAGATCAATTTGTTTCATGTCTAAAATATAGGAAAATAATCTCCAAGGGGTGCATGTATCTTATTGTTAGGGTTGTGGATGTTGAGTCCAAGGTACCTTCTTTAGAGTCGGTCCCCGTGGTAAGTGAGTTTCCAGAAGTCTTTCCCGATGACTTGCCCGGCATTCTTCCCGAACGGGAAATAGACTTTGGCATTGATCTTTTGCCGGATACACAACCCATATTCATCCCTCCCTATAGAATGGTTCCAGCCGAATTGAAAGAGTTGAAGGAGCAACTCAAGGACTTGTTAGACAAGGGTTTTATTCAACCAAGCATATCTCAATGGGGTGCTCCGGTATTGTTTGTGAAAAAGAAATATGGGTCCCTTAGGATGTGTATAGACTATCGCCAATTGAACAAGATGACTATAAAGATAAGTATACCCTTCCTAGAATTGATGATTTGTTTGATCAACTTCAAGGGGCTAACTATTTCTCCAATATAGATCTTCGTTCGAGTTACCATCAACGAAGGGTAAAAGGGGTTGACATTCCCAAGACGGCCTTTAGGACCTGTTACGGTCACTTCGAATTTGTCGTTATGTCATTTGTGTTGACCAATGCCTCGGCAACATTCATGGACCTAATGAATAGGGTATTTAAGCAATATCTTGATTTGTTTGTGATCATTTTTATTGGCGATATTTTGATATATTCAAAAAGTGAGGGTGAACATATGGATCATTTGAAGATCGTTTGCAAGTCCTTAAAGACCACCAATTATATGCTAAGTATAGTAAGTGTGAGTTTTGGCTAAGGTCGGTTGCTTTCCTTGGTCATATTGTGTCTGGCATGGGTATTGAGGTAGATCCCAAGAAGACGAATGCGGTCAAGGGTTGGCCTAGACCTTTAACTCCTACTGATATTAGAATTTTTTTGGGTTTGGCCGGTTACTATAGGAGGTTTGTTGAGGGTTTCTCCTCTATTGCTTCTCCATTGACGGCTTTAACTCAAAAGAAAGCTAAGTTTGTGTGGTCGGTGGCTTATGAGAAAAGCTTTCAAGAATTGAAAGATAGACTTACATCCGCTCCCATTTTGACCTTACCTGAGGGTACCGATGGGTTTGTGGTATATTGTGACGTTTCTCGAGTGGGTTTGGGATGTGTCCTTATGCAACGTGGTAAAATGATTGTCAATGCATCAAGGCAACTCAAGGTACGTGAAAAGAATTATTCGACTAATGATCTCGAATTAGTGGCGGTGGTGTTTGCCTTGAAAATATGGAGACACAACCTTAATGGGGTCCATGTAGATATTTTCACTTAGAACCGCTTTCCACCCTCAAATGGATGGTCAAAAGAAACGCACCACTCAAACCTTAGAGGACATGTTGAGGGCGTGTCTGATTGATTTTAAGGGTAATTGGGATGACCATCTCCCGTTGATAGAATTTACCTACAACAAAAGTTACCACTCAAGCATTGTCATGGCTCAGTTTGCAGCACTATATGGTAGGAGGTGTAGATCTCTGGTTGGTTGGTTTGAAGTAGGTGAGTTTGCTCTAATTTGTCCCGACTAGTTTATGATGCCATTGAAAAAGTTCGACTCATTAGAGAGAGGTTGAAGACGGCCCAAAGTCGGCAAAAATCTTATGTCGATATTAGAAAGAGGGATCTTGAATTTGAGGTTGGTGATTGGGTCTACTTGAAAATCTCACCTATAAAATGTGTGATGAGGTTTGATAAGAAGGGGAAGCTTAATCCTCGGTATGTAGGCCCATACCAAATTTTGAAACGTGTTGGGAAAGTTGCATATGAATTAGACTTGCCAAATGAGTTGGCCCCGGTTCACCCGGTGTTTCATGTTTCCATGCTCAAGAAGTGAATTGGTGATCCGGTATCTATCCTTCCTTTAGAGGGTTTAGGAGTTAATGAGAACCTTTCTTATGAAGAAGTCTCAGTTGAGATTTTGGACCGGTAAGTGAAGAGGTTGAAAAATAAGGAAGTAGCCTTTGTTAAGGTCTTACGGAGGAATCACTTAGTTGAGGGTGCTACATGGGAGGTCGAGGCCGACATGAAGTCCCGTTATCCTCATCTTTTTTCGTCTACTCCTATCCAAACTTAAGGTAAGTAGTTTTCGTGAGTTGGTGTTTTGGAAGTCATATGTGCTATAAGTGCTCTTTATGATTTCCTTATGTTGTGCATAGTTTTGTGAGGATTCCTGTTTAGCATATATTGAGTTTTCATTATTTATATGGTCCTCATGTTGATTTGCATTTTAGTATGATGATTGCATATTTGACTTCATGAGGTGAATTGATGAACATGCTTAGTTATGTTTTGATGAAATGACATGTTGGCTCCATATTATTGTGTTGAGCTTGCTTGAGTTGGAGAAGGTAGTTCATCCTATGCTTATGTGAATTGATGAGTTTCACGCATATGGGGTTAGTAGATGTAGTTCCGACTTTTTTGTGTTGCATTGACCATGTTTTGAAATGGAGTTGAAGTTTCCTCATTTTGGTGCATTTGTAAGATTTACACATTTTTATGTTTCATGCATGATGGTCTGCTAGTCTAGAGTTTCTAACTTAGTTTGGTATTTAGATCATCATTCGGGGACGAATGTTCCCAAGGGGGAGAAAATGTAACACTCCGAAAATCTAATGAAATAAGCTAGAGCCTAACTTGTAGTCTAGGGTCCAAAGTAGGGTTAACATGAAGATAAGAGTCGTAAAATGACCTCCCTAACTTAGTACTAATGTTTTAGGACCTACACGTCAAGGCATGACCCCCAAGGATCCCCCAAGGGTCCTTGAGGAGGACCCAAGTGAATGCCTAAAAACCTATCAAAAGACAGCATGACCTACGGATGGGCACCCACGAACCGTGGGTGGACCCACGAACCGTGGGTGGACCCACGCCCCGTAGGTGGGGGTCGTGGGTCGAGACTTAGTCTCCCCATTTCTCCCCTGGTCCTCCCCCTTCTCTAAACCAAACGACGGTTCACCAGTACGTGGCATCACCCCACCTACGGACCGTAGGTGGAGGTTTCGTGGGTCACACCTGTAAAGGCTGCCTTAATTCGGCCAAGGGTCAAACATTTTGATTAATTCCTAATTAAGTAAAGGTTAGGGACTATTTATATTAGTTATTTAAACATATATAAATACTTTTTAACTATTAACCACTCTTTGACCCCTCATAACTCTCAAGACTCAAACATAACCAACTTCCCTCTCAAAATATTCTCTCTCTACGACTCCATTGAAGAACAAGACCAAGGTCAAGCTTAGGGTTCAAGTTCCAATCTTTTCACTCCAATTTCATGAGAAAAACATCAATCAAGGTATAGGAGTCTTGATTCATGGAACACTTTTCTCCATGAAGCCCTTCAACTCTTTAATTTCGAATTGATAGATTCTTCAAAAACTAGGGCCTTCAATCTAGCCATGGGTTCTTCCTAAAAGTGACTTCAATGGGTCAATTGTCTTATATTATGGTTGATTTGTTGTTTAATGGTGATTTTTATGGTAAAATTCCCAATGAACCCGTGAATTACCACGTGACCCCAATTTCATGAATTGTGATGGGTGTATTGATGCAAGATGAATACTATGAATTGAGTCTATGATATTTTAGTTATTGAATCTTACTTTCTTCATGCCTAGTGTAGTATTTATAGGTTTAATTGTGAGACATGATTCATGACCCTTGAGGAGGTAAATTTCTAGGGTTTGTACATATTGATGAAAGTTGTGTATGAAATTATGATTCACTTAGAAAGTGAAGATCCTATGACTATTGTGTAAAGTGTGGTATTGTTGAAAGATCATTCTCCCCTTACCCTTACACATGACTTTGTATTAATTGTCTAGGATGATGATAATGTTGTTTTGTTGATTGAAAGGTCATTCTCATGAAAGCACTATGAATATAATGTGAAAGTTCTACTCATATGTTAATGACGATTCTACGGTTGAAAGTATATTCTCACTTTATTGAATATATGAGCCACTTTATGAGTTGTATTGAATGAAGGGAAAAATATTCCTTCACACATGTAAATGCAATTGAAGACTAATTATGTATAATTTGGGAAACAATGCTTAGCACCGAGTGGATATGGCCAATGAGGTAGAGGCCCTCCGATCAATACAATAGGCCAGGTCATCTAGATTATTCTCATGAGATGAAAACTCCTCCGCCAATACAATAGGTCGGGTTTCTAGAAGCAATCTCCATATCCTATAACTATGTTCCCACATAACACTTTAGCTAGTGGAACCACCTAAAAGCTAATACATTTAGTTCTACATTAGACAAGTAGGACACCTTCTTTTGGTGTGGGGTTACATGACACCGGATTCCATGTAGCTCATATGGTCTATGTCGGTTAAGGCTATTTTCCCTACATGACAAGATAACGAATAGGACACAAACTATACTATGACTTGTTGATGAGTTTTCTTAGTAGGAGTGGGGTATGGGACTTCACTTTTACATTGCACAAGTAGACTTTGAAAGGGATTGTATGATGGTTTCTTTATGCTATGATGATACATGAATGTATGCATGTATATTGAATAGATGGTTGCTNACAAGATAACGAATAGGACACAAACTATACTATGACTTGTTGATGAGTTTTCTTAGTAGGAGTGGGGTATGGGACTTCACTTTTACATTGCACAAGTAGACTTTGAAAGGGATTGTATGATGGTTTCTTTATACTATGATGATACATGAATGTATGCATGTATATCGAATAGATGGTTGCTATGAATGACTTTCCTTATGTTTAAACTAATGTACATGACTATTTTCTTATGTATAACTATTGATTATGATGAGGTCTAAAGATGATATGTATGACTAAGGTAGCTTCCAAGGAGTACTTAGTATGGTTGGTATTATGGAATGTCAACCATACATTGCACAAAAGTTCCTTAGGGGTTGCTAAGGTAATAATTTTACTATGTTATAAGCATAAATGTGATTATGGCTTGTGTTTTACCTTGAAAGTGCATGTTGATTTCCAAACTTGACAAATGCATACTTTTTAACAAAAATGTCATGTTTATCATATTTCTAGGATTTTTAAGCATGCTTTCATACTTAGTACTTTATGTGCTAACCTATTTCTTCTACATTTACTATGAGTGTAGGTTCCGATCGTTGAGACGTACTTCTTCCTTCAATGGAAGCTTGGGTTGACTATTCCCCAAGTTTGGTGAGTCCTCATGGTTCGAGGACAAGACATCATTCATTTCTAGTTTCTATTGTACTTTCTATTTTTGAGACTTTATTGATGTAAAGGGCTTTGACCCTATTTGTACTCTCTATTGTACTAGATGGTTATTGAGACAAGGTCTAGACTCTTATTTTCGTTTAAGAAAAAGAAGTTGACTTTGATTGTAAAAATTTTAAATTTTCCGCATCATTCTTATGGCTTTATGTGTATGATTATGCTAAGGGCTTATATGTGACCCCTTCGGGGTCAAGTATGTCGTGTTATGTCTAGGGGTACCTTGGGTCGTGACAAGGAGTTGGGCTACTATTGCATAGGGTTGTCGTATTAGACCACCCAGAGAAAGTTGGTCAGCCACTCCTCTGTTCTCAGGACCAAGACCACTTTAGAAGCAATCCAGTAGCATCTTATCTAGGATTCCATAAGTTGGGCATTTTAGCAATAGTGTCTTAAATCTCAGCCACAACTTGTGGATTGTCTCACCCTCCATTTGCTTGAAATTTAAGATGTTATCCCTAAGAATCAATATTTTTAAATGAGAGTGGTCCACTTGGTTACCGTTGCTACAAGACATGCTCATTTCCTCTGTTCAACCAGTAACACAAAAACCAAAATTAAAAGTAAGTAGATTCAACTACGACTAAAAAGAATAAAATCCAACTTCACCAAAAGAATCACAAACAACACCACTCCCTGGCATCGGCGTCATTTTGATTTTAATGTTTAAAGGACACTTCATCTAATTCTAAGTGTCAACGATCGCTATTTAGTATAAAACTCAACTAAATGAGTTGGGGTCGAATCCTACAGGGAGTTGTCCGTGTTTAAGAGTCAATCAGGAAGCATGAACATGATCAAATCAGTCATAGGAGTAAACATTACCGAATAAAGACATCATTCAAATCAGGGGTGACACGAATGTCAAATGGGGGGGTTTTGGTTTGAAATTATCAAGTACAAACTGTGGCAAACAATACAAAATAACAATAATGAGATGGGTTCTTGGGATGCAATTCGATTATAGTCTAATATAGACAAATGGGTAATTGCAACTATTAGAAAATAGCTAGATAGTAGTGAGTAAGCTAGGCTATAGAGGAGATAAACTTTCTCTCAAACAATTTACCCCAAATCAAGTTGATTTCTCTCTAACATCAACAAGCATGCAAAATATGAACAACCCACACCTTAATCCACTCACTCTCACGAGCTGAATGTGTGGGATTAGGTTTAGGGTTCACTCTCTCGAGCTGAACACAAGTCAACCCAATACTCGCAGACCATCAATCAATAAGTTTAGTTTTAAAACCTCTCTTTCGAGCAAGCCAAAAACACAAAGGTAGAACTGCATTTGCAACTACAATTCTTAAATTAAACCACAATTAATTATTGAACTCACTTCTAAATAGCATTTAAACTAACAATTAGCAATACCCATAAACTAAATCAATCCATAATCACATAATCACACCCCAAGAATTGGGGTTTTAGCTAAACATTATAAAAAGGTAAAGACAGCTACCAAGTTGATTATCCATCAATTGGGTAAGTGTTGATTCGTCCTTACAATGCTCCAATTCAAGGAATCTCAAAGACCCACTTCTAATTTCTCAAAAGTGGAAAACTCTAATTCTCCAAAGCTTAGGAAAAACTAGAGAAAGATGTCTCACCAGTTAAAAACTCAATAATAAACTAAAAATATATGAGCTAAGATACTAAACTAAATGTTCAAAAATGTATTTATATTCGCCAAAAATGTGCTGCGAAGAGTCACTCAACGAAGTAAATCGAGCTCGCCAAACCAGTCGGCGAGCTGCCCTTTGGCCATTTCCAACGCCCTTCTGCCTTGGCATTCAGCATCCTCAAGGTCTGTAACTTTAGGTTATCCAACACTTCATTGCGAAACCACTCGGCGATTCGCCGACTGCTTCTTTCTCTCGCCAACTTGGTTTTTACCTTCAGGGCTTGGCACACTAGAACTTTAGGCGGTCAAATAGTCATTCGGCAATTCACCAAGTGGACTTGACGATCACCAGACTTGTTTCTCTTCATTCTTTCAGCTCACTTTGTTCCTATTTGCAAATTAGTATCCTTGCTTTGTTCCTCAACCCATATACCTGGAAATAAAGGGTTCTACATCAGTTATAGGCACAAAATAAACATTTGAGGACACTAAATCTATATAAATAAAGCTCTAAATGAGTCCAAATCTCGGACTCATCAATTATTTGTGCTAAAATGCGGTGTTACGATCCAAGCCTACACTCTAGATATGGCCAACATTCGAGAACCATTGATAGTCCCCAAGCGAACCCTTGTCCTGACTAACTACTTAGCGAAAGACTTACCCAAGCAATAATAGACTTAAAATAAAATTTAGAACATTTAAACTCAAAGTAAATACTCAACTCAAATTGTTTGTAAAATATTCAACGACTTAATTATAATAGTTTGCAAAAACTTCACAAGGAAAAGTAAATACTAAGAGACTCCTCAACTCTATCTTCTATGACGCCTCTATTATTCAAGATGGATGTCGGGATAAGACCCACGACATCTCAAGACAACTGACAAGAAAATAAATGTGAAGTCCCCTGAAATGCAAGGAGGCTCACACAAGCTATCTGAAGTGTAATTTGATCTTAACGAAGTGCATATCGATGATCCTGAACACCTATAGATGCATCATAAAAAGATGTCGTTCGAATGACATCAATACATTAAATGTACGAGTATGTAATATTGCCGAAACGAAATAACTAAATGAAAGGACTGTAAGAGATAAAATATACTCAAGCTGAATGTAAGGAAATGAAGGAATTAAATCATTTAAAGCTTTACAAAATACTTACCTATCTCTGAACTCAATATAATAAGTGTTACATGACACTTTAACTATATTGGAAGATTCTCTAACTGACAACCATCACTATGAGTTATGTGATGATACAACGTCCTATCCACACTACCATAACTGTAATATATCGTGTTGGGATATAGAACCTCTTAGCAAAATAGATCCACTAAGCTTTGCTCGAAGGCACTAAGAATTCATCTAAAAAGTATGATATTGTACCCATGCCAGCAAGACATGGTTTATGGGGGCTGTGAGTTGTCTAAACTCTCTCCTGTATCGGTGCTCAATACTAGTCCCAACAATATATACCCTTGTTCAAATGTATAAAACAACACTCTTTCTCTGGTTTGAGATAATTATTCAAACTATCCTCTTAAAAGAGGTAACTGTTTTGAAATATCTTTGAAACTCATTGCTCATTTAGAAAACAGTTTCTCTTTGCTCAATGTAAACATACATTCTGGGTTGAGGTAATTACTCAAAAAGAGCCTCTTTAAAAATAATTGCTTTGTACTCAATCTTTCTGAAAACTTATTTAACTTTTCTAAAAATAAATATTCTCTTTCTTTATGTAAAAATGAAACATTTGGAAAATATTTAGTTCCCTTATACTCTTTCTTAAATCTTGGTTAAGCTCTTTCTCAAACTCCACTTTACTTTCTCAAAACTCAGTTTAAACAATTGTGTTTTGTTTAAAAGATTCTCAATAAGAAATCAATGAATACTCAAAAAAATAGGGTTCATGCTGAAAAATAGACATAAACAATCAACTCAAGAATCTCAATGCAAGATATAGCAATTCAATAATTAGGAAATAGAATTCAATAATCAGTAACTCAAGAACTCATAACTCAATATCAACTCATCTCAAGAATACTAAAATCTAAGGATATAACCCCATATTACTCTTTTACCAATTTGAAAGAACAAAGTTCTTAGCAAAATCGACGAAGCTCAAAGAACACTCAAAATCCTAGGTTTTCTCCTCTTGGAACCTTTATCTAATGACTTGAAGTGTTAATGAAAATAAAAAAACTGATTAACACTTTCTAAGCCCTTAACTAGGTGAAAATGTCGTGGTTTAGACTTAGAATATGGGTTAAAATGGCGTAGTTTAAATACCAAGCGCGTAGGGAAAAGACCAAAATGACCGCAGCTTAAAAAATTGACGAAATGCCCTTCAAGGAAGGTTTCACGGACCATTTAAGGCTCCATGGTCCGTGAAACTCTTCATGGGTTGTATAGTCGTCTGTGAACATTCGTCTGAACATTCATCTGTCTGACAGGGCTTTACTAAAATTGGAATAACGTTTTACTCCGAACGTAAAAATGAGGCAAACTTGGTGGTGTTGGAAAGATGACTCAAAAACCTTTAATTTGATAGGTCATGGACCACCTAATTCATTATGTGTTGAGAGATATGATTGTTTGAAGTTGACCCAAAACTTAAAAGTTGATGGGTGACTTGTACGACCGTACAAGCCACCACGGGACGTCTAGGGTCCCGTCCAGTTGACTCCCACCTTAGAAGCCTTGGACGGCTGGTCACCTTTCCCTAAACGTGTCGTGGACCCCTAAACGATCCGTATAGGGAGCCGTGAAGGGTACATGATCCATTTTGGGTGTGTGGCCTTGCCCGTTAACCCTCTTTAGCCTTTCTCAAAGTTCGAGGTGTTACATGAACGATTCAAATTTTAAGAGTAGAGTTGCGATGTGTTATAGTATGATTCGGGTCTTAGCTTAGAAATTTTCGAGGTGTTACATACGGGTCACAACTCAATTTACTCAATTCATACTATGTTTTAATTGTCTAATCAACCCAAATTTGAACAAGTTATAATTTCATGAGCTAATTTTGTATTCTTACTTGACTATTGGTCAAATCTATTACTCCTTTTGTCCTTATTTACTAGTCAAATTTTGACTTTTCATGAGCTAATTTTGTGTTCTCATTTGACTATTGGTCAAGTCTAATACTCCCTCCATCCTTATTTACTAGTCAACTTTTGACTTGGCACAATTATTAATAAAATAATAATTGATAGAGTGAGTTTATCATTTTACCCCTACTAACTGATAGAGTCTCAAACATATTTACTCAGTACAGGTTTCAAAGACATTAATTCATTGTTAATAAATTGAAGGTGTAATAGGAAAAAATTGTTCTTCCTTGATTTGTCAAAAATGACAAATAAAAAGAGAAATCAAATTAAAAATATTTGACAAGTAAATATAAATGGAGGGAGGACTAAGTATTACAATATCAGACTTGTCATTATTTTCAATTACATAAATGAGAATAATTTCTTTAAATTTGCGATTGAAAAAAAATAAATATATTTAAGAAGTTCCTCTTAACTGGAAATAAAGATTAGCTAAAAAGAAAAACTAATGAAATGCATAACTATTATTCATCTCTACGTACACACATTTGAAATGCAATAAACTATACTGTTAGATTGAATTCAAACAACAACAAAAAACTAATATTGCTAGTTATCCTCTGAATTCATTGGACACTTTAAAAAAAAAAAATCAATGAAAGTTTACAAACTATCTTTATGAATCCATTTTTAAACACAATACCCCTTAATCCATTATATAAAATTCATTTGATCTAGTTTAAACTTTTTAGCGGATGAAGTAAATGTTATTATGTATTGTTTCAAATGTTAAAAGATCTCATATATTGATGCATGAGTTATTTATACAATATCTCTATTTTAAATTTTAAAAAAAAATTGTCCAAACGAATTCATAGGATTACTAGTTAAGTTAAGTTTCGTTTGTTTTTGTTTAAAATTCAATCTAACAATTTAATGTATTATTTTGATATTCACGTAGCTACTTCAAAAGAAACTTGTCTAAAATTATCTATAGGGGAAAGGGGTTGGATTTTTAAATGTATAGAGATGATTAATAATTATGCATTTCAGTTTTTTTTTCTTCTTATTTTCTTTTGCTTATATTTATTTTCAATTAAGAGGTACATAAATACCAAAATGTTTAAATTGCAAACATGAGAGAATTTTTACTCCATCTGCTAAACAATTAAAAATGGGTCAACGGGTTTTCTATTATGGATTTAGGGTATTGTATCTAAAATTGGATTCTTAAAAAATGACATGTAAATTTTAGTTGACTTTTGAATTTTTTTTCTTAATTTTAACTTGTTGAAAATATGGGCATAATTTGATTACCATATTGTCCAGAAAAATTCAAAAGTGAGATATATTGTGTAAATCCAATATAGTTTTGACTCTTACTGATATGCCAACATCCAAGAAATTATAAATAGCCATTTATTCTTGTGATGAATATCATTAAATTACAATAGAGAAAAAGAATTGTTTTTTTTTTTTCTCAACATGAATATTTACAACACTATTTTAATCATTTCATTTTTATTTATCTTGTTCTTGAGTGGAATTGTTGCTACTGCTTCTACTAAGGGTCCTTTAACTCGTTATCAAATTTGGATTGCAAGTGACCTCCCTAATGGAACAAATCCTTTATTTGTCCATTGTTGGTCCAAAGACAATGATTTAGGAACTCATTTTCTTAATCCTGGACCTGAGGGTTATCATTGGCATTTTCGTGAGAATATTTGGCAGACAACTAAGTACAAGTGTGAATTTGTTTGGGTTACTAAGACCATAACCTTTTATGTTTTTGAAAGTGATTCAGACAAGTGTAGAGGTCGTGGTGATATATGTTACTGGTTGGTTAGGGAAGATGGCTTTTATTTTGCAAATTATATCAACCCTTTTCCATATGACTTAAAACTCATGGTTTCATGGTGATATGATATATATGATCAATAGTACGAAATATCATGACAATTGTATGAGTAGAATAAAATACTAATGGCTTATTAAGTATTATGAATTGTAATTTTCTCATGATATATATATATATCAAATTACATATGATGATTATTCATGAATAGTAATGATTATTTCAACTCAGAAGACTCAAATATGACTATGTCTTTGACTTTATTTTGATCGCTTAAACTGTTATGATTTTTATAAATTGTGCATTCAATTATTCTATTTGTTTAATCTTCAATTTCTTTTTAAAATAAATTTTATGTATTTAGAAATTACATTAAAAAACAGTTAGATATTTAAAAAGTATTTGAAGGAACTGTGGTCAAAGAAAACATTCGTTGACTTTTCAAATACTTCCTCTGTCCACTTTTATTTGTCATGTTGCGCTTTTCGAAAGTCAATTTGACTAATTTTTAAAGTTAAATTAGATTACGTTAATTCGATATTTTTTAAAAAAAAAATTAGATATTCAAAAACTATACGAAGAGTACTATAAGTTGCAATTTTTTGCATATCAATATGATGAAAATATACATCGTAAAATGTTGGTCAAAGTTCTTACTGTTTGACTCTAAAAAAGGAAACCATGACAATTAATTGTGGACGGAGGGAGTAGTAACTAAGAAAAAAATAAAATAGAGAAAAAAAATAGTCAGGTCTTTTTCGACTTATGGAAAAAGTATTATATATGATTTTTTTGATTGAGAGTTCATGATCAAAATTACAGGCCGTTCATGATCAAAATTACATAGGCCGATCATACCATAGAAGAAGGTGTCACAATTTAAATTATGGAATCGTGCAGACACCTACTCTAATTTAACTAGATAGAAAAATTCTTATCATCTCCATTGACAAGAATAAAGAAATAAGAAAATTCCTTTCAAAAACATCATAAATAAATCAACATCTCTTAAAGACCTAGTGAAGACAATACAAGGGTTTCTAACAGGGTACGGATATAAGATAAATAACGTAAAAGATCGGCACGACTTTCATTTAAGGATAAAGTAGATGGAAGCTGATGATGAGTGACTATCATCCTACGCTTCAACCAACCTGAAACAAACCTACACCAACAAAGATAAGTTTTGAAACAAACCTACACCAACAAAGGAGTAGCTAGAGTTTTGAAAAGTTGGTTTTGAACTTTGAGTTAAGAGTTGAGAATTTGGTCCGTTTTGAGTTTGAAAGGTTAAGTTGTTAAGAAAGTGGTTTTGGAGTCTTTTGGAGTTTCGAATGTCGAAATGGGATTCTGTTGACTCTATTAATCCTGTAACGTGGTGTCTAAGCTGTGAGAGTCGTCGATTTCAGATTTCAAGTCTATTTGAGGATTTGAGGTCCTAAGTTGTGAAATTTTAGTCTTTGGATTGACTTTGGTCAACATTTGGGGTTCGGATGCTCAGATCGCAATTTCGAGAGTTCTATTGGATTTGGGGGATGATTTAGCCAAATTGAGGTCTTGGTTGATATTTGAAAGGTCCCGAGCTTGTTTTAGTCTTTTAGGAGTTGAGCTAGTTTCTTGTGGTTTTCACGGATGTCGGGTCAAGGAGACCTCAAATTCATATTTTGATGGTTCCATTGAGTCCAAAACGTTGAGTATAATGGATTTACATATTTGGTTTGTGTGTACGGGGTAGCGAACGAATCTTGAGGATCTTTTCGATGATTTAAGACTTGGCTATGATTTCTGATGTTGCAGGCCTCCCTTTTGCGAAAGTCTAGTCGCTTAAGCAACCTCCGCTAAAGCGAAAGACCTGTCTCTTAAGCAACCTTTGCTTAAGCGAAAGAGGCTTCACTTTTGTGAAGGTTGCGCTTTTAGCGAGATTCGCTTTTGCGAACTCCTGATCGCTTGTGTGATATCAAAAAGGGTTTTGGCCTGCCATTTCAAGGTTTAAGCCCCATTTTTCATTTTTGAGCTCGATGAATCCTTGGTGGCGATATTTGAAAGGATTTTTTGTGTTAAACATTTGGGTAAGCTTCTATAATCCTAATTATTATTTCCTTTTGATTATTTATGGGTTTTAACATCAAAATATGATATTTTAGTTGGTGAACGATGAGGTTATTCAAGAATTCAAGTTCGTAATTAGCTAATATAGAGATTTTGAATTGACTTTAAGTCCCTTTTCGAAATGATATCCCCAATGAGTTTCTAAAACCTTGGGTAATTTTTTCAAGTATTAAATTTTGGATTCAAACCTTAAATTTAGAATTGGGTTTGGATTTGAAGGACCCACTTCTCTAAAAAATTGATGTAGGTATTGTTGTTTTCGGAAAGTGATATCAGAGAGGGGTTTTGGCCTGCCAATTCAGGTGTTAAGCCTCATTTTCCATTTTTGAGCTTGGTGAACCCTTGGTGGCGATTTTTGAAGGGATTTTCCGTGTTATACCATTTGGATAAGTGTCACAACCCAGACCGTCGTGATTGGCACCCACACTAACCCTTTGGTGGGAGAATCATTACTACAATCCAACTAACAATTTATCTTAAAATTAAGGCATTTAAAGATACGGAAGCAGGTTTAAATGACAATAAAAATGGAGTCCTCATAAACTCTAAAGGTTTAAACAATTAACTAACTAAACTAATGCGGAAATTCAACCCCTAGAACCTGAAAGTCATTGTACCAAAATTCTACGAACGACAAGTCTAAGAACAAGAGGTACAACCCCGAAACTAAACAAACACCTTTAACAAATAGTCTGAGTCCGAAAAGAGCGGACTTAAATAAGAAGATCCATGACAGCCTGAAAGAACTGGCCCACCCTTGAATTCGGTCACTCTTAATAGTCACCTAGTTGAGGTCTATAAATAGTCATCTAAAGATGTCATGTACTCAACAAAGAACAAGCAAGTACAGTATTAGTACACAACCACAGTGTACTGGTAGGATCACGCGGCTACCCCAATAAGTGAAAGGCATGCAAGTAACTACAACATTATAAAAAAAGCATATACCAAACATATACAATAATAGTCATTTTTTCAGGATCAATGTAACATTCCACGCTCTCACTAATACCCATTGGTTATCGTTTTAGAGCAACAAATAGTCTTTCAACCTCAATCACCATTAGATATGAACGTAATCATCACAAGTAGATACACAACATAATTTAATGGTCCTCTAACGGAACCCAATTCAATGGTCCTCTCATGGAACCCAAAACTCAAACTGTTAGTGTACTGGTTTGTGGTACCCGATCCAATGTTTATGCCGAAACATGGCAACCGATCACATATTTATGCCGAAACGTGGAAACCAATTCCAAATTTATGCCAGAACGTCGCAATCGATCCAAGTTAGTGTGTCGGAACGTAACACCTGATCCATTCAACAAACCACAATCACAATCACAATGTATATAACAAGAGGTGATCCATGGCATATAATTATTCAATTATCCTCATTTACGATTAGGGTGATCAATAATGCAACATTCACACACATGCATTATAATGAGCAATTACAAACATATATCACACCAACATGAAATCACAATCATCACCTATCTCAAATCCAAGCTTGAATCCCCTAAGGCACTTGAATCTTCTTTTTTCGGACTCTTCCCACTTGTTCGTGGTCTAAAAACATACAATTAACGTAAGGATCAACAATCAAAGGTCTAATTATCCGGATTATAACAAACTCAATAACACTAGACCAAACCCAAGATCCTAATATCCAAATTAAGGCATTTTCCACCATAATTTTCAGATCAAAACTTTTCCCCATCGATAATCACCCACAAATTTACATTCTACAGATCGAAAAATGAATTCAGGGAGTTAAAACCTTACTTTTAGCCTCAAGAATGGTGGAAAATTGTCAAGAAAGCACCTGGGGTCATCTCTTAGCTCTCAAAGTTGAAACTTGCAGAATAAAATGATTTTGGGGTTTATTTCCGACTTAAATCGCGACTGTCTCACTATGGCGGCCCCCAGCCCACCACAACGGCTTATAAGGAAACAGAATGTCGAATTAAGAGCTTCAAACCCCCATTTCACAACACACCTTCACCCCACGACACTCAGAAAATAGTTGTTCACGCTAAGAACAATTTGGAGAATTCTACTTGCCCGAATTCAATTCCGTAAAGTCGTACGGGTTCCTTAACGTCTTAGCTATCCACTCATGCAATAAATTTCATTATTACACTTCTCATTCATAACCAGATTTCCCTAGACTCTCCTAACTCTGATTTCATCCAAATCTGGACTAGGCTAGGAAATTTCAAGTTACTACTCAAAAAAATTTCTGGTTCAATTATTTCCCCATTGGCTTTTCCCTAACGATGAAATCAGGTCGTTACAGTAAGCTTCTATAATCCTAATTATTTATTTACCTTTGATTATTTATAGGTTTTAACATCAAAATAAGTATTTTGGTTGGTGAATGATGAGATTTTTCTAGAACTCAAGTTCTTAATTAGCTAAAATGAAGATTTTGAATTGATTTTAAGTCCCCTTTCGAAATAATATTCCCTAATGAGTTTCTAAATCCTTGAGTAATTTTTTCAAATATTAAATTTCTAATTCAGACCTTAAATTTGGAATTGGGTTTGGAATTGATTGACCCACTTCTCAATAAAATTGATGGTAGGTATTGTTGTTTTCGGAAAGTGATTGTGAATACTTGATCATGTAAGATTGTGTAGCTTTGGAAGTGATTCGGAAAGGGAAGACTCAACTCTTGAATTGAATATTGATTGATTTAAGGCAAGTAATCTCAAAATTACAGAAATCCCACATTTTAGTTTACTTATTACCATTATCCCTTATAAGTTTTACAAATTTTCGAAATCCCTCATTTTTCACATCCGATTAGTGTATCTCGAGCATCATATTAATGTATCAACATTTATATTATTGTATCTCGCACATCAGATTAGTGTATCATGTATAAAATGTAATGTATTTTACTTAACGATTAATGTATCAGCGCTTATATTATTGTATCCATTTGAGGGTTTCTGTAATTATAAACTTTTAAGGGATAGATTGTAATTTTGTCTTAAAAGTATGTGATTTCTGTAATTTTCCCAACATTTTATTCTAGTAGAACTTGTGTACTTCCTTCGTTGCTTGTGTGATGGGAGTAATGAGAATAAGTTGAAGGATTAATTGTCCACTTGTTACATCTAAATGAATAAAAAGGGGTTGAAATGAAAAAGGCTATGTGATGAACATAATTATGTGAATTGCCTTATTGTTATCCTTGTTGATTGATTGATGAAATGCTTGGAAAGATGAATGTGGACTTGAATTGTGTGAATTGCTGTCTCTTTCATGTGGTGTGATATTGCTTGTATGCATTGATTGTGAACATCATGATGAGACATGAGATGATTTATGTTGAGGTCTTTGCCGGTGAGTATTATAATGTCAAGTTCTTTGCCAGTGAGTGTTGTGATGCCGAGGTCATTTCCATCAAGTGTTTATAAAGCCAATGAAAATGATTTCGGCTAGTGATTTGACATAAAAGTTGATGGAAAATGGTTTCGGCTAGTCATTTGACATAAAGTCAATGAAAAATGGTTTCGGCTAGTCATTTGACATAAAGTCAATGAAAAATGGTTCTGCTTAGTGATTTAATATAAAGTCAATGGAAAATGATTCCGGTTAGTGATATTGTGCCGATGAGAAATAGTTCCGGCAAGAGATTGATTATTGTGACTTGATGCATTTGATGTTTATGCGTGACTTTCTTGCTAATTTTGTGATTTATGTACTTGTTGCGTGTCACTGAACTATTTGACTTTGAGAATGACTTATTTGATTCGTTTGATTGTTGAATTGTAAAGATTGAACTGCGAATATTGAGCCATGTGAGTTGTTTATTATAGAATTGTTAGGTTTGGCTGATTTCTATGCAGGTTGTAGTTTGAGGAGTTCTGTTGGAGTTCAAGGGGTATTCGATTTCTAGCTAGGTGCCTTGTTTATTAGGTTGTTTGTTGGGGTACCGTATTGTTGATAATCACCCCTTACTTTTACACTTGTGTAGGTTCTGAGCTCAGACCCGTGTGATCTTATTCTTCTACTTCTAACATTGGAGGCTCGTTGATGGACTTTTGAGGTAGTTGCTTGTCATCTCGGCGAACCCTCTTTTCCTTTTATCATGTTTTGTTCTACTTGAGAAGTAAAGACATTTAAGACTTGTATTTATCTTTTGAATTATGTATTTTCATTAGTGGTTTGTACACATGACAACCAGATTATGGGGTTTTAATAGAATGAATAATGTTTCCACCTTTGTCTTGTTCTTGCTTTATTGTTTTCCGCATTTCTTTTGTTTTCATTGGGTTGAGACTGACTTATCTTGATGGGAATAGAAGGCGTTTATATATGATATTTTGCACCAAATTCACTTAATCCCTAGAATTCTAACGGCAGAGCAAAATGAAGAGATGACAAAGGCACCGACTATGGAGGAAGTGAAGGAGGCAATATTCAGCCTAAATAAGGACAGTGCGTGTGGGCCAGATGGATTCTCTGGCAAATTTTTTCATTCCTGCTAGGAGATAATTAAAGGGGACATCTGGAGAATGGTAGCAGCCTTCTTTTGTGGTAGTGAAATTCCCAAATTTATCACACACACGAATGTGGTTCTTATTCCTAAGAAGGAGAAAGTTACTAAATTTGCAGACTTGAGACCAATCAGCCTTTAGCTCATTTGCTAACAGGATTTTGTCAAAAGTGTTGCATGCGAGGATAGCACCAATTCTTTCTAATGTCATATCAAAATCAGTCGGGATTTATGAAAGGAAGAAGTATTGCGGAAAAAGTTCTTCTAGCTCAAGAGATTATCAGAGATATTAATAGAAGAAATGAATTTCATAATGTGGTTGTGAAATTAGATATGACAAAAGCACACGATAGGATGTCATGGATTTTCCTTACAAAAGTTATGAGGAACTTTGGATTTGATGAAAGAATTATTGATATGGTATGGAGATTAATATCAAATAATAGGTATTCAATTTTGGTCAACGGGCAGGCCTTTGGATTCTTTGAATCATCAAGAGGATTGAAGCAAGGTGATCCCCTATCTCCCACATTGTTCATCATAGCGGAGGAGGTGCTAGCGAGAAGTCTTAACAGATTGAATGATGATGTGATTAGAAGATTTGGCATGCCTAAATGGAGCAAAGAGATTAATCACTTGTCATATGCAGATGACACAATCTTATTTTGTTCGGGGCATGAGAGGTCGATGAGGAAAGTGATGAAGTGTTGAAGAGATATGAATATGTATCGGGGCAACTCATTAATCTCACAAAGAGTTATATATATTTGCATGAGAATGTGCCGACTGCTGTCTGTCACAAGATTAGGAGAATTACTGGTATTTCTCAAGGAGCTTTCTCATTTACATATCTTGGATGTCCTATATTCTACGGGAGGAGAAGGATAGCACACTATGAAGATCTCATAAAAAGAGTGACAAAACGTGTGATGGGATGGTAGAATAGATTGC
>NC_064283.1:18684228-18781797 GCF_019186545.1 Solanum stenotomum | reverse complement strand
TACGAAAAATAATCAAAATTACTTCTTGATTCAAATCTCCTACTATATATATATAATGCATCATTGTACATTTTATACATTTACATATGACATAAAAATAAAACATATAGTGTCTTCAAACTCCTACTTAATCGATATTATATTTAGTTTTTAAAAACAATGAAGAAAAAAACACAAAATTAGAATTTAATGTTAAAAACTTTTAGTGACGATTTTCTGGGCTTTTGTGGCGACTGTTGTTGCCGCTAAAGGTCTAGTTCTTTTGTAGTGAATCTTAGTTGGCAACGCTTAGGTGGAAGGATTAGTCCCACGTGGCTTGTCACGTCAACAAAAATTTGGGTGTTAAGTCTTGAGGGTATTTGTGGTCTCTTAGGATAACAGCAGAGGCATTTTTTATCCCAAAATGTAACGAAGAATATAAATTGTCTATTTCATATAGTTCAGTGGCAATTTTGACCCTTTTCCGTTAATAAAATGTCCACCAAAAATTTGACCTGTCTTTGTCCGTGTCTTGCAAGCACTAAATAAACTAGGTGGGATAGATGGTAAATGTTTGAGTCTATTACTCATATGATCACTCAATTATTTATAATTACTTAATAAAATTATGTTTTTTTTTTATTTCTAACAGAAAAGTCACTTGATTTAATTTTTAAAACAAAATTGAGGAGCGTAAATGATTTTCCCGTATAAAAAGCAGGCATAGGACACCTCATCAAAGCCTGTAAAGGCTAAAGAACAACTTGACCCTTGTTAATATCTAACGAATAATATACTTTATAGATGATGAAAGAGTTTTTATACCCATTCGTTCACACTTCTTTTTTTGTCCCCCTATTCTGTGGCTCAAGGCTATTCCTTTGGAAATGAAAACAACACTCAATTTATATAATATTGAGAGAAAAAGTTAAAAGAATAAAAAGAAAAGAGTGTGTTGATTATGCCCGAATTCAGCATTGAATATGTAAAAATGAACCTAGTAACGCAAAAAGAATTAGAGTTTTGAACTTATAATAAACTTCAAATTCTGACTCTCCTCTGAATATGTGAAGAGAATCTTTCTTGTGCAAAGCTTGGAAGGATTCTTTCTTCATAATGCATGGCCCAGAATAAGAGGCTTTTTTCAGAGTCACTTTCTATCATCTTCCTTAGTTTTTTGGCATTGTGAGACTTGTCTTGGCATGCGTAGAGATAAAGAATAATTATAATGTATATTTTGTGGGGTTGAAAGTGAGAGTGGCCTTCCAATTCCTTATCTCTTGGCTTTGATTAGCTTTGTGAGATAATGCATTTTTACTTTCTAAGGTTGTGACATTTTTAATTTTATGACTTTTGAATTTTATATAGATTATTTCAAGTACCATACATATTTGGATTCTAAATTTAATTTGTACATATTTAATAAACTTCTTAATACAAATATACTATTTGAATAAAAGTTACTAAGTTCGACCAAATTCGTACCCAGACTTCTGACTTCATCCTGTGCTGTCAATATAAATTGGGTATTCCCACCTCTTTTGTGAGCTAAACAGATAAGAATAGTTTTATGTAACCTTAACTGGTAATAACTTATAACTAATTAATCATCAAGCTTTAGGTTTAACCCTTTAACAATATGGATTCACTATGTCATGACAATAATGTATCTCTTGCAAAGTGGAACTAATTAACTTTGGCTCTGATTTTTCATAATGAAAGATCCATATAAATAATATACAATCAATGTATAAAAGTTAAACTCATTTATGTATCTACATTTCTCAATTGACATAATGAACAAAAATATGTTTTAGACTAATTGGTAGTATATGTTTTGTCCCACCGGTTAACTAATTAATCATCTTGCATCTATGTTTCACAGGCACTTGATAAGTTTCAAAGTCTCTAGAATGTTCTAAAGTCATTATTCATTTAATTTTGCGTGCAAATGCTAAATTATCAACAATAATAGCCTAAATGAGGGCTCATTTAATGAAAAATAGCTCCAGCAAATCACGTTGCATTTGGTGAGCAAACGTGAATTAAATATAATTTATTTGTCAATGTCCATGAATATTACAACGTCGTCTCATACCTGAGTGACAGTACAGGGTCATCAATAAAATTCACAACTAATGCAAACAAACTTTAACTAATGACAAGAAATAAACCTCTACAGTCCCAAACTCAAACACATATACAAACTTGATTTAGATAATAGACCAATAACGTGCACAAAATCGATCCAACATACCCCCACCGTACTCCAGCTAGCACCAAGGCAGTTCATGGAATTAAGATAAATCTTCAAGTAATGTCATAGATCTTTTGGTACGATTAATATTGTGTGATAAAATTATGTCACTAAAGTTTTAAAGGTAAATTTTTGGGATGGTTAGGCCTGCCATGTTGTGTGAAGTAGAGTATTAATGAGTTAAGAGCGCATACGTTTAAAAGATGAAGATAGTAAAAATGAGCATGCTTAGATGAATGTATGGACATACTATAAGAGATACTATTAGGAATGAAGTTACACAGGACAAGGTAACAATATCCTCTGTGGCAACAAGACAAGTGAAATAAGACTAAGATGATTCGGACATGTGAATATGAAAAGGGGGTACGTGGATGCATCAAAAAGGAGGTATGAGAGATTTTGGTTATAGTAGATTCTAGGAAAGTTAGAAGTAAACCAAAGAAAAATCAAAGAAGGTGATTAAATAGGACATGACACAACTTCAACATATATAACATAGACATGATCCTCAATAGAAAGATATAAATATTGAGGATTGTGATAAAAGAATAACATGTAGCCAAGTATTATCACACTTTTATGTGGAAGGAACGCTTGTTTGGTGTGATATATAAGGTATAATAATCTCACCATTTGCATAGTGAAGGGATAAGTTATTCCATATACATGATGAAATAACTTATTTCGAAATTAATTATCTCGAAATAACTTATTCTCCATCAAACGACTCCTAATAATATTACTTATAAGTAGTCATGAAATATCTTATTCTTCAAAAAAAAAATCTATTATTTGTCACTACTTTATTTACTCTTACTATAATTTTTCTTTCAATGATATTTTAATTACACTTTCTTAATCAAATTTTATTGAAAACATTTTCTCTGTTGGAAAAAAAAATATCTAAATATATTGTATGCTCCTCGAATCTCACTTCAAGCAAATCAAGACTTTAAAGTCACATGGAATGAAATAGCATCCAAGGCCAGAAAGTTGCCGGTTGATTTTAATCTGCAACCACTATTCAACCCATGTGGAAGAAAAAATACTACTCTCTCCGTTTCATTTTATATGTCATTCATTTCTATAAATAATTGGTTCATGGTACTAGTCATTTCATAAAATCAATGCATAAATGACCTTATTCTTCCTTTTTTAACCCTTGTGAGTTATTAGTCTTGAAAATATAAATTTGACCAACTTAAAAAAGTTAAGTAAATGACTCATGTTCATTGGTTAAATTAATTCGTATTCATTGATTGAAAACTTGAGTTCCAAAAAAACTAAATAAGGGTAAAAAGGTAAAGTTATATTATTTTTTAATACAAATGCAAAATAAAAATGTGATATATAAAAAGGGACGGAGGGAGTATATATTACGTGGTAGGGTCCGCCCTCCATTTGTCACTATTCTTTTTTTCTTTTTTGGGTTAAAGAAAACTTTGGCCTCCACTCTCTCTAATATAACCTTGACCAAATTCTCCAACAAAAAATGGATTCCTTCCATATGCAAAAACACCTTTAAATTCGAATTATTGAAAATTTAAAAAATATCTTTTTATTTAACTGATTAAATTTAAATATATTCCTGATCTCTTAAAATGAATAAAATACACTTCTAAATTCTTATTAAGTGTAGAAGTGTTGGCTTTTAATTGCAAGTCTCTTGATAGAAACAACTTGTTATGTAACCCCTAAATTTTCATCAAAATTAGGGATGCTTTCAACACTTGTCTCAATTTTTTTATTGGTATTATAAGAGTTAGAAACTACTTATTATGTAATGTCAACATTTTTTTTGACTTTTTATTAAGAGTCTCGTGAGCCTAAAAGAATTAGAAATCATTGGCTATGTCATGAATCAGATCAAAGATATATCTAATTTAAGTAAAAAAGATATTTGTAAGACTAACAATAATTTGAAAACGAAACTCATAAAAACTTTCACGGATTTTCAATACTTTATCTTCAACAATCTTCATGTTTGAACCTTATTTTACTTGACTAGCTAAGTGAATTTTTTGGAATAATGAAAGATTGGTGGTATGATATAATAAGAGGTCTTAGATTAGAAACATACTAAACATTCGATATGATTATATTAAGCTAAGAAATCAACAAGACACATACAAAGTCTCTCCCTTTTGGTTCATGCATATACAAAAACCACAGCATGAACAAGATGGAGAGTGAGTGACCTTACTATTACATACTCACATGACTCTATTAACTACTAGACCAACCTCTGCAAATGTCAAAAACACCATTGCAGGAGGACATACATGATATATTTTTTTAAAAAAAAAAAAACGAAGTAATACTACAAGAAGTTTCAAAGAGCTGCCCAATCAATCTCCACTGAAGGGTACTTGGGTAAGAAGAAATTTTCTGATTCATCGAAAGATGGTGGTTCAGCGAAATCCAAGAAAGTAATATCAGACTCAGGCGAAGATGATGATTCCTCAGATGGTGCAGGGGATGATGATGATGCCTCAATCTTGATATTAGCATTTTCTGGATAGCTGAATTCTCCTTTCAATGAATCATCTATGGTGATTTCGGACTTTGATGAAGATTCTTGAGCTGAATTTGAATCCACTGGAACTGCTGCTGCTGCTGTGGTTTTGGACTTTCTTGGCTTGGAATTAGATTTAGAACACAAGTCATCTGATTTGGGATTAGCCAAGCTTTGGCAAATGGCTTGAAGTTTAGCATCAACGGAGGAATGTAAAGGCGAGAATTCATTATTTAATTGATGTCTTAGATGTGGAAAATTAAGTCTAGCAAACTCTCCTCTTAGCTTATAAGCAGCTTTGTCATAAGCCAAAGCAGCTTCTTCAGCTGTATCAAAAGTGCCTAACCAAAGCCTGGTTCTGTTCTTAGGAAGTCTAATTTCAGCAACCCATTTACCCCAATGGCGTTGTCTAACTCCACGATAAAGCTTAGTAGCCTTCTGTGAAGAAGCACCACCAGTTTGCTTCATCGGGACTGGTTTCATACCAAGAAAGTTTGTAGAATTCAGATTCTTAGAATATGTTGAAGTAGGTGTTAACAAACCTAAGCTCTGTTGTTGTTGATGTAGTTGTAGTAGTTGCTGTTGATTCTGCAATTGGATCTGAGCTTGGATTTGCAATATCTGAGAAGGGGTTAGATGGTTAAGCCCAATTGAACCTGTTTCAGCTACACCCATATTGTTAAAACACGAATACCCTTGTGAAAACATTTGGGTAGCCGTTGATGGGATTGCACAGAAATCAGTATACAAATTAGGCTCACCAAAACTATAGAAAGAAGAAGAAGAAGTTGAAGGTGAAGATGAAGATGAAGAAAAAGAAGAACAAGAAGCACCTTTCATAAAAGGTTCAAGTGCTTTCATAAGTTCTTCTGTTAAAGGATCTGAGAAGTTACTGCTGCTGTATATATCTATAGCTGCTGCCATGGTTAATATCAAAACACACAATAAGTACCTGTTTCTAATATCAAAGCTTCAGAACAGGTAGAGATTTATAAAACAACAACAAAAAAAAGAGTTAACAAGCTTTCTACAAATCAAAGAACCAAAAACCAACCTCAGGGATTCAAAAACAGACCCTTCTGGTTGTTTGAACAAAGAAAACAATTTTTTTAAAAAAAAGAGAACCTTGATCTCTGTTCTGGATCACCTGGCTTTCAAAAACAAAACACCCAAAGGGAGCTTGATTTTTCTATAAAATTTCTGAAAGATTTTGAAATTGAAAATCTCTTTTGAAAGACAGACGACAACAGAAAGGGATCTAAAGAAGCGGGATGTAAGAGAGGGGGGAAAAGAAAATGTAAATACACACTTAATATTTTAGGTAGCCTCACTGATTTTTTTTCACTCTGAGAAATGTTGAACATCGCCTCTCAATTTAAAGACCTGCTATGTGCCTTTCTCTCTCTCTCTCCTTTCAAACTTGTTTTTTTTAAATATTATATTCATCAATTCGTTCCATATTTAATTGATCATCTTGTTAAAATAGTTATTTCATATTAGGTATTCACCTTAATAAATTAAAATTAAATTTTTCGTATACTACCTTTACAATTAACTCTTTTTAAAAGTATTCATATTTATTTATAAATTATTTTTTTATTTGTGATTTCTTAATATATACTCTCTATATCCCTAATTATTTGTTCACATTTCTTTTTATAGTTGTCCCTAATTACTCGTCCATTTTGACAAATCAAGAAAGGACAAAATTTTTTTACCTATTATACCCTCAATTAATTATTTTTTCAAAGGTAAAACTTTTTGAAAATCTTAAATTTTTAATACATCCACTTCATAATTAATAGGGGTAAAATGGTAAACTTACTATGTCAATAATTGTTTTCTTAATAAATGTGTCAATTCAAAAGTGAACAATTAATTAGGGATAGAGGAACTATATACAAAGAAAATGATCAACTAATATGAAACGAAAAGAGAATACGGTCATTCGGACTACCTGAGATCTATTTTTACCAACCCTCTACCTTTAAAGTTGGGATAAAGGTCTGAAAAATATCTCAATTTTGGTTGAATTTGCTGTTGCAATACTAAACCTTCATGAGCACATATTACCTCCCTAAACTATTTAATACCGTATTTTTTACCCCATGAACTATTTAATAGTGTATTTTAAAGGTATATATGTGCCCACGTGGACCCATTACTATTTATAATTTTGCATTATTTTTTATGTCCACGTGGGCAAATATATATGTTTAAAATACGGTATTAAATAGTCTAGGGAGGTATTAGGTCCTTATGAAAGTTTAGTATCGCAACAGCAAATTCGACCAAAGTTGAGGTATTTTTCAAACTCTTATACCTTTAAAATTAGTGGGACAATATTCCTTCTATCTTGGGTGCTATATTTTGTTAAGCTTTTAAATTTTATAATTTTTTTATACATAAGAAATTTGAAAGTTATTTTCGGGTTACAGCATTTTAATTCGTCATTAAATGGTGTATTTATATTATAATATTTATTTGTTGCATAAAAACCTTTTTTATGGCCAATTTTGACATGCGATATGAAAATAAAATGATATGAAGTTAAAATTTTGGTTTGAATATGGGATTTGAATTTATTGTATTGTATGTTCTTATCATAAAAATAGAAACTTTTACAAATTGTGAAAATTATTAAATTTTTCTTAATTTTTACAAAATATCAAATGAACAAATCATAGTTTATACTTTTATAGTATATAAGCATCAGAATATCTTAAGACATCATTAAATACAAATAATTTTATTAAAAATCACTAATCAATAATAATAACTTATTATTATTTAGTATAATTTTTTTATATGGTATGAACATTATTTTTACATTAAACATGAGTGTTTTTTTTTTTTGGTAAATTAAAAATGATGAAGCTTCTTTTACAAAAGGCAAACTTTGAAATGTATGGCAACGTTTCATACGAACTATCCTCTTTAATTTGAAATTTGAAGAAAATCTTACCAACATCAAGTTCAAGTTGCACTACAATATCATAAACTACCAAAATGGACATTTTTGATACATGAAAAACTTGTCTTTTAATTGAAACTTTAGCTACTAAAACTACTTTATACTTAAAAGTTAAAAAGATGGAATATTTGTTATGCCAGAAAAGAAAATTAAGGTTTGAATTTCAGAGAGAGAGGAAATCTTTTTAAAGCATTTATATTATTGTCGACAAAGAGGTAAAATTTTCTTGTTGCTAAATTGATATTTAAAAAATTACTCCCCTCCTTTCCATATTAGCTTATTATTATACTAAAAATAGTTGTTTATCTTATTAAATTAAGAAATTATAAATTATTTAATTTATATTATTTTTTAAATTAATTATTTTTATAAAAATCTTAAAAATAAATTAATTTATCTAAAAAATATCAATTAATATGAAACGAAAGAATACGAGTAGATGTAAAATTAGATGAAGATTGGTGGAGTAAGTTTGAGGCAAAGCTACCGTAAAAAATTAAGCATTCCTTGTCACATCTAGTTGGCACTGGGTCTTAATAAAGTAGAAAGTGACCGGTAATAACCAGTCAACTATATCGGCTACAACCACTAATGAGTTGCCTCGTGTTAATGCGCCGAACCAACCTCCATCTGTCAGTGTAAAACGCGTTTTCCTTATCCTGACGTTTCAGCGCCACATTGGCTAAATTTTCACGCATTTCAACTCATCTTTACAACTTTGACAATGAGACGTGAAACATTATAATTGATGTAACACACTTTCTTATTCCTCTAAAAAAAGTTTTGAAATTTATCATATAAATTAAATTATAATAATAATAATATTAATATATTTAAGTTAGTCTCACAAAATGAGGTTTAAAAGAATAGAGTTAAGTAAACTTTACCCATATATCTCAGAGGCAAAGAAGTTATTGTTGATAGACTTTTGATTTAAAAAAATAATTCAAATTAGTTTTAAAAAGTTACAAAAATAAAAGAAATAATAAAGAATGTAATATTAAGATTAATAATATGAATAGAAAACAAGACAATGCATTATCATTTTATCACCTACTAATCTTTTATCTCAATTTATGTCATTTAAGGGTGTCCAGAAATAGCAAAATAAAAGCTCTTTTCAAGAAGTAAAATTAGTGAGTAGTGAGATTCAAACACACGAGCACTACCTCATTTCAAGGAGGTGAAATTACTGGGCTACAATAGCTTATTATTAGTAAAAATTAGGCAAATAACAAAGTATAAAAAAGAAGTTACTTCATTTCCCTACTCTTTCATTAATTACCAAAAATCCCTTTTTTTAGTGTTTTTTCGGATGCATAATATAGCAGTGTGGATACTTAATATAGCAGCGCGGATACTTTAATTAATAACGGGCGGATACGTAAATTATTAAGTTGTTAGCAGCACAGATACTTAATTAACGGGCGGATGCATAATATAGCAGCGCGGATACTTTAATTAATAATGGGCGGATACTTAAATTATTAAGTTGTTAGCTACACAGATACTTAATTAACGGGCGGATGCATAATATAGCAGCGCGGATACTTTAATTAATAACGGGGGATACTTAAACTAATAAAGTATCTGGTTAAGTTGAATTGGGGGAAAATAAGGGATTTTTGTATTTTAGTAAAAGAGTAGGAAAATATTGAGAATAGGTAAAGAAGTGTTGTGTATTTAAGTAATTTTTCCTTGTTATATTAAGAATTTTCAAAATATATTATTTAATCATTTCATATATCATTTTACTTGTATATACAATATTTTTTTCCGACGAAGGGTGTCCAATTAGACACCCTAACCACCATGTGGCTACGCCACTGCACTTCTCTAAATACTTCTCCGATCTACATTTGCCTCTCATGAAATTGTTCAAAGTCAATCTTTCAGAAATCTACTCTGAGAAATTTGTAATGTATATAAAAAAAAAAATATTAATTATATATAATTTACGCTAGATTAGATTCTATGAATAAATTATTTTTCTTATTTTTGCAATCAAACAATATATAAAGCTAAATTAATTTTACTTATATATGGATAGCTTCTCTTTAATTAGCCATCAAACAATCCTTAATACTTTAATCAGCAACTAAACGACTCTTATGTATACAAATAAAAAATTTTAATAAAAAGAACATAAACTAATCTTTTTTTTTTTGTAAAGACTAAAAAACCATTTCTCCGGACCAAAATGAAGAGAGTATTTGTTTTAAAAGTTTTTCTCCGGTGCACCAAAAACTTGTTAAAGATAAACTAATTTTGAAAGGCGAAAAAGCTATTGTATAAACTATTTTTCTAAAGCTATAAAAATGTTAAGAAGTCCAAAAATCAATGAGTTTAGTCAATAGATGAGTATATATTTACTCATTATCAACTAATACGTACTAGATAAAATAAAATAAAGAAATAGAGTATATAAAGGTAGCTCTTGAATATCTAGAGAGTCGTTTATTCCCCTTTGTAACTTGGACACAACAAAAGACAAAGTTTCCTTTGGATATCATTCTCAATTCATACCAACTCCCATCTAACCAAATGCACACTCCTATCTAATTCCGTCATTAAAATGGACATGTTACAAGGATGACAAATGTGGTAATAATGACACATAAATATTTTTAAATAATTCAGCTCTTTGTCACAATATTGGACCTAGTAAAAGATAAACACGAAAATTTAAAATTTAAATTCCAAGGCCAGGTTTATCCTTTTTTAAAAAAGAAAATAATAATAATTTTTGGAAAATGGATTTAATATGAAATGGTTTAGTCACAAATTAAGATGTAATAATTTATTATAATTAACTGATAGTAAATCTTATGTCAAACTAACATGATTGCGCATTAATAAAAACGAACCGGTTTGGCAAGAAATAAATACTAGTCGTATTTACCATGATAGTGAGGTAATTAGTGAATACTTCTCCATTTTATTTTACTTAACTATTATATTAAAAATAAAATTTTATTTTTATTACTTGTCATTTTAACAAATAATAAAATATTTTTACCATTATTATGCTTATCACTAAAATATTAATTAGTGTTCATCAATATAAAAGGAAACACACATGGAGTATATGATTAATTAGGAAACTTTATCCACTTGTAACATTTCGTTTTATGAAAATCAAATTATAAAGTTTAATAAACACTTTAAAATATAAATTTTTATTTTATTAATATGAGATTTTTTTAAAAATAAATTAATTAGGTGGTGGATAGGGAATAAGTCAAAGTACCGGCGTAGAAGGGAAGTAAATAGTTTTTTATTAAGAAAATAAAAAAAAGTAGTCCGTAAAAGAAGTGAATGTGGAGAGTGGAGTGAAGAACATAATCATGTGGGCAGCAGAAGACAAAGACAATTTATCGTCAATTGCGGCGCCCATTGGATGTACAATCTAGAATTCTGTGTAGGGGTAATTTCGTCTTTCTCATCCTACTTTCCTTATACTCTGGTTCACGTCCTTAACCATGCTTCATTTTGGTACTCCCTCTATCTAAAAAAAAATAATGGTCTAGTCTGATTTGGAACGAGGTTTTTAAAAAAAAATAAAAAAAAATAATTTTGTAATTCTAAATTAAAGTTATATCAAATGTATTAAAATGTCATTTAATTTTGTGGTCTTAAACATGTCACTTGAAAAGTTGAAGTTAAAGTATTGTCAAAAAAGTAAAGGGAACATTCTTTTTTAAACAAACTAAAAAGGAAATTAGACCATTCTTTTGTAAACGAAGGAATATTTCATGGATGATATTTCCTTCATTCTTTTTTTCTTTAGTTAATATATTAGAGAAGAGTGGATATTTAAGTGACGTTTGAGTTAAAATAGAAAATTGAGTGTGCATAATTGAATGACTTTTAAGTTAAAATTGGAAGTTGAGTGATTTTCTGAGAGAAGAGTGCATAGTTGCAAGAACATATGAGATACTAACTCTTTATTCTTTTACGATTGACTTTCAATTTATATAATCTTTGAATAATTTTTCTTTCATGAGTTAATTTTCAAATTTGAGTTAAATTCAAAATTCAATCCTATTTGAACTCTAGATCCACACTTACATTGAATCTGAGTGTGAAAAATGGTGTTAGAATAAATTAAAGTTTTACATTAATTGAGAAATGAATTACCAATATTTGAAGCTAAACTAACTCACTCCAGTACATATTGGTGAAAATTATTACTTATTTTTTTCTCGCACCCAACACCAAACAATATATTCATTAGAACTCAATTAGATGATTGAAGCCTGATAAGGCAAAAAATGAAAGTAGTCAAAGAAAGCGGTAAACATGTTTTATTTTATTCAACTTTTTTATATAAATTTGGACAATTTTTCCTTCCTAAATCAGTTTTTAAGGTAAAATTAAGTTAAATGTCATATCTTACACCATGCACAACTACAAGAAGTCGATAAAATTTGTCTTTTCATACACTATATCACTTAATTATAATTGATTAATGTGTATTTTATCTCAATCATCAATTAATCATGAATTTCAACTTTAATTTAACTTTTGATTGGTTCAAATTTTCTTTCATTTCAAATGATAATAATTTTAAAGAACTCTATCCAGTATAGAAAAATAGTGATGATTATACCTAACCATGGTTATTTTTTCTTATGGATAGTTTATTTCAATTCTCTTCTAAAGGTTAAATGAAGAACATGATTAAGCCAATAATGGGATGATTTATAATATTTTCATCATTAATCAAAAGTGTCAAATTCGATATTCTTTTGTTGATAGCAAATGAACAATATAATGCATAAATTTAATCTAGTTGAGTCCGATATAGATACCAAATAAAAAACAAAAAATAAGAAAAAGAAGAGAACATGATTAACTATGGGTTATGGGCCTTTTTGGAGATACTCGCATGGGTTCACATGATCCTCCCAAGTTGCGTGAGAATGAAGCTATATTAATGTGGGCCCCATTATTCCCTCATTTGTGATGGGAAAGTAAGTGGGTCCCTTTGATTATCCTATCCGACGTCGTTTCTTACGTGGATAGCACTTCCTTGCCGTTATTTATTCGCATCTATTCAAAAAGAAAAAGAAAAATGCATTTACACGTAGATAATGCCAATATTTTCTTCTCTTTTTTCCCCATTTGCTTCTCTTCCTTTGAACGTAACACATATTTCTCCAAAAATAAAAATAAAACATTTATGTGAGTCACTTTTGTAATAAAAAGTATTTCAGTTCTATATAATAAAATTAAGGGATATGGAGCTATGATATATAAATGTCGAATTCCTTTCGATTATTAGTCTATATTTATTTTCAATTTCTTTATTAAAATTCCTAACTCCGTCATTGATATCAGATCATTTTCTCTAAAAAAATATATATATCTATATTTGATAGAGTAACAAGTACAGATATAAAATGAAATGGGGGAGTAATTTCTTGAACTACTTATTTATGCAATTTACGACTTCCTATATAAATGTGAATTTGATAAAGAGAATATGATTCTTACGGTGAACAGAAGTAATTATAAAAAATAGGTGTATTATATTATGGGAATTAAACAGCAGCTAATATTGCTTGATGATGTAACTTATTCTTCACTTACTGTATTATTTTTTTTATTGTTTTATTTTTATATTTTTTTTCCATTATTCTGGATCCGAAAATACCATAGAGTTGATTCTAAAAATACAGGAAAATGCCGGAAAGCAATTTTAAGATTTTTTTTTATACCAATATATAATATCAATAATTATATGAATAATGATTTAAAACACAATGGCGTAAAGTAATGAGCTTTCCTATAAGTCAATCCGGAGGCACTGAACGAAAGTTTCAAACATTTTTACTTTCAAAAAATAGAAGAACACATAGACAATTTTACAAAAAAAACAATAAATTATATAGAATACAAAAGAATAAAAATATACTCCAATGAGGTAGAAAATCTACAAAGTTGATTCAAAGCATAAGATATGTGAATAATAATATTCTAAAGCAATTAATAAAAACCTAATTAAATGAAGACCTTATATTACATACATAAGTTCGAAGCATTTACATAAAAGAAATATTTTTTTAAAAAAAAGGGTTCTAAGGCTTACACAATGTATAATTCAAAGCTAAATCGTGCAATGTATCAGGTACACAGCACCTCGTTACTGTTTATTTGTCACACTTCTTGAGAAGCAATAAATTTTAAAAAAATTATCATATCACCCCTAATTATATTATATCTAAATGTTGGAAAATAAATAATACTTGTTCCGTATATTTTTATTTATTCAGTATTGACTTGACATATCTCTAAAAAAATAATAAATTTTATTTATTCACCTTTTACCTTATGAATATAATATATATTTTCTTAAGCCACCTCAGTGGTGGGGATTAGGCAGACCCCTACCTGTTCATTACAAAGGTATACTCTATTTCTCTTGATTATTTTATGAATAATTTTCAATTGATAGCGTATGTGATAAGTGCGTTTGGTTAATGCATATGTTGAAAGCTGAACCAAGGTTTGACTATTTAGACAAGTATATTAATGGCACATACTGTGCAGCTTTGATTAATTCAATGACCTCGATGGATACGTACTATGCACATTGTGAAGTACACCACTTGAGGATTACTTAGTGAAGGCATACTTAGCACATTATTTTCTTTCTATATCAGTACACATTTGAGAGATGCTCAACAAATTATATGTTTCAAGAACATAATACATGTTTATTGCATCGGATTGTGATTTTTTCACTTTACCCATTTCACCTTTCTTCTCATGTGATTATAATCAATCGTAGATAATTCTATGATTGTAATATTTTAGGTAATATCCTAAATTAAATACATAAATTTTAATTTTAAATCTTATACTGAAATAACTCAGACCTTAGTGATGCCAAAATTGGTAAACCTATGATTAAGATTAATAATCCAAAGCATTTCTCAGTGCTTTGACCTTCTTTTTCATCTTATAGGAGTTGCACTTTGATCCACTTAATAATCACCTAATATTAAATCTTTTCTTTCTTTTATTTTTAAAGAACAATAATTTGCATTATTGACGCTTTTATGGGGCATTAAGAAATATTATTGCCAGCATGACTCATTATTCTGACCAAATTATTTTGGTTGACTTTCTTTAATATCAACGCTAAATGTTTTTGTATTATATTGACCTCAAAGAATTTTTGAAACAGCTTAATCACTAAATTAAACCGTCAATTTGTGTCAAGAAGTCAATACTTATATATGTATATTTATTAAACAAAAACTTGACTTTAATATACAATATAATTTTCCGGTGAAGCCGCAAAGGGGAATCGCTTGACACACCTCGCTCCACCCCTGCGTGCCATCATACTAGTTGACCTTTATATGAACATAAACATGCACGTTTATTATTTTAATTTTTGTGTTCGTTAGTGATCATATATATTGGACATTTCATATTTTATAAAGATAATAAGAGCACTAATTAAATTAAACTAAACTTTATGATGTTAGTAGCATAGAAGTTGACAAAAGTGGATGCCAACACAAACAAATTAAGACTTTTAAAGCTTATCAAGAAATAAAATGGTTTTGAGAGAAGTTGAAGTGTGCCACTACTCAAGAAAAAAAGAATTTTCAAAACGTTTAATTAATAAATTAGAACTCCTAAGTCCTAATCGTTATGGCTAACGGATAGACTTTCACTATGTATAATAATTGCAAAGAAATAAAAGAGTTAATTGATGCATGTAAATATGACATGTGGCAATTTTAATAATGCAATTTAACCAATCTAAAATAGTGGACATAACATCTTGATTACTATTTGAACTCAACGAGACCACGACTGTTTTGTAGTGTACATTAATTATGTCCAAATTTCATTTACTATTCCAATTGTAAACTTTCAAATTCAATACATAGTTATATATATATATATGTATAAACTTATAATAATAACTTCGTCACTCTTTGGATGCGATCCTTTTCTGAATCATGCATGAATGTGAAATGTTTTGTGCACCTAATTGTCACATATAGAGTTCTATCTGTATCATTGACGTCAAATTTGAGCGTAAAATACTAATTTGGGATTAATTAATAATATAACAAAATTTATACTAATCTAGTCTCAGTTTTCTTGGAATCGTTCAATCTCCAACTACAAATCAAGCTTGTACATGTCTATCGGTAAACCACATGATTAGAAAAATATTACAATAAACAATTATTGCTTCAAATCTACATTAATTAGTTCATTTGACCTTAATAAAGGGAAAAAAGAAAGAAAGAGAGAGAAGCACAAAACACTTCCATTATTGCTTTTAAAATTAGCAAAAGCAATAACAAAGTCAGATATAAAGGTCAGCACGCAAGAGTCTATTCACATAGATTAATATAACAATCTTTTAGAATAATATTTATTTTATTTATATATCAAACACACACAAAATAAAAATAAAAATAATTCTAAAAACACATTTCTCTTCCTACCAAACACCCCCTTAGATCCAGCTAGTTTTCCTCCATATATAGTGCCTTAGATGACTCGATATCCTTTAAATAAGACTTCCAAAGTCAACCCTTCACTCTTTCTACCAAAATTAAATATATATATAGGAATGAGTCAACCCTACCCTATGTTGAGAATATTACAACTTAAGCTTTTAGATGAGATGATTACACACTTCAACATAATATTAGAGCATACAAAGGTCCTGAGATTGAATCTCACCGCTACACATACAAAAAGAATTTTCACATGTTTGACTCATGAAAATAAATCAGGCTCACACGTGAAGGGGGCGGAGATGGTCACACACTTCAACACCCTACCCCCACCCCCACACAAAAAAAAAAAGGAAAAAATGAGAGAGAAGAAGATGTAAAACTTTTGGTGAGATTTGAACTAGACATTTTCTATCTTGCTTGGATGTACATATTAGAAGGGATCAATTATTAGTACTTCCCTTTAATTTACATTGGTCAGGCAAGCTTATTTAAGAAAAAATAAATTCTCATTTTGTGCATTCTGTGAAAATTCATGATCTGCAGTTATAGGTAAAAGTTATCAACCTAAGACCATCATAGTCCAATCTTTTAACTCAATGTGGATTAGAAAATTGTGAATTCATACATAATTAAATTGATATTGGGTTAATTCACTCATATTAAACTTTTTTTCACTATAACAATAAAGTTACCAATCTATATATGTTTATATGTTACATAAACATATATAACTAACTAGTTAAAGTTGTAATGACCCAGAAAATCGATTTTGAATTTTTATTATAAAATTACCATTTTACTCATCTCGATAGTTATCCCGAGTCACTTTTGATCAATTTGAGAAGTTGGTTTGGAAATTTTTGAGTTATTTGTTAATACGATTGTTTAGTTGACAGGTGATTTTAAATAATTAATTTTAGTTGGTGATTAATGGGGCAAGTGGTATAGTATAATTAATACCACTTAACACATTTAAAATAATAAAACCATAATTAAATAAAGGGGAAATTATTTCTTTTAGTCACAACAAGAAAGAGAGAAACCCTATGATGACGCTCAATTTCAAAGGAGGAAGCGGGAGTTCCTTTAGGTAACAATCTATTTAATTATTCTTTCTTATTCGTATATATTAGTGACAGGGTATGAATACCAATCATAACTAAATGGACTGGTAAAAAATGAGATGATCCTTGTTTTCTGACGGTACAAAATTAAGTCGGCTGAAAATTGGGTCTATACAATTCTTAGTAAGCGTAAGTTATTGTGGTTTGTGCAAAACAATTGATAAGTAGTAGTGGGTCTTCATAGTTTATTATATTGAATAAATAAGTGCTAAGGGCGGCCGACGAAAAATCAAAAGAATTCACGTTCTAGTAATTGTTAAACTTTATTGTTCAATTTATTTAATTTATTGATGGGGTTAATTAGTAATGATTGAATATGCATTATGCCATATACATATATGTGCAAAGAATGACTGTCATGATGTAGCAGTGATGGTTAAGAAACCAATCTGTGGCAATATTCTTGAAATTAACATATTAAAGTTATACTATTAAATTAGTTGAGATTTTAGGGATACAATGGAAATAGTAGATGTAATATTAGATAAGTTGGGGGTTAGATATTGCTGGTGCAACGTGAATGTAGGGGAAGCAGACCTTGTCTGCAATCATTGTTAATAATTACCAAGTGATTGAGGTAATAATTGGAATTATAAAAGTGGTAGTATAATGACTAAAAGGGTAGGATGATGGATGGCTTAAGGATTTGTTAAGTTACTGATTTTGTAACTTCATTAAATTGTTCCCCGTTCTTTTCTTTTCCTTCTTATTGATTATCTTATAAAGTTCAAGTTTGGTAATAATTGAGATATGTAATAAAATAGTGGGTGTATTGTGATACATAAAGATCATTAAAATTATGTTATTTTGAGATATTGAGACTAAACTCCAGACTTGAAATTTGGAAATATGAGAGTTGGCATGTTAGCAAGATAAGGAAATTGATTATAAATTTGAGTGAGTTTTTGGGTCTAGGCTAGACCTATAGTAATGTGGGTGTTGTTAGTTTCAAAATCTTATTGTGATTATTAATATGAATAGATTGCTTTGAGTTAGAAGTACAACAAAAAGGGAAGGCTCAAGTCCCGGAGTGCTTGTTTGATTATTTGAGGCAAGTGGATTTCTAAACTCTTGTTAAGTGTATGGAATTCGTGTATTTCCTTGTAATATGTGTTTGGGGGTAATGAGACTTGGTGACGGGTTGACTTGTCCATATTGATTAATTCTAATGATGAATAAGGGATAATAAATGGCAATGTGATTAATTGTTTGTGATGTGTTGAGAATGGTTTGAAAGGTTTGTTGAATCATTTTGATGTTGTATCATGATTGTGTTGTTGTGAATTGTGCAATGTTATGAAAATGGTCTTCTCCTTATTATTTGTGTGAACATGTCATTTGCATTGTTCTGAGACATGGTTGTGACAAGTGTTATGTGAACTGAGAAAGAATAAGAAATTAAAAAGGATGTACCATTTCGAGGGACGTATCGCGCGCCGCGATGGATACTATATTTCGAGGAACATGTCGCGCGCCGCGACGGATACTATATTTCAAGGGACGTATCGCGCGCCGCGATGGTTACTATTATCGAGGGTCGTATCGCGCACCGTGATGGATGCATGGACATATATGTCCCCCATGGGTCCCGGACTGAGAGACAGCGGATGTGTACCGTTAGGTCAGACATGCATCACTATACTTGACATTGCACATCTTTATTATTGGTGAACTTGGTCTTGTGTGTTGCTGATCTTACGAGTGCCTTTCTGTGGAACTTGTGATTGATGAATATTGAGCATGTTGTTGAAGATATGCAATTGTTAGAGTATTGTTGTCGAGGATATGAAATTGGTAGAGTGTTGTTGTTGAGCTATGTGCTTTGTAAATTGTGAGCTGTTAGGTTGGACTGGTGATAGTTGTGGAGGTTCGGTTGGTGTGTAAGGAGTACCCATATTCTATTCCCTTAGCTTGTGTTTAGAGGTTTACTTGCCGAGTACCGTGTGATTTGGTACTCACCCCTTGCCACTACATTTTTTTATAGGTTACTAGCCCGGACCTTTGTGATACTTTCCATTCTCTTATTTTCCGAGGCTTCTTGGAGATTTGTGAGGTAGTTGTTTGTCATCTTAGCGGACTTTCTTACTCCTATTTATGATCTTGTTCTATTCTAGAAACAAGGTCATTTGAGACTTGTATTTTTCTTTTGAATCAATTATAATACTTTAGTGGCTTATACACGTGACAACCAAATTTTAGGGGTCTTTTTGAGTTGATTATAAAATTTTCGCATTTTATTGTAATGGTTGAATTTCAGGCTGACTTGTCTTGGTGGGATAAGACGAGTGTCATCACGTCCATTTTTGGATCATGACAAAAGTAAAGTCAAGAAAACTATTTTTGTCAGATTAAAATAACTTGACTTCACCACTATCATATTAAAGTTGAAAAATTGGATTATTTTATCCATTGATGAATATACAATTGCAAACAAAATATTTTTTTCAGAAAAAAAAGAAGAAGAAGAAGATGATAATACTTTGTCAATTACACCGATCAAGTTATCTTGATAGATAGATTTTGTCATTATAATTGATAAAGTTGAGTGACTTAACTATTTTATTTTATTTATAATGAATAAAGTATAGTTACTGTAAATGTGAAACAAAATAGTTTTATGGCTTTATCATTATAGTGAGTATAATTGTTGTTGTAGGTAAGTTCTGTTAATACGTGATATGTGCCAAGAAAGTTGTTTAATTAACTATACTATCATGTTGAATAAAGTTCAATAAACATATATGAAAGTAGGGGTGTATAGGCCAGGTTAGTTGAATTTTTTTAAATATCATAGTAAATCAATTATGTTAGGTTTTAAAATTTATAAACCAAACTAATAAAGTCGGAATTTTCAATTTTTGATTTTTTTAAATTTTTTCCGTAAAATCTTAAATAAACATATAATTAACTTGTATACAATTATCTTAGGCGTTTTTATAAAGAAAAATAACATAAAACGGGAGACGAGTTATGACAAAAAAAATATAATAAAATGACATAAACTAAGTTATACTGAAAATCATCATAATCTAAAAGTATTAAAACATGTTGAAATCAGTATGGATAATAAGTATTAATTACATGACTAAGGCCTCATTTGTTTTCATTAAGATTAAGACCTCTGAATCTGAATACTGAACATTAAGATTTGCATTAAGAGTTAGGTGTCTAGATCTGAATACACATCTGAATATTAAGATGTGGTCTCCAAATCTGAACACTGAATGATTATTGTTTGTTTTCAATATCTGAATGTGCATATGAAATCAAACATTATATTAATAAAGTATTATAAAAAATTCATTTCAACAAAAAATATTAATTTTTGACTAAAAAACTATCATAATCATCAAGCATAGTATAAAAAAAATCATGAATAAAAAGTATTTTATAGGCACAATATAATATCAAAAAGTTCAATAAGTATGATAAATACTAGTTGAAAAATAATAAATAAGGTATCACATTATCAGCGCCTAACATATATTTTGGCTAATTAGAAAACCTAAAAAATTCTTATTTTTTTTCGATAACCTTAATCCAATTCTCTAAGTTGTGAACCTCTAACGATTTTTGTAGAGGACACTTTGTACTGTATAATGACTCTTCCCATCCAAGTCCATCTAATTTGTCCATATATTCTTCAAATGTAGGTGCACTATTTTTTTAATCATCTTCTCATCAATTTCCAATTCAGACGAATACATTTTTTTTCTTTCCCAAAACTTTTTTTCCAGCTGAAACTGAAGATTGGGATGGAGAATTATTAAGAGCTCCATTATTTTGGTCACCAACTAGTTCAACAACAATAATATATTAGTGTTATCTCACAAACGGATTTGATGATCAAAGAGTCTTAATAAAATTATTGACCTAAGACAAAATTCTAATAAGAGACCTCAAATATGTATACATAGTTATTATTTTTTAATTATGAATAGCATTTGTTTCACTCAGAAACCTTGATGAACATCAATACACTAAAAATATTATTGCAACAAGTGTTCTTGACAAACATCAATACACCCTAAGAAAATTATTAATATAAAAAAAATACTTATAAAGATTATGAAAACTTAATAGTTCAAGAGGGAAAAAATGGTGTTTGATTGAGAAAAGAGAGGAAGAAAGTTTGTAGTTGAAAGAGCAAAAGTTACGCAAAAACTGAGAGAGGCGATACAATATTATTTTATAACTTATTAAATAAGTTTGAATAGTGTTAAGATTCTCTTGCAGATCTAATCCGTTCAGACCTTTTTAGGTCCATTAAGAGGCTTTTTGAAAAAAGAAACAAATAGACTGAATGGGCTTAATCTGAATCATTCAAATTCAGACCTAAAAACCAAACACACTTAATGGACTGAATCTGAATGATTAAGATTCAGACCTCCATTAAATGCAAACAAATGAGGCCTAAATATTAAAGGAAAAAAATTAAGTTATGTATTTTAGTTGTCTAAATCAATGGAAAATTAAAGAAAGAGATATTGAGCAGTATTGTTATTCCTAATGTAAATTGAATTTCTTTTGTTAGCATTGGTATCGATTAGGTTTTGGTTTGGACTCTATTTGAATTACTAGCATTTATGGTCTACAAAACATACTAGACCATTCATGAAATTCTAAATCCAAATTTTAAATTTGGTGAAATTTGGATGCATCCCAAAACGTCCCAATACATTGTGTGTGTTCCGATTTCGAATACGTCGTTCAATGTCCCATTATATCGCGTCTCGGTTTTGGATACATTACTCAATGTTCCGATACATCGGATACGTCCTGATACATTACGTACGTACAATGATGTATTCCACCGATATTGTGTAAAGTGATGTATCCGAGAATAGGATTTTTTATAATTTTTTCAAAATGGTAGGAATTTTTAGAGAATATGATAAAGTAAGTTGTGTATTTAGATAATTTTTCCTTTAAAAAATTCTAAAATATTTATAAATTAAATTATAATAATTAAATTATGATCGAATTCTTTTTTGTCAATATCAAATCAAATCACTAGTCAATTTTTTTTTTCTCAATTAGACTAGAAATTTCAATTTATGAATTTTCTTTTTACACCCCCACAAAGACATTTAAGAAATGATATGTTTCAACTTTGAAGACAAGTACTCTTCAAAAATGAGTTTTTGGCTAAAAACATTCTCCAACTATACCCCAAACTTAAAGTGCATCCTTGTACTATCATAGTGAACAAGGAACATCCTTCAACTATTGAAAATCTAGCAAGTTTCAACCTTCTGTCAAGAACTGCTTGAAATCTAACAGAGCATTTTGAAACCCATGTGATAGTACCATAGTTTCCCTATTTGAAACTAGGTTCTTTTTTTTTAATCATAGTCAATCTTCTTCCTCCTTAAGCTGGTTAACCGGTAGAATCAACATCGATCATCTCTAAATATCAGTACTTCGTCTTTCTGCTGACGCCATTGAGTGCTCACAGTGAAAGAGCAGAAACAAAATGAAAGATGGAGATTTTGTAAATATGTATTATAATGTGAATGAAACGAGAAATATGTTAGTAGCATTACCAGATGAAATATGCACAAGATGTAATTGGATTGACATTTCTGACACTTGTATGATTTTATTTTTTTTGCAAAAAGCATATACATATACATTAGCATAATAACAATAAGTTGTTAGCTCTTAACTAAATTTTGATTGCTAAAAATAAAGAACCAAATTGAGAGGGAAAATATTTCATGTTTTTGTAGAATATGGACACTGTTACCTTCATTGGTTTTGGATCATTATCGGAAAAAAAAAAACTAACTATGATTGCTATTGCCTTTAATTTACCTTCTTCTAATTAAGAGTAAAGACAGTCTGAACAACACATATACCGCGTATGAAAACAATCATTCTTCATGTTCTTGAGGGGTCAGTATCTGCACGTTTGTATGATTTGTCTTTGCATTATTTCATCACAGATTTAAAAATGACCGGGGAGGGTGGTTATGGAAAATGAAAGTTAAAATTCATATTTCTGAGAAATGAGAGAATGTGAAGTGTTCGAATCTGAGGAGTTTTTAGTGAATTTCACCCACTCCGTTAGATTTTTAATGGTCTTTAACTAATGGATGAAATTTGTTAATGTTTAGATATTTGAAGGATGTTTTTTGTTAACTATGATATTACAAGGATGTGCTTTAAGTTTAGAGTATAGTTCAAGGATATTTTTAGCCAAAAACTCCTTCAAAAATACCCTAGCATTTATCATTTATCAGTATGATAACTAATTAATTACTGTAAGCTAAAAATTTGTACGTCCTAATATGAAAAGCATCACCAAAAAGGTTTATGGCATGCATGTTATCGTGTAACAATTGCAGTTGGCTCTTTGCTTAGTAGTTGCCATTATCAAATCTAGTTGAGTGAGATAATCACACAAATCATATTCATCCTTATGTTGTCACATCAAAGTCAATTTTCATAAACAATACTCATCAAGAAACTTATTACTCCAAGACCTAAGTTGCAAAAGGACAACAAACCACTTGCATGTATTTCATTAATTAACTTTGAAATTTATCACCTCAATAATTCACATTGTAAAGTTGATTTCACCTCTTCCACTATAATATCTCCATCATTGTCATATCATCTTGAGAAAAAGTGTATATAACTCTATATGGGACAAGAATGAAGATGTTTCTCTTGTTCAATATATGTGCAACATAAATTTTAGAGGAAAGAACTCCATTTTAACAAAATCAAAAAAAGAAAAACATTCAAATTTGCTGATAAACTTTGATGAAATGGTTCAAATTTGTCCTCAATATATATTGAGATCAAATTGTAATGATTCGTATGATAGTTTTATGCTTTAGACTTATTTTCTTCAGTGATCCTTTCTATAAATTTCTTTTGTTATTTATTATTTGTGGAAATGAGTGACAGAATTTTGAGGTTATCGAATGTGTTGAGAAGAACATTTTCAATTTTGAAAGTCAGAAATTCAAAAAGTTTGGCCAAAGTTGAAATTTTGGATTAACAAGGTCAGTATGAGTCATTGCGTTTACGAAGGGCATTTAATGCATGCCTAGGGCTACTAGACATACTTATTTGTTCTTTTCAAATCCATTATTCATAATTCAATTTTCGGAGCTAGAATTTTGGTGATTTCAAGCTTAAGGGGATTTAATATTGAGTTTTACTTTTACATCCGTTTTTACTAATTTATTAAATGAACTTAGTAAGTTGAAAGGTTCTCCTATAGGGTTTGGGCAGGTGTTATCACGATTTATAATTTTTGAATCGTGACACAATATACACATACCTTTACAAGATTGGTCTAAATATGTCACTATTGATTAACAACAATAACTTTTCAGTACCATGGACTTTCATTACTTAGTAAAAAGGTCAATTATGCCTTTAAACTATGTTGGATCATCCAATTTTGACCTTGAATGTTGAAGAAAGGGATCATTGTTTTGATGGGAACAATATAAACTTCTTCATCACTCAACATCTCAAATGGCAAGGTCTCTATATCCCCAAAACTAAAATTAACCACTCTCAAACCTCAAATCATTCGTAATAAAACTCAAATAATCAACAATTGCTTTGTCGAAGCTCTATCAGCACAACTCCATCACCATTCATTAATAGTGATGCCAGAGTTCCACATCAACCTCCTAATATCAATGCAAACCTTCTAACAGAATATCTAGTTTCTAAATCATTTGCAGTAATATTGTGGTGATCAAAGAAAGGTTACAGAGGTTGAGGGCAGGCTGTGTTAGGACAAGTAAAATAGTAATATGGAAAGATGGTAAATAATGGGTTGAGAGATAGTTTGAATGCGATATTTCATGTGTCCTTTGTGTCATACGAAAAGAACTCATGGTGGACTTCAAATAATGCTGCTTTTGAGAGTTGAGAGGATCAATTATAATGATGGTAATTGATTTGGAGAGATGATTGATAAGTTTGAGAACAAAAGTCTGCACAATGTCAAAAAATTCATAGGCAAATCTGACCACTTCACTTAATTCAAGCCAAATTTGATAGTTTTCCTTGTACAAAAGTCCTATATGTTGAAAAGCTTCCTCTGTTGGTACATAATGGCGTATTTGAACCAATCTTATAACGAGGGTATATTTGGCCTCAACTACTAACAAATGGCAAATTTGAACATTTTCCCTTCACAAAATGATCAATCAGGTGTCATTGGCTCAACAATTCACTATGGTAGCTTTGAAAGCAATTGATATATAGCCTCAAACTATAATAAAAACTGCAGCACTCATCTAATGAAACTCATTCTGTTGTGATGTATGATCACCAAGAATGTTAGACCATTTTCTAACTATTTTACATCAACCGGACTGTTATACAAGATTTCACAAGTACAATAGATCATGTTAAAACATGAGCAACCAAAAAACTTATAGAAAATGAACCTCAAACAGAAGATTTGGAACCAACTAGCAGTTCTCTGAGGTCCCATTGGACGAATCCAATTCTGTCTTGCATCTGTCTTTGAGGTCGGTCAGTGTAACTAAACTACCTTCCTGCAACAAAAAAATGAATACATCATCAGGTTCATACTAATGCTGTTTAATTGAGCTGGGAGGGGGTGGAGAGAGAATTGGGGTTTGCATGAGTGGGAAAGTGTTTGTGCAGAAAGTAAACATGATGCAACTAAGCATCATTTACAGATTAAGTGCTTGCCTGAAGAACAAGGTCAATGTGGCAAGATCATGACCAACTACTCTAGTTTAACATGGAGTAGTTTCCATCAACTGATATTTGCATTAACAATGGTTCAAAGAAATTAAAAATCAGGAATTAGACAAGGTTTTTATTACTTCACTGCCAAAACATGGCATATTGACATGTCTTAAGCATGCATGTTTCTTTTGAGGGCAAGACCAAATTGTTTAGGGCTATGAATATATACAAATGATGGAGCCAAATAGCAAAAGAACAGAGAATAAGAAACGGAACGGTGAATCAAACATTCAATGGTGAAGTGATACTCGTGTATTATATAAATGTGATATTTATACAACTTCTTTCATTTTTTTTTCAAATTATTTTCTTCTTTCATTGAATTCATTATATCAATGTATCTAAGAAGCATAAATCAGGGTGGTGACTAAAAGAAAATAAGTAACAGAACATTAATTGAATGGACTTTCTAATATTCTCTCTAGTTGGCAGTTCACAAGTGCAACTACATCTCTAATCACTATTTATTTACAGAACAAAGTTTTCAGAAATGGAAAGAACATGATCTCACAAAACACTGATATGCTTATTGATGTTCTAACAAGTAATCTCTGGCTACTGGTCCTGACAAACTCCACCAGGACAGTAAATTAACAAAGAGACTGCTATGAATTACAACATGGCTAATATGTCGGGTTGCAACTTGCAAGTAGTGTCAATCCCCCATTCCTCCGTGGGCAATTGACAGATTGGGAATGTTCTATTTTTCAGTAAAGAGGTAAAGAGACACTTACTGCTTCCTGTCTATTAGTAACAAGACAACATGATTTTCAAATTGAATATTGAACTTAGATAAAACATTTGCTCTGCACATTTGTCAAAATTTGAAGATTACTTTTTGAGAATGAAAAAAAACCTCCAAACTTACATAAATGTTTGAAGATTACTAAAAGATAACAATCTTCTAATTTATGAACCATGTGCCCATCAAAAGGCAAAACATTAGCTCTGCCCATTTGTCAAAGTTTGAAGATTTACTTTTTGAGAATGAAAAAAAAATCTTCAAACTTTGGCAAATACTTGAAGATTTCTAAAAGATAACAATCTTCTAATATATGAACAATGTTCCCATCAAAAGGCATACTGATGGAACAAGTATGTGTCCTCGACGTGAATGATCCAACTAGTATAAAAATACAATGCACCACACCAAAAGCTCTAACAATGGGAGTTAACTTTGATAAAGAAAAATCTTTCAGCTGGATGGTCAACAGAGAACATCCATCAGCTTGACAGCTTCACAACTCTCAGTTATTATATGTAAAAGTTGAATTGAGTATCTATACCAACTCAGAGACTGAACAGGTCAGTTAGCAAACTTACTAGCTGGTCAGCTTCCCGTTGAAAAATGTGCTCCATGTGTTGAAAGAGTGACTTCCAGTGACCCACTAAACTTGACTCAAGATTTGCTGCTTCAGTATTCTTTTCTGGACCCTCCTTCTGAAGCTCTTTACCCTTGCCACTTCTTTCAACTAAAAGACTTGCTTCTCTCTGACTCTTCTTTATGGCTAGGTATTTGAAAACAGTATTTGAGTAAAGAAAAGAAGCAAGGAGAAAAAGAACAAGGATCTTAAGTTTAATTAAGTAACTAAAATATTTTTAAGCTGGCTCACCACTTATCCGACCCTTGGTATCCTGGTAATGTAGGTCTAACCATATATAAGCAGCTGATTATCACAGAACAAAGAAAACTAAATCAACACTCCACTAATATGAACTGAAACATGACGGGATATAAGCTCAGAAGGACATTAATCAATATAATGGTCTGCGAGATATTTTTACCTTTGGTGCAAAAGGTACAAGAGCAAGCTTTGATTGACTCAATGCTAGCACTTAAACCTGAATTATCCTCACAAGTTTGTGTTCCTGTACATGTCTCAAGTTTAACTCTTGACTCCTGTGAATCTGGCAATCTTGCCAAGTCTACTGACCCAGACTGACTCATAACCAGATTATCAAGACCAAGTTCATCAGGGCCATTAGGAAACATATCCTCACTTTCAGTGCCCTCACTATCCTCGTTAATTTCACAACTCCGGGCAGCATCATGGTCATCAGTTCCGGACAATGCTGGCACTGGCACCCCAGTTACCAAACCATCCATATCATTTATAACTTCAGAATTTTTCTTTGGAATTATTTCCCAATCATTGACAATTTCAATAGCACTCCCACAAGCATCATTGTTCTCATTGTTATCTCCGATTGTACTTTGGCAGATAGCAGTAGTTGAATCAACTCGCAACAAACTGGGATCCTGGTTGTCATTTGGTATATTTGTAATCCCTGATACAACATCTACCTTTGATGACTTAATCTTGCTACAAGGCCGAGGACCAACACAAACACGTTTTGCATTATCTCCATCATCTACCAAAACAACTTTACCCCCTAGATTTTCATTTCCCTTATCTACACACTTTAGACTTGAATTCCCCAAAAGTGCAGAAAATGGTCTCTTGTTTCCAAGCTGATTCGTTATATTTCCCAAAACAGGACGACTTTTAGGACACCTTTCAACAGCATTATCTTCATCCATCCTGCAATCACTAATCCAACATGAACCCTACCAACAAAAATCAATCTTTAGCCCTAAAACACATAAATTTCCATGACCCAATTCTCAAATCTACTACAGTTGATGAAAAAATCTTATATTTGATACAGACCAACAATAAAAATGAAAACTTGATAACCTTAACACGTCTAATCAATACTAATCACAGAAGCAGCAGCTACTGTACAAATTAAAACCCTAGAGAAAATTTGGGCAAATCAGAAGAACAACAAAATTAACAAACTTTAATTGAAATTCTAATGTACCAATCATCAATCAGGTTCTTGGATACTAACCTTGAGAAAGGGATTTAACACAAAATCCAGAAAGATTGATAGAACCCAATGTACAGTGTTGAAATTAAAAAATTGAATCTTGAATTATATTAAAGCATCTCCATTGATAAAGGTGGGTTTTTTTTCTCTTTGGTTACAGTGGATTTGCTACACAGAAATGAAAATGGTGGAAGTAAAAATTAAGTTTCAGCAAATTTGTGGGGCGGGAAATCGAATTTTGGTAAAATTAAGGGTCTTTAAGTTTTTGGCCCGCCTTGTATGTTCAAAACCTATTAACAATGGGCGCGACTTTCTTACTTGGAGGGAAAATGATTGGGCCATTATTATAGTATAGCCCACATTAGATGGGCTGGAAATTCAATTGGCTGAATTCATAGCATAAAATGGACCTAACTTACCACTATTTGTTGAGAGTTCGCCAACATGTATTATATTAGGGGCAAACTACATCAATCCCACTACATTATATTCTAATTGCTATGATTTTCGATAGTTTCAAATATGACTTTATTTATTATATTTCGTGCTTAGAATACATGACTTTGAATTCACGAGATACGTGTATTTGTCAAATTTTTAAATCAAGATACATATTTTATTTGTTTAAATTAATTGATTGTAACTAATTTCCTTAATTAGAGGAGTAATTGAGGATTTTCATGATACGTGAACAATTAATTCTGAAAATTTAAATTAATCAAATTTCTTAATATTAGGCGGAAATCAAGGAGTGTATCTATATTTAATTAATTTCATTTTATTATTCTTTGAAATAATAAATTCATTAATAGAAATGTTTAGTATTAATTTTGTGTATTTGTTATCTGTATATTGTATTAATTTGATGTATCAAATATCAATTTCATACGTTATATTCAAAAACATGTATTTTGAATACATAGTAAGCATATACATCTAATTATGTGTATCTATATATGGAAAATAACTTAAACACATGAATTTAGGAACAAATCATAATTGCGAGTATTTGTCGTATCTTTAATCCAAAAAAGATAGAAAAATTCAAAATTCTTCCCTTTTTTAGCATCTGAAATCATAGATATATAGTATATGTCGTATAATATGTTGCTCGTTATGCATATGATGGTAGAGTATCTATCGTATCATATGTTGCTCATTGTGCTTAGATCCGACGGACATCCGTCAGATCCATCAAAATTTCCACTTTTTCGTCCCTCCTACTAATGAAGATTTGAAGAAGGCCCTCAAGTATCGGAGATGAAATTTGAGTCAACTGGAGAAGGGAACTGTTAGAGAGAAACCATGACTATAATTTGGCAAGAAAAAAATACAAATAAACAACTAGGACATAGCATAAATTTCCATTAAAGTCATCCTCTTTGCAGTAAAATATATGAACTATACTTGATTCTTAGGAGTAAAATGGTTGATTATTCGCTTATTAGTGGAGGGAGAGATGCTGATAAGGTTGGAGATTGAGGGAAGTTGATAAGAGAGAAAAATATTTGAATGTTATTAAAATGTTAATTGTGGAATTTAAATAGAAAGATAATTAATCAATCCTTATTTTAAGGGATGAGTATCTAATTGTATCTTCAATAATATAAGGTATAAAATCCTAAAAGTGGTAATATATGTAATTGTTTGATAGTCGATGTAAGATTAGTATATATGGTAGTGATGTATGTCTAATAAGGTAGTTTATCCTTATATTACAGACTTAATTGGCATAAAATAGTCTTACTTTGTAATGTTTGCATTATATATTTATAGATAAACTACATAATTAGACATACTTCATTATCATATATTCTATTATTGACTATATTTTTAAAATATTATGTGTCTTACCATTAATTAAGAGTTTCCTATCATACATTGAGGAATATACATTTAGAAACATGTTTTTTGCTACCAGATATACTAAAATATGAAGGGAAGCGGGCGAGATTTCGTTATGTGTCCCAAATACATGTGAATCACATTAGATACATATATTTGTATGTATCTAATGTGATTCGCATGTATCTGAGATATCATATACATAGAAGAGTGATGAAGAGGGGCGAGGGAGATGAGCGAAATTTGTTATATACGCAATGATTTATTAGTTTAATCATATGAGTATTAATTATGTATATCAAAATACAATAAATATATCGCACAATATTTACAATGTATTTGGTCATAGTTGAATAATATAAATACAGTAAGAGACCTCTTTAAGGTGAATTGTTGCACTTACGTACTGAAATTATTTTTGATTAGCTACAATACATTATCTTGATATTTAATTGTTATACTGTTTATTCTCTAAAAAACATATTATAATAATAGTAATAAGGTATTGACAATAATGTGTCTGGTGGCACACTTGTTAATTGTTACTTGTCATTTCATTTGTATACAAACTGTCATAAGATGAAATAAAAATAAACGTGTGTCCTATTAATTTTTAAGTACGTTTAATACAACTTCAGGAAAAAATATTTTACTCAGTATGATTTTAAGGACTGAATACAATATTGAATATAATATGCCATTATTCTTAGGCCAAAATTGCTAAACAAAATATTGGGTAAAAAATATGTCAATTTTACGTTAGTTCTTCAAATTTTGATTTTTCAGTAGTATGTATCAATTTCTAAGTCGATTCCTTCAGTATGCACCTAATGAAATGGGCTATTTTTTTAATTCAGAATAAGTTATTTTAAATTTGTGTTTTAAAGTTTAATCCAAAATAGGCCTGATTTCATGCTTTTTGAAGTTTAATCTTTTTATCACCAATGAAACTAAATTGAGTGATCAACTCTTTGAAATTCTTTGTTGATTAAGTCAATTTTTTATTTATTAAAATAAAATTCAGTTTGCCAGTCTTTTATACAAAAAAAAAAAATTAAATTGAATGGTAAATAAACCTTTACAATCTGTGTAAATGATTAAGGAAACTTAACAATAATGTTGTTAGTGTAAGTGTGCAGAAACACGATATGCAACAATATGAATTGTATAAAAACACCTTATAAAGCCTCCTTAGTGTTAGAAATCCACCAATGAATTTTAATTTTAATTTTAATTTTTAATTTTACTATTTATTTTAGCAATATGAATTGTATAAAAAACACCTCATTAGTAAATAAATAATTTTAGTTTACTATTTTTTTAGAAGAAAATAAAATTAAAATTTTATCACCAAAATGATCACTCAATTCAAACTTGTAACCTCATAGGTAAAAGAAACAATTCATATATGTTTTAAACTACTTAATTGAGAGTTTAATTAATATAAATTCTTAATATTTTTTTTTATACTATTATATCTAGGGGTGTGCAAAAACCGAATCGCGATAAAAGTGTTATTGGTTTATTGTTATTGGGTTATCGGATTAACTGGTTTTTAATGGTTTTATAAAAAAAATATTGGGTTATCGGTTTGGTATTGATTTTTAATATTGGGTTATTCGGTAAACCGATAACCCATTAAGATAGACTAGTAATTTACTACTTTTATTTGTACATAAATATTATATATTAATCTCAATATCTTAATTGTTACTATCTTTGTCCTTTAGCCTTCAATTCACACTTCACAGTGACTTCGAGATCACAATTTCACATTATAATAAATGTTAAAATCTAAAATAAGAACCCTATTCCTCTTAATTTCTCTTTGTGTTACGCTTGTATAGTTCTTTTCATGTTTGTTATTATTGTTTCTATTTTAGGAGCATTTGTAAAGTTACATTATTGTGCTTTCGCATCAAATTTATTAGAAAAGTCATATATTTGTTTTATAAGTATTTTTTTATTGGTTAAACCGAAAACCGAACCTTTAAGGACCAAAATCGATAAAAAATATCTTATTGATTTAGTTATTGGTTTAACATATTTTAAAACTAATAAACCGAACCGACCAATGCCCACCCCTAAATTTATATCATTTAAAAGATATTTATAAATAAATATTTAATTTATAATCTCAAAAAATGGGTCAATCATCTATTATAGTTATGATATAATATTGTAAAATACCTGCTATAATAGATAATAAGTACTCCTTCCGTCCAACAATCGTTGTCCACTATACTATTTTAGGATGTCCAACAATACTTGTCCACTTTATGAAATCAATGGATAATTTTAACTAAATTCCTAATTTACTCTTATCATTAATTATTGTCATTTCCCTTTTACATTTTTCAAGACATTGTATTTATTATATTCAAAGGGTGATATAGTAAAATAACCATTTTATTTATGGTTTCTTAACAAGTGTGCAAAATCAATAAGTATTGTTGGACAGGGAATTGGAGTAGGAAGTAATATACAAATTAATAATAAATGATCATAAAAAATACAAACCAAGAAATAATAAAGAATTTTAGTGTAACATCAAATTGATCAAATAGTGGTATCACATATGAACGCACATTATATTACGCATCTCAATAACTCAAAACAAGAATGATGTGTTTGCACAATTTATTTTTAGGGAGAAATAGAGAAGTAATTTTTTAATTTGTTGACTCATTCATCCTTTCTTATTCACTTTATCTCCAAGACAAACTTCAGGGTTAAATAATGGTAGAAATTAGGGATACCAACTCATGTTATTTTCATGCTTGCCTCAAGAACATGATCGTCCAAAATTACATTAACAAATTTTCTATTGTCAGTGGAGATATAATGCACACTCAAAAAGATAATTATGTTAGAAAAAATTATATATATATATATAAAGAATTATTAAATCTCTTATTTTATTTGAAAGAGAATATTATTTTATGTCCTAAATTATTTATTCCTTAAATAGCCTTAATTAGTTATTACTCCAAATAAATTATTAATGGCTCTATTACAATTATGACATAGACTTTATACTTCATGATGATAATGCGTCATCAATTCTTTACCATTTTTGGATTATAATCCTTTGGTCTCAACGCATTAGAAGGTGAAGTGATTTTTTTGATCTATAAATATAGAAGTCTTTTCCTATTTTGAAAAAGATAAGTGAGAACACGCCAAAAGAAATTATGCTGCTTCTTAAATTTTATTGCTAAGTTTTCTTTGGATTAAATTTTTGTCAGTTTTTGTGCTCCTAATTTTATATTATAAAAATTTTCTATAATATTCATAAAGAAGTATTTTTCGTAAGACTTTCAACAAATTAAAAATATGATATTAAATTTTGTAAGAAACTACTACATATAAGTGCAAATTTACCGTCAACAATCCTACCTAGTGTCCTAGATGCTTGTTGTAACATCCGTAACTTTTAGAAAAAGTTCGAATCATTTTCCATATGCATATAAATCCGATTTCGATGATTTCTAATTTATACATGTGTTAAGATCAATTCCTAGTGTTGTAAGTGTATTAGATGTGAATTAGAGTTATAAGGAACATCTAGCACTACGTCGAGTTCAAAGTTTCTCTATCAATTAAGTTTTATCATGAGATGATGAAAGAGTCAATTCAAACGTCCATATCTCATAGAATATGAATAGTTAGGTAACTCATAATCTATCAAATTAAATGTGTATGAGTCTTCTTTTCAACACCATCAATTGTTCATTAATTCGAGTTTGAAACATAAAGTTATGATTGTTTTACTAAGACATATCCAAAATGACTATAATAGTAACACCTATCAATTCATAGAATCGCCAAATAATTTAGCGTATTGCCGAACTTGCATATTATTTAAAGTCAAAACAAAAAGTCCTTTACTACAAGTAAGCTAAGCTATTAATCTAATATTGGATAAATATTCAAACCCAATAATGAAAAACAAAGAGTTTCTCTTTTTCAAATAAAAAAATAAAACAATTTTTCCAAGAAAAAATGGCCAAAAAAATATTAGTCTTGATCGACGACCAATCTCATCCAAATCCCAATTCATGATTCACCCATCCCTATCTTGATCTACATCGAAAGGCGCGCCAAATATATCAACTTACCTCAATTTTCCTCCAATGACATAACTCCACGTGGCATGTCATTCGTGACTCCACGTCACACTAACGTTCCGTATAAACTATTTCAATTCTTCTCCTAACCTCCTCTCAACATTTCCATTTTCGAACCTCCATAACCATAACACGTCTTCTTTCTCTCTCTACCTATACATACACAACTCGTACCTATACATTTACTGATTTATCGTTTTCGTTTCAAGATTCCATGGAGCTTCAAAAGATCAGCTCAAAGTGTCTCCAAAACAGTGAAGAAACGGCGGAAGTGGTGAACCGGCGAATCAATCTGCTGACGTTGCATTTGAACCCGGTTCAGGACACCCCGGTTCAGGAATTGGAGCTGCTAAGATGCGCAGGGAAGATGAAGGCGATTAACGTGAGCACGGAGACGCTGTCGGAGTACATGAGAGGGAAGCATAGGGATATACAGGAAGAAGTATTTGCTTACTTTAATTCAAGACCGGAACTTCAAACACCGATTGAGATATCCAAAGATGAACATAGGGAATTGTGCATGAAACAGCTTGTGGGTTTGGTAAGGGAAGGTGGAATTAGGCCATTTAGGTATGTGGTTGACGATCCGGCTAAGTATTTTGCGATTGCTGAAGCTGTGGGAAGCGTTGACATGTCACTTGGCATCAAAATGGGTGTTCAGTACAGGTAAAAAAATAAATTCTCCTCACCGCCTTGACTTTAATTTTGACATATTTTCACTATTGAGGTCAAATTTGTTTGTGAAAACATTTTTCTTCTGGAATCACACAGGTGGGTATGTTGTTGTTGTTTTCATTGTTGATGCCCGGAGTAACAGTTATATCTGTAATTTGAGTTTAGAGTAGCACTGATATTTATATATGTAATTTGAAATATTAATACGTATTCATATTGCTGATTTTGGGTTTTAGCTAGCCTCTGTTTTGTTTTTATAGTTTCTCTTTTTCGGGGAGGATTTAGAGGTCTGTGGAATTTAGCCACTTAGGTGTAGTTGTTATGAAACAGTTTGATGCTATGTGAAAAATCATTTATTTTGTGCTGATTATATACCAGTAAGATCATTTACAAGGACCAATAGGATCCAGAAATATGCCAATATGCAAAATGTTTTCTTCCTTGCAGAATGCATTTGATGAAGTTTCTGCAGATCCTTTTGGGGTTATATAGCTTTATTTGAGTTCAAGAGCATGCATAGAAACAAGATAGAAAAGCTTCCTTTTGAATAAGATTGTATGGACCAATCGGATTTGTATATTCTCAGAGAAGATACTTCATAGGATTCTAGTCAAGACCTTGATTGCTATTTGATGTTTATTGAGGAAAGATCTTCAGTATAAGGCACAGACAATGTTGCCGCTCCACTTTAGTATACCATATCTCAGATCTAATCCGGATCAGATCAACTATAGTGTTTCCTTCTTTATTGCTATTATGTACAAATGATTTAAGTTCCTAGTATAACTTATGGCCATGTTGCACCTAATTGCCAACTTATCATCTATGCAAGTATGCGAAAGCTAGAATTTGATGCTTCTCAGAATGCATCATTTCCAAACCTTAAGGTTGTTGGTGATCAAGAGTACCCTAGTAAAACTTACATACCATACGGTCTTCTTTTCTAATCCTCCCTTTGTTACTGTATGATTCAACATGGTGTATTTTCTGTTCTAGTTGCATCTTTTCCTGAATCTCGATTGCTATAGCAACTATGATGGTATCTTATGTTTTGAGTTTCTCATTAATAGAGGTAATAACGAATTCTTAACGGATTGGACTTTCAACACAGTCTATGGGGAGGTTCTGTTATCAACTTGGGAACTAAAAAGCACAGAGACAAATACTTTGATGGTATAGACAATGTGGACTACCCGGGATGCTTTGCAATGACGGAGCTTCATCATGGTAAAATGTTTTGGACTACTACTTTTATTCTTATCGTTTCACTATCAACTTCCATTTTGTACTCCCTGGTCAATGTCTATGATGTTTATATGTTCTTTGGTCGTGTGCACTACACATACAGTTGTTTTAGCAATTGAGTTAAGGGAGATGATGTTTGCGTATAACATACGTAGCTAAAGTAGTGATAAATACTTTACACATTGGCTCAATGCATATAACAAATGTTGGTAGGAATTTGCAAGATTAGGTTGTTCTGTACGTGTTTGTATCCTTGACTTATTTACAGCATTATGTTCCAAAGAAACATTCAGATCATTTTTTCGTCCTCTTTTTCTAAAGGAATATTACGGAATATAACTGGGATATCTGAACGTTGCAGAATGTGGTTAGTATTGCCCAGGCAGTTGATGAAGTATATATCAATTAACATCCATAAGAATGCCACTTATTTGAATCAAAACCATTACCATATAGTTCTGTTATTTTGATAATTAGGACACTTGGATTCATTCTAATCTAGTTTGATCCTTTTGCTAACCAGGTTCAAATGTCCAAGGTCTTCAGACAGTTGCCACCTTTGATCCACTCACAGATGAATTCATAATTGACACGCCAAATGATGGGGCTATTAAATGGTGGATTGGTAATGCTGCCGTTCATGGGAAGTTTGCAACAGTTTTTGCAAGACTGATGTTACCAACTCATGATACAAAAGGTGTTACTGACATGGGTGTTCATGCATTTATTGTTCCAATAAGGGATATGAAAACCCACAAAACACTGCCAGGGGTTGAAATACATGATTGTGGCCATAAAGTTGGCTTGAATGGAGTAGATAATGGTGCGTTGAGATTCCGTTCAGTAAGAATTCCACGAGATAACCTTCTTAATCGATTTGGAGATGTTTCACGGGATGGGAGATACACCAGCAGCCTGCCTACAATTAGCAAAAGATTTGCTGCCACACTTGGAGAACTTGTTGGTGGTAGAGTTGGCCTTGCGTATTCATCTGTGGGTGTTCTCAAGATTGCTGTTGTTATTGCAACAAGATATTCTCTTCTGCGCCAGCAATTCGGTCCTCCTAAACAACCAGAAGTTAGTATACTTGACTACCAATCTCAGCAGCACAAGCTTATGCCGATGTTGGCTTCAACCTACGCATTCCATTTTGCCACACTTCATCTGGTGGAAAAATATTCTGAAATGAAGAAGTCTCGTGATGAGGAACTGATAGGGGACGTACATGCACTTTCTGCAGGGCTTAAGGCCTATATCACTTCTTACACAGCAAAGTCATTGAGCACATGTAGAGAAGCTTGTGGTGGCCATGGTTATGCCGCTGTCAATAGGTTTGGAAGTTTGAGGAATGATCATGACATATTTCAGACATTTGAGGGAGACAATACTGTTCTTCTGCAGCAGGTTGAGATTTGAGATTTCAAGTCCATTTCCTCTTGCATACAAAAAGAACTGTTCTGTTTCTTAATTATTTTAAGCAAAATATGATAAAGGGACAGGGTATAACGACTGTTCTTATGATCCAGGTAGCCGGTCTTCTGTTGAAGCAGTACAGGGAGAAATTCCAAGGTGGGACACTCACTGTCACATGGAACTACCTAAGACAATCCATGAATTCTTACCTTGCTCAGCCTAACCCGGTAACTGCTAGATGGGAAAGTGAAGATCACTTACGCAATCCTAACTTCCAGTTAGATGCTTTTAGGGTGAGTATTTTGTGGTCAATCTAACGACGGTACATATTGGCATACAACAGCGTTGTATATCTAACTAATGTTGTAACTGCTCCTTTTCCAGTATCGTACGTCAAGGTTGCTTCAAAGTGTAGCTATCCGGCTTCAGAAGCACTCCAAGACTCTTGGAGGATTTGGTGCTTGGAATAGATGTTTAAATCACCTGTTGACACTTGCAGAGTCTCATATTGAATCGTTCATTCTTGAAAAGTTCATTGAAGCAGTTAAAAAGTACTTTCCTAATCACAGTTTGAGAAACTTTATCTTTCCTTCAACTAGTATTTATCTAATTCTCTCTTTTATTTGTAGTTGTCCTGATGAAAACTCTCGTGCTGCCCTAAAACTCGTGTGTGATCTATATGCCTTGGATAGAATCTGGAATGACATAGGAACTTACCGCAATGTGGACTACATGGCCCCTAACAAAGCTAAGGTATGAATCTAGAGAATATTAGCTGGATATTTAGTCACTGTACTTCATCTTTATATCTTGAATTTAACACTAAATGCAAATTAAACCATTCAAGAGTATAGTACGCGACATCAGAATCTAATTGCAGCTTTGCAGTTGATATGGTTCTTAAGGATTATTCTATCTTGATGACCCCTTTCATTGTAGATACTATGACGTTTAGTAGTTTTGTTCTCTTAAAGAATCTAGATCACCATATAATGTAAATGACTCTTGGCAAATATGGTTATCTTAGAAGTTAAATGAGCAAGTTATAAATTTTCGTTTAGTTATAACACTCTCTAGCCAGGTTGATTCTCTTCTATGCCTGACCATCCACTTTTAATTTCACAGGCAATTCACAAGCTAGCAGATTATCTATGCTTCCAAGTTAAGAATATCGCAAGGGAACTTGTTGATGCCTTTGATCTTCCAGATTATGTTACGCGTGCTCCAATTGGTGTGCAGACTCCATCAGAAGCTTATACGCAGTATACTCAGAATGTTGGGTTCTAGTTTCTAACAGCTCTGATTTTCATTGTTCAAGAAGTTCCCCATGGTCCTTATAAGTATACTTTGTATCCCATTATTTATCCTGATGTCAAGCTTCCTGTATCACTTTTATCTTTGGTAAAGCAAGCTTGAGGAATTCTTGTTGTATTCACTTCTTGTCAACAAGTTCTAATAATAGGTGAACTTGATGTACTTGTCTCAACATTATATATGAAATCAGATCTGAAGGGGTGCTATATATTACATCAAGCATTTGCATTATTTATGGTGGTTTCTAAATATAGTTATTTCTGATTATTTGTTATTTTAGAAATATAAATAAAATTAATTGTTATTTCTTCTTTTTTACCCTTGGTAGTAATATAGTTATCTCATTTCTAAATCTTTCTTAAATATTCATTTAAGAAAGATTATGTGTTGAAATAAAAATAAAAATAAGATAGTTAGAAATTTCCTTAATTAGTGTTTTTTAAGGGAGGTGTAAAATAGAAACACTGAAAATAATTTGGAACGGAGGAGAACACTTCAATTGAGGGATGAAGGCATATAAATAGAGTAAATATATAGTGAAGAGAGACTATAGTAAGATATGAATAAGAATCACTTTTTAAGACAATTGAAAATAGAAATACACCAGATAATTTGAGATGGAGGGTTGTTGAGCAAAACATAAGAGCTTCTTAATTCATATTCTTGACAGATTTCTCAGCCCCAACAACAGCAGAAACTGCTCTGCATTTATTTTGGTATTGACCATTTGAGCTTATTACATTTTCCACTGCTGGACCAGTTGAAATGGTTCACATCCACACCTACTTTATAATAATAATATAGGTAGTGTAATTTCATATTGGAGTCCAAAAGGAGCAAAACATAAGCGGATCTTACCCCTATCTTATGGACGTAAAGAGACTGTCAGCTCAGGTACAGCAAGTCCCACACCTATCTTTTTTTTCTAAATTCGGAACTGCTGCAGCATCCATAGTCACTACAAATTGATCTCCACATGACGCAGCAGCTGCTGTTTTGCTAGTAACTTTGACCTTGATAAGAGCAATAATGTTTACTTTGAAAAGAAATATGTTAAAACATAATACTGAGACAACATTTGGGAAGAGAGTTAACAACAGATGAAATGTCGCTGCCTTCACTACGTAGTTTTGAAAGCTCATGCATGATGCAACTCGCAAGTAGAATGGATATTTAATCATTAAACTGACTGAAGAGTCTACTTTTTCAGTTAAATTAGTAACCTATTTTCCACCAAAAAGAGAAGGCATAATCTTTATAGCCACTTCTGATTTACAATAACATATTTTCATAATGCAATCATATACTAAAGGATCTTGGTGCTGGTCGATAGTTCAGATATGCATTTCGAGCTGTATCGCATTTCTGCCTGATATCTTCACACATCTTTAAAGAAGCCTCCGAGAACTTGGTCAGACGGTCCAGAACCCTTGTTAAACTCGAGTGAATGCAATTCAAATTTGATGACTTATCATCGTTCTTCTCTTCATCTTTCACTTCCAATTCCTCATTCCCTGGTTCAGGAGTAGTTTCTTTCTTTTGCAGTTCCTCGGAGTGGTGTCCAACTGAATGCCGCAGGTCATACAAGAATTCCTTGATGGCATCACTAAGCTCTTCAGAAGGCAGAGATTTAATCCCAGTGGACCAGTCACGACAAAGCACAAATATTGGTGGGGCTAAAACTCGTCGAGGGGAAAATGCTCTTCTGCCTTTGGTTCGCTCACGTGGTTGCAGGATGCAGTTTTGCAGCCAGCTGTTAAGAGCTTCCACATATGAAGTATGGCTGTTAATCCAGTTGGCAAAACTCAAGCCAAAGCACTCTACTTCATCCTGCAGCTGACTCATAATCAGCTTTTGAGTATCACCCTGGGGACTAGAAGCCAAAGCTTTGGCATGGTATGCTAGAGAAATGGTTATATACTGAGCATGATGGCATTCAAGCATCGCTCTCCACATTCTGATCAATCTGCATGGAGCCCAGATATTACGAATCTAATAGTAAATATAATAGCAAACATACAAGGCATGTGCATGGACAGATTACCCTAGAAATGAGGTTTAAATAAAATAGTTCCTCAAATTAAATATCCAATAGCAGGAAGAGTAAAAGAATTGTTGTCCTTACCCTTGGATAAGTTCCAAAATTTGAGGCAACAACTCTTCATCCCTCATTTTCTCTATCCGCTTTGATATTGAATCAACTGAATATAGAGCCACCCTGATGCGTGAATGGAGATCCTTCACCACTGACCGTGTTTTGTCAATTATTTGGGCACTAACATCTTTGGCAAATTGATGCCTAAGTTGGTTACACTTCCGATCATAATCTCTCCTGATTGACTCAATCGTCTACAAATTAAAGAGGATGACCAGCAAATGAGCTTTGAAATCACACAAAAGGAGAAATTATCTTCTAAAATTACCACAATAATGACATGCCCGTGAAAGGCTCTATAGTTCATCCTCATTTCCTCAAGATTCAATTCGAGAACAGTGATGAGGTGTGAAATACAACAAAACTATGGAAGGTCCAGAAACCAAAATGAAAATGTATCTTATCAATATTAGTATCAATACTAAAAGAAATTTCCGAATTTCTGTCTTGTTTTCCACATGGTAATTTCCTCCATATATACAAATTTTCTGAACACCCAATCCGCAGAAAAGAAACATTCTTCGATTGGCTGTTATCTATTGGCACTAGTGAGAACTGGAGTAAATGGAGATCCTGATCCAGAACAGCTTCTAAAAGAAGGATTTTCCAGTATAAAGCAACTGAAACTGACGGGACAGATTGGTAGTTTGGAGTACTGCAGTAAGCATGGACCTAAAAACCAAATACTTTATAAACATAACTTATTAAACATCATTTTTTATGGATATAAATATAACTTGCTAAACGTTCTTGTTGTCAACCAGATTCTGTCTTTATCAAACAAATAGGGATTCTTATGAAAGAGCAATGCCACAACAACAATTGCACCAGCAGAAAGATACATTTTGACATCATCAAGGAGGATAACAAGAGATGGACTTCTATGAAAGTGAAGCTCAATGATAATGAATATGCTTTAGACTGAATAAAAGAAATGTGCTCAGACACCTCAAGCAGAACAGAATTTTGTCAAAAAAGGAAAAGTTGGAAGACAGGGTGTTTTCATGTATATAATGTGAATGAGTAATATAGAAGACCCACATGAAGTTTTGCAGTCCACCAAGAGGACAAAAAAATTAAGGGGAAAAAAGTCCAACAGATTTCAGCATTTTGAAATTTCTCATTAACTTAGTATTTCCAGATCTCTGGTTATAGAGCAATGCAGCTATCGGCCTATGTAATACTCCTAGGGGCAGTCAATAGGCTACACATTGTGTAGTTTAGGATGAACAACACCCAAGGTGTAGCCTACAGGTCAATGACGTGGGTTGAGACACATGAGATCTCAGGTTCAAATTCTAGCAGAAATAAAAACACACCAGGTGATTTCTACTCGTCCGTCCAAGTATTGGTGGACAGAGCTACCCAGTACTTGTGCTGGTAGGAGGTAGCAGGGACACGTTTAATTAGTCTAAGTGCACACAAGCTGGCCCGAGTATCACAATTATCAATTGAAGGGTCATTTCACCACATGTTTCTCAGTATACTCTTTGTCTAATGTGCCATTCAGCTACTAAAATTATCCTAGTTTGATCAAGGCTACTAAAATTTTCCTTAATTCTCAAATTCTGCAGTATTTTACTCTAAACCATTTTTTAAAAAAAGAATGGTGTATTTTACTCTATAAACCATATTTAGCAACTATTTCTTGGAAGTCTGCTTATTAATATCTGAAGATTGAGCTTTTATTTGTATTTGAATTACTTGAGCTGTAATTACAAGCTCCCTGAGTTAATCCTGCACCAATGTAATAATTCAAAATAATCAGGACACTCAATTTTCTAGGTCAGTACCTTCACTTCATCATAAAGTTTCCTCTCCCATGCATATACTCTGTCAAGGGTGGATGAGTGGCTTCCAGCTATCATACAAAAATCTTCGACAAAATCACTTCCACTATCATCATTGTCATCCTTACTATTAAGAGGATTCCTCGATGAAGATGATCTAGAGGATGTGGTCCTCTTCCAGATAATCACCTTTGTTACATGGTCTGCTTCTGCATAGCACTAGAGTATTAGAATGGCAATGAACAGGAAAAAAGAGAAGAAATGCTTTGATCAACTAAAATATAAAAAGCAAATGATTTGTGAAAGACCTGCTTCAATTCTTAGTGCTACTGTGCTAGCAAATTAATGAACTACAACCGAACTTGAATTACATATTTCTAAATACTAGGTGATTTCTTCCCATAGGTCCTAGCCTTGGTGGACAGAGTTACCTGATACTTATTATTGGTGGGAGCTGGAAGTATCCCGTGGAATTAGTCGAGGTGCGCAAAAACCGGCACGAACACCATGGTTATTAAAAAAAAAAAAAACTTACTCCATAACAATTTTTTTAACGTTAACTCCATAATCAAGTTTGTCCAGCATTACTCCAAACAGGTTTGATAGTTAATTATGCTTTTAGTTCCATTAATGGGTAGTTGTGATTTAAATCCCTATATTTGTGTTGTGTTTTTTTAGATAATAAATCCCTATATTTGTTGGAGCACATTAGGACTAGAATTTCTTGAATCGTGGACATTTCAGCTTCGCCTTGGATGGACGTAAAAAGTAAATACTCTCTCCCTGTCTCAAACTTAAATTTATATGAAGTCTTCCGATTAGTGATGCCCATAACTGTTTGAAACCGTTCTATAAATAATATCTTTTAAAACATTCACGAGTTTTTAGAGTTCACATATCAATTAATATCTTAAAACTCTGTACACCATCACAAACTATAAATTCTTTTTTGGATAATCGTGGTGTTCCACCAACTTGGGCGCACCTTAACTAATTTCACAGGGTACCTTCTAGCCAACACAGGTACTGGGTACCTCTACCCACCAAGGCTTGGACAAACGGGAAGAAATAACCTAATGTTTTTGTCTCCACTGGAATTTGACCCAAGACATCATGGTCTCAATACACTTCATTGACCACTAGGCCACACCCTTGGTCAATAGCTTAGGACACCTCAGTGATCTTCTCGGAGTAAACCAAAAGTTTAACCAAGGTAACTACCTCTGCATCCCCAAGCTCCACCATCCACTCACAACTCTTGCATCCCCTCACCACAGCCTTCATTGTATTTTTTCACTCAATTTTTTGTTCTCTCTTCTAACCTCTCTTATCCTGCAGTCACACACATTTCTCTTCTTCCTTTCCTTTTCTTTTCTTTCTATTTCGAATTTTCTACAGCCCTTTCTCCCTTCAATATGCTATACAACACCGCTTAGCACCAAGACTACAACCCAATTACTATAGCCTTTACCACCATCAACAAGGCATCAACCCGTCCATCTGCCACAGCAACTTGCAGTCACCACCAGCTTTCTCGCCCATACTCAATAATGCTCACACTCCTCCACCTACCCAAAGCCCCAACTAGCTCAAAGAAGGAAAGAGAAGGACAAGAATTATGTAGGACAACAACTCAGATATGACTTAAAATGACCACGAAAGACCAAAGAGCCACTTTCAAAACAATTGTCGAGGATGCAAGTGCTGCAAAGTTTCTCAACAGGCCTCTTAGCTAAATCTGTCAACATTCTGACTTAAACGCCCATTTCATCAATATTAAGGTTTAAAGTGCTCCAAAAGTAAGATCAACCTTTTGCTTCAAGTAAGCTCAAAATGTTGATAAAAATTTAACTATTTTGCTCATAGTAAAAGCAACTGTTTTGAAGGGAAAAGCCTACAATATCCAATCTTTACAGCTCTAGAAATTACATGTTGATGTGATTATCTCATTAACACACTGCCTCCATGAAGAAACCCCAAGTTTACTGCCTTTGGAGTAACACAATTAAGTAAAATCACAAATTCTGCAATCTAAAGCCTGAATTTAGATTTATGTTTCCTCTTTTGAGGTTGTTTATATAATGTTTAATTAAATAACCAAATTGGCAACTTTTATATGAAGACATGATTTATTAATTTGTTCAATGAACTTACCACCAGCCATGTTCTCACCCACTTTTCTGCAGCAACCTGAGCCCATAGAAGACAAATAGGCGGACACCGAAGATTTTCCTGAAGAAGCAATGTATTAGCACTTGACCATAGATACCAAAAAACCATGTGAATTTCAGTAGGTAAAATGATGCAAAAACCAAAGTAAGCAATAAAAGAGCATTCTTTAATGTCTCAAAGAGACAGTTAGTTACCTTTGGCCTCAGAAAACCCAACTCTGATTTTGCTAGCTTCGAGCATTCTTGAAATCTCTTTTCCGGATTCAGATGCTCTAAAGAATCGATGTTCAATGTCCTTTATGCTAGAAAGAAAATCTTTGGCTCTATGAGTTATGAACTCTGAAGGATCCTCTCTTTCATCCACTAAAGGCTTGTCTCCCTTTGAACCAGATACTTGCAAGGCAGATTTCCCAATCGTAGTCCCAACTGAGCCATTTGCTTTCGGCTCACTGCTCACGTTATTACCCTCACCACCAGCTACTTGCTGACTATTATTCTCAGCCCTCTTAGGCATAACTGAACTAGAATCATGAAATTCCAATTTACCATGACCATTACTTCTAGGTTCAGATTTAGGTGTCAAGAACTCTTCTTGAATCCCATTGTCACCCTCATTATCTTTTTCACCAAGTTCATCAAAGTTCAGTTGCCTACCATTATGTGTAATAAACCTAAAGCTCTCATTATCTGTAGGGTCAAAAAAATCCCAAGACCCTGAATCTGGAGGTGGGGGTGGGGGTAATGGGGTTGAGAAATCAACATCATCTACATACATATTGGTTGAAGGTGGACTCACCTTAACAGTGACAGCAGTAGGTCCAGCAGACCTCATGTAACTCAACCTAGTAGCAATAGGAGGTGAAAGGGGGCTTCCATTTAGAACAGGAGAATCTGAAACCCCACCAACGTGAGATGGTGAAGGTGATGGATACGACGAATGTGACGGAGTTTTATCAAGCTCGGTAGCTGAAGTTGATAGAGATGATTCTATCAACACTTCAGCCTCCGCATATCTCCTAAGAGCAATGCCTATATTTCTCAAAGATTCAACATACGAAACATGAGCAGCTGCTAATGCATACCTAGAATCAACTGCTTGTTTTATAAATCTTTTCCTTTCTTTACACAATCTCAGAGCTTCACTCCTCTCAGATTTTGAGCTTGCCGCACCCATTTACACAAAGAAAAAAAGACAATCAAATCAAACCACCCACTTCCCTGAATTGAACATTTCCACCATTAACACTGATTTTCCCCCCAAAAACACTAAAACCCTAACACCAAACCCAAAACGCTTTTTTCATCAAAACAGATAAAATGGATAAAAGGGGTTCACACTCATGTAAAAAACTGCAAAAAGAAAAAGAAACAGTCGTAAATCAGACCTCTTCAGTCAAAGAAATGAAACCCAAGTGAAGCTGAAGAAAAGCTCTAAAACAGAGGAGAGAGTGAAAAGCGAACAAAATAGTAATCTTTAAGCCCATAAAAAGGTAACCTGAATCGATTGGACAATGAAATGGAAACCATTCAATGAAAACAGAGTATTCAGTTCAACTTTTTAAGCAAAGGGACCATTACAGAAATGATGAGAAAATAGGTAGAAGAAGAAGAAGAAGAAAGGAGGGAATCTTGTACAGTGTTGATGCATTAGCCTCGGGAAGTGTGCTTGAATGCTACTTTACGTTCCTTTCCTCTTTATTCATAAGAAAACGAAGATTTAACAGGGGTTGAACAATACTCGCTTATTTGGTTCAAAACTTTATGGTGCTACAATTTTTTTCATAATTTTTTTAAATGAAAGAATTTATTTATTTTCTCCATTTCAATTTATGTAATAAAATTTATATTTTATATTTAATTAGATTATTTATAAAATTATAGTCATACATATATTTATGATTATTTTATATAAATGACTTACGTTAGACCACAATTTTTAAGAAAGTATAATACTTTTTCATTTCAATCTATGTGATGTAGTTTGACTTGACATAAAATTTAAGAAAAAAATATTTGTAAAATTTATGATTTAAAATAAGTCAAGATACTTGTGTGAGTATAATTTGTATCATTAAGAATAATATGACATTTTAAAATTAAATTATTACTATTAAACATAAAATATCTCATTCTTTTTAAACGGATTAAAAATAAAAATAAATCGTGTAAATTAGAACATGGAGTATTATATTTCGTGAAATAAGCCATTGAATAGTTTGTGAATCAAATTAGTATTGTGTTTTAACCAATAGATTAGAAAAGAATGATTAATGAGAAACAACAAATAAAATGAGTCAGTACAAGATGACACATTCACAAGGCTCCACAGTGTGGAAAGCAATGGATTTTTGCTTTGTTTCTGTTAGTTGATCATTTTATTAAATTAAAAGAAATATTAAGTACTAATTTTTTTATATTATTCTTGTCATTATTTTTTTTTATGAAAGTATTCATATTTATTTGTAAATTAGCAAAAGGCTTTTTAAGAGTTGAATTAATAAAATTATTTACTTATTAATGATTTTTTAAATATTATGTTAAAATAGAAATTGATCAATTAATATAAAACGGACAGTATTTGTGTGGGCGATATCTTTTGAACAGAAAAAACCTTTGCACATATTGGCAACAAGCATTCTTTTTGATACAATCTGTGTCTGTCAAATTAATGAGTAATTAATTGCATTGGCAAATGTGATTCTATCACTAAACTACCTCCACTCTAACGGCTCCTTTTCTTTTCACTCTACTGTCTTTTGCTTCACTTTTATTTACTTTTACCTTCACATTACTCCCTCCGTTTCATTGTATGTGAGATAGTTTGACTCGGCACAAAGTTTAAGAAAGAAAGGAAAATTTTTAAAATTTGTGGTTCAAAATAAATGATAAAAATTTGTGTGACTGTAAATCATTTCATTAAGGGTAAAATAGACATTTTATAGTTAAATTGTTACTTAATATAAAAATGTGTCATTCTTTTTGAGACAGATTAAAAAGAAAAGTAAGTCACATAAATTGAGATAGAGGGAGTATTATTTTTGGTTAATTCAGAAAAATTAATCGAAAGGAAAATATCACTCATTTTTTCATTCTAATTTATATGGGAAAAAAAATTCATTTTTCGTGAAAATGAAGGTCACACACCCAAAACATTTTAATCTCTATATAAAAGTACTTAGATATTATAATTAAACCTTTATATTTAAGTTCATAAACTTTCGACGTGGATTAATGACAATCATAAATATATAAATATACCACCAAAGTAGAGTAATTTTAATTGACCAGTAAATTTTTTGCCTAATAGAAGAAGGTAATTACTAGAGGAGACAAGTATTAGTGGGGTAGAGCCCTCACTACGTGAGGTCGTATATTTTTTACACGGAAAAAGAAGTGCAATTGAATATACATTAGTGTATATTCCTTACATTTTAAAAATTATCAAGTTTGGTTTTTTAAAATTTATTTATTTATTTTAGTTTAATATAGAATATTCCACTTAGTTTTTCTTATTAAAGTATTTCTTTCTGGTCATACTGAAGATCTGAATCTTACTTTTTTAGCCCTTGAGATTATATTTCTATGCAATCTGATCCTTTTGTCCCTTTACTTAACAGAGTACTTCAATGGCTTTATAGATTCTTATGTGTATAATGTAAATTTTGAGAGAATCTTGCATGTCAGGACCAATTAATTGGTTCATAATGGCGTGATTAAGCAGGTAAATCACCTTTTTAATTTGTCTTATGCTCATTCAATGGTTAGGTAATTTACACTTAAGTACCTTAAAGTTCATGGATATATCAGTTATCCTCACAACTTTTACCAAAGTTACATTTTTTTGGTTTTGAAATTGCCGTTAAAAAGGATTATTATTTTTTTGCATTCTGTTAGTTGAAAGATAATTTTGAGTAAAAAATAAAACTAACTCATTTTGAATAATTGAAGAATATATTTAACCCTTTTCTCTCCTATTAATATGAAAAGAAATAAAATAAATAATTTTTTAATAAAAGAAGTGGTTAGAGGAGGAGCAGGGCGAATTTTTTGCGGATTTTGCGCAAAACAAAAAGAGAAAATGGGCGCCTCTTCCCTCGTGCAAATTACTTTATTTTTTTGTTTCTTTCTTCCCCTTTTTCCTTCTCTTTTTGAAGTCCCTTTTATCCTTTTTGCCCCTTTGTATATCCTATTTTGTTTTTTAATTATGTATTTGATATTAGTATTAAGATTGGACCAATTTGAATTTACATTGGGTAAGCTCATTTGGAGGTACTGTTTTCTATTAAAGTTTTTTTCACACTTTAAAATTTGAAATTGAGATTTCTATTAGAGGAGGAGTAACTTCATTCACCACATCAAAATATGATTGTATAATTCTTTTTTTTTTTTGAAACTTTGGAGAAATTCACCACGCTATCCAAAGGTACGTATTGAATAAATCTATTCATGCATAATAGCTCGCAAATTATACATTAGATACTAATCACACGAACTCTAACTGAGAAGACTGCTAGTGACGAAAATTGATCATCGAACCAACTCAGTCAATCCACGTGAGTGTATAATTCATTTTAACAAATAGCCTATTTTGCGATCAATATTTTTGTTGTGATTGATACGGGTCCGAAAGAGATGGTAAAGAATGAAAAAACAAGTGTCAATTATATTTTTTACAAATAGAAAAACTAATTTACAATATAGCGGAAAACTAGTTTTAATTATAAAATAGCCGAAAGAAATTAGTTTAATTTTTTTTTCTTTACACTAAATAATGAAAGGAAAAAATAAAATAAGAATAAGAAACTCAAATAATGATAATCAAAGAAGTCAAAAAACAATTTATGTATAAAAAAATATACTTGATACTTTACTAGAAGGATTCATATATGACCCTACATGATTTTTTTTAAAATTAAAAGTAAAAAATATAAATTTAAAACTAACTTTTTTACTTTCGTTAGATGAAGGGTATATATGAGTTTCTTTTGTAACGGTAGGGGTATATGTGAGTCATTTTGTATAACAGTAAGAGTATATACAAATCACTTTCATAACGAGGGTTTTATCAGCTCTAAATGTCAAAATTGAGGGGTATAGTATCTCTTAAATGAGTTTCAAAAAAACAACGAGAAAAGGATAAAAATAAAATATGCTTATATAAAGGTTAATTCAATATTTAAAGTTTATGAGTTCCTAGAGTAACCTCAAGTTAATATTACGATAATAACTAAATTTACAGTCAATATTTAGTAAATTTATTAATCCCTCTGTCCCAATTTATGTGGCATATTTCGTTTTTCGAGAGTCAAACAGTTTAAGTTTGACCGAGAATTTGCTCATGAAATCTTCAAATTTTTTAAAATGAAATTTATATATTTGTAAATTACATTAAAAGTATTATAAGTCCCAATAATTGATAATTCAAAATATTTAAAAGATATATGAAAATTTTACGGTCAAAGATAGAGTTGTTTGAATCTCGAAATCCGAAATGTGCACATAAATTAGGACAGAGGGAATAGTACATATATGAAATAAATATAAAAGTTATTGAGTTCACATGAACCAACCATTTCAACCAAGCGTTTGATCTCAACAACACGAGAATGTTGTTTTTAACTTGAAATCCCTAAAACAAACTTCATGCTAATTATGCTTTCCCTCATACGATTTATTACTTTGTCTTAATACGAAACACGAGATTAATCATCAGCTAATCTAACATAACATGACTCACCTAACTTAATTATCATGAAAAAAAATCGTTTGCATGCCACTTTTTGTTCTTTATTTCATTTCAATTTCAAAACATTAATTGGTCAATGTAGATTGTTCTACTGATTTCATTAGTGTTTGAGCTATCATTATGCAATTTTAAATAATTTTTAGTTATATGTACTCATTGTTTTTCTCTATAAAAAAATACTACTTTAGAAGTCACTGACAACAACAATAAAAAGAACAAAGTCAATTGGATTGAAATGAATTCAGTAAAGAACATGAAATGACTGTACAATTATTTCGATTTGATCATTTCATTTTTTTAATCAAGTTGGTATTTTAAAATTTGATTTTGGTATTTTGTGATATGGAAAATTGGTAATTATAGTTTGTTCGATTTTGATTTTTATATACATTAGAACTATGACTTTATCTTTTCAAGAAACATTTCAATTATATCATACTAACACTTTAAATATGTAAAAATATTCAAGTTAATTAAATTTCTTTTGTTAATCCATTGCACAAAAATAAAAAATATTTCAATTAAGATAAAATAGTTAAAGTTTTAATGTCTAAATAATTAGTGTTGTACTAATATTATTCTATATATTTATTAGAGAAAATACATAAAATCCCTCCTGAATTTAGAAGCACAACTTGCTTTAGCACTTAAACTACACGGGTGATTAGATACCCCCCTCCCTTAACATCTTTGAAGTGAATTAAATACAACCTTGAGAGTAGAATACCACTCTCACCTGGCACATCATAGCCATGTAAGCTCCACGTCACAATCATGTAAGCACCACATCATTAATTTTTAATCTTTTTTTTTTTGCTTATTCACCCTTTTTCTTAAATATTTTTAAAAATTCATTACACTAATCAATTAATTTAAAATGCATTTTAAAATCAAAATTGCCCCACCTTCTTCCACCCCTTCTCTTCTACGCCCCTGTCACGACCTAAACCGTCGTGATTGACACTCACACTAACCCTCCGGTGGGAGAACCATTACTACTAACCAACTAACCCCAAAACTACACATTTAAAGATATGGAAGCGGGTTTAAATGCAGAAATAAAATGGAGCTCCCATAAACTCTGAAGTTTTAAACAAAATCACTACCAAACATTGCGGAAAACCCTCTAAAATCTATAAGTCAATGTACCAAAACTCTAAAGTTCAACAATGTCTAAGAAAATGAGTGGAACCCAAACTAAACATAAGAATATCTAAAGTACTAGTCTAAGTCCGAATAGAAATGAACTAAACATAACAAGAACTCATGGTAGCCTAGAAGGATTGGCTCACCCTTGAATTTGATCTCGATCAGTGATCTCCTAAACGAGGTATGTCTGTAGCCGCCTGAAGATGCCTTGTACTCAACAAAGAAAGAACAAGTGCAATATCAGTACACAACCACAATGTACTGGTAGAATCACGCGGCTATTCCAGTAAGTGAAACATACATAAGTAGTTACAACATAGTAAACACACATATACCGAACATATACAATATCAGTTATCATCTCAGGATCAATGTACAATTCCACATTCTCAATAATACACATGTATGACAAGTCAATGGTCCTCTCATGGAAAACCATACCGAAACTGTTAGTGTGCCGGATTGTGACACCCGATCCAAGTTGGTGTGTCGGAACGTGACACCCGTTCCAATATGTATGTCCGTACATGACATCCGATCTCAATTAGTGTGTCGGAACGTGACACCCGATCCATCCAACATGCCACAATCACAAACACAATATACATTCTCATAATCATATAATCAAGTGTTGATTCATGGCTTACAGTCAATCATTCATACTCATTTACATTAGGTGTGATCAATAGTGCAACATTTGTATACATACATGCATTACAATGAAGCAAATACTAACATACATCACACAAAATCCCTCCTAAGGCACTTGTATAATTCTTAAGAAAAAAAAAAACTAAAAACATTATATGCAATACTTTCGTTTTTTTTTTAAAAAGAAGACAGAGATCCTATTTATTTTTTCTTATTCTTTTGATAAATTTCACTATATTTTAATTTATTATTATTATTAAAAAGTGTCAATTACTACTCTCTTCATTCATTTCTATTATTTATTGTAAAAACTTAAATGTCTCAAAATTTATTATTCTACATATTCCTATTCTTTATTGTAAATTTAAATGCCTAAATATTTAACTCCAATCTTTCATTTCTTCATGAAGAATGAAAAATCTATATGTATCTACATATTATATATAAAACTAAATATTAAAAAAGTGATTTGACACCTCTCTTTGGCCAATGATCCTATTTATTTTTTTATTATTGTAATTTTCACAATATTTCTATTTATTATTACTATTAAAAAAATGTACCAATTATTATTCCCTTCATTAATTTCTATTATTTATTTTAAGAATTTAAACATCTCAAACTTTCCTACTCCACTTATTCCTATTATTTATTGTAAATTTAAAGGCATAAATATTTATCACTCAAATATTTTATTTCTCCTTAAAGAATGAAAATTTATTAAAATAGAGTAGTCTAATGAAATATCATTTCAAATATATTAAAAAAATATTAAAATACCATACTATTATAACCTATGAATTTAACGGTTTCGACCAAAAGAAAAAGCTCATATAAATTTGAAGTATTGTAAATTATATTTCATGAAGAGGTAATTTATAAATAAAATTATTTTAAATTATTATTACATCGCGCGAAGCGCATACATGTTTTCTATCTCTTTATAACCACTAAAAAATTACTACTATATGCATGTATTACAAAGTTATAATTAAGATTTAGACTAATTAATTATTTCCTTTTATAGTCATGACATTAAGAATATAGTAAATTTTATTTTCAAATTTATAAGTTTTTAGTTAAATGAAAGTGAACTTTGTGTCATATTCTAAAATTTTGAATTAACTTACTTAAAACTTATTATATAGCAATAAGATTTTTGAGAACAAGAACAAATGTATTATATCGCATCAAATGGTTAGCATTATTAAAAGAAAAATGAAAATTCTTATTACATATATAGTCCCTACACAAGATGTTTGACGAATATTCAAATTAGATTTAGTCATTTCATTTCAGTACACATAAAAATTTTCAACTTAACTACTATTTTCGTTTTTGTGATTGAGTTCGGATAATTTTTTAGTCTTTTGCCATAATATAATCAAATAATAGGTGATGATATACTAACTACTTAATTCACCATATAACCTCCTAATATCTCTCTTCATTGTGTAAATATTTCAATAGCTGGTTTAAGTTCAATTCCAAGGCTTCCTAGCTAATATTGTCAATGACTTCTCTGTGCGGCATTGGTTTGCCATTATGTTGAACCTAGAGGTATTATACTTGGTAGAAGAATTATGTATAGTCATTTTTTAATAACTAAGTTGAATAAAAATTTCAAAATAATAAATGTGTTTGAATATATTTATTTTAATAAGTTGAATCAATATTGATCTCGGAATGTATGTAAAACTAGTGACAATTTTTTTTGTTTAATATTTATATCTTGACATGCAGATCTTCTATACATCATCTTCTTTGCTTATGAGTGAAAACTAATTAATACCAATATGAGTAATTGAGGTCACTTTTTATCTATCTTACTCATTGTTTTGTTAAGATAAATTTATCTTACTCATTGTACACCTCTACTTTGCACCATCTAACTTGTAGAGAAGTGTTGAGAGATAAAAGTTGTTTAGGTAAAAAAAAAAAAGGTACTTCAGTTTTTCTACCTAGTTTGTCATAACTAACTAGTCAAGTAGTTCGTTTTGAGTTAGCTGATGCTACTATATAATGATATTATTGACACAATATGAAATGAATTTGATTTAGAAAGTTTTTCTTATTCCTCGCACATTCTTTAAAATCTTGTTTACCAATATACTATATTTGACTTGGATAGGTTTGAAGAGTTTAAAGATCATTGATAATTTTCATTGATACATATTTGAAATAAACTCAAATTTGAAACATAAATTTCATGTATCATAAAGAACAAACTTTAATCATCAGTTTATTTATATAATTTTTAACAAACCTATTTAACATTTACTTAATAATACACAATTCATTTTTTTCAAAATTTAAAACTTACATATGAATCCATTTTTGATAAATTGAGAATAAAAGTTCAGATCAAGAATTCAAACGGAGTTTTATAACTATAAATCAAGTCATAATTCATTAATATGTTAGAAAATTTATGCTTTTTGCTGAATGAACTTTTTTGTCAACTCTTTGATTTCACTTTGTCACTTGACATATTTAAGACCACAAGATTAAATAACATGCTGATACATTAGTTTAAAAGGAAAATTATATGAAATAGCAAACTATTAATTCAAATTAAATGCTATAGCCATAGTTTATTTCATTTGTAATTCGCAACAAACATTCTATTTTTATGCAATCTGATTTGATATACAATTAGCCATTTTCGATATACAATTAGTCATTCGGTATACAAATGTAAAAAATGCGTTTGTGTTTGTATAAAGTGAGAAAAAAGTGTATATACAAATACAAATACAAATACACATACATATATTTTCGTCATATACACATATAATTATACAAATACAAATCTTATTATACAAATTACAATATATAAATGAATTTATACAAGACTAAACAATTTGTATAAAATTGAAAGTATCTAGCGAATTATACAAATCAAAAGCTCCATAGCAAATATAAAATTTGCTATGGAGCGCAATTATGCAAACTATAGCTATAACATACAAATATGATTTTTATGTTGGCTATATGTGAAAGTTGCTCTAGTTTAAATCCACAAGATTGAGATAAGTGTCAAACACACCTAAAATATTTCCATTTTTTTTTTAATTTCATACCTAAACTATTGGGAGAGTGAGTTTCATACCTAAACCATCACTTATTAGTTTGAGAAACACACCTCAATGGTGTGTGTGGTGCATTCTCTTTTTTTATTTGCAAAAATCTTGCCATGTGACATTTCACATGGATAAAATATTTCACCTTGTCAAAAATTTAATAAACTATTAACATTAGTTAAAAGCTAAAAATTAAAGTATTCCTATCCCAAAATAAAAAGGAAATTATTTTTTTTAAAAAATTAAAATATATTTCTCACCCCACTCCACCACCTCCTTCCCACCCCGACAAACCCCCAGTTCTTTATTTTTTTAATTTTCTTTTGTAAAATATTTTAATTTTTTTTAAACCTTATCCCTCCCCAGCCCCCTTTTTTTAAAAGAAAATCTACTCCACCCCATCTAACCCCAGCTCCTAATTTATTTTTATTTTTATTTTTTACATTTTTTTCGTTTTGTGTTAGATATGTACCTATATTTTTAGAATTTTTTTTCTAATTGTGTACTGAATATAGCAGAAGTAAAAAAATTATTTTTATAAAAGTCTTGCTGCAAGTAATTTTTTTTTTTTATATATATATATATATATAACAAGGAACGAGAAAACAATTTGGAAGTGGGGGTTATGTGGGGTGGGGTGAATTTTTTTTTTTTTTTTTTTAAATAAAATACTATCATGAGGAGGGGATGAAGTACGGTGAGAGGAAGTGATGGAGTGGGATAAAAAAAAATATTTTATATTTTATTTTATAGTTTTTTTTAGGGAATAGTAATACTTTAATGGGAAAATTGTATACAAATAGCAAACTATGAATTCAAATTAAATGCTATAACCAAAGTTTCATTTAATTCTAATTCATAGCATACACTTTGCCATCACCTCTCTCCCCATAAATCTTGCTCGCCACTCTCCTAGATCTCACTCGCCAATCTTCCTCGCCTCTCTCACTTTATACAAACACAAATGTGTAAAATGCGTTTCTGTTTGTATTAAGCGAGAGAAAACTGTATATACAAATACATATATTTTCATCCTATACACTTATAATTATACAAATACAAATTTTTCCTTACCAGTTCTCTTTTGCCTTTCTCTCTTTTTCACTTTATACAAACACAAATTATACAAATTATAATGTACAATTTGTGTTGTATAAAGCGAGAGAGAGAGAGATTTGATATACAAATATTTTATTTCGATTCAATTGTATACAAATTCAATTTTATGCAAATATACAAATACAATCATTGATACATATACATAGTAGTTACATATATACAATTATCTAGCCGATATACATATACAATTGATGTGGTTTTATACAAAATGAGATGCTGCCTGGGATTTATACAAATTTGATGCTCCATAGCAAACATAAAATTTGCTATGAACCGTAATTATGCAAATTGTAGCTATAGCATACAAATATAATTTTTATGCTTGCTAAACCTAAAATTTACTCTACTTTAATATTTAAGTTTAACTAATACTAATAATTTATTTAATTTTTATCGAGATGAAATGTTTTGTCCATGTGGAGTGTGATTTGACAATTTCTTTAAATAAAAGAGATAGTGTATTACAGACACCATAATGAGAGTATAATAAAAGAGAGATGTGTTTCTCAAACTAATAAGTGCTAATTTAGGTATGAAACTCATACTCTCAACAGTTTAGGTATGAAACTAAAAAAAGAAAGAATAGTTTATGTGTGTTTTTGACTCTTATCTTTCACAAGATTAAAAAATATTTCTTTATTTTCTTAAACTCTTTGCAAGTCAAAACTAAGACATGTTTAAAATATTTTTTTCGACAACTTTTTAGTTTTAATTTTTCACCTGACATATTTAAAACCACAAGATTAAATGACATTTTGATACATTCTACATATTTTTAGTTTAAATCCATAAAATTCAAAAATGTTTTCTTATCCTAACAAATCAAAACGAGACAAATAAATTGAAACAAGAGAAGTATTATCAAATCATGGTGTAATAATCCATAAGTTACAACTCAATCAATAAATTAAATTCAAGAGTAAGTTTTTATTGCATGATGCAATGAGTACATGGTCTTGGGGATTTGTTACACTACAGTACCTCACCAAGCCTTTTTATTTGTCCCACTTTGTTTACATTCTCTGTTTTCCAAGACTTAGTAAAGAGTACATCACCTCCAGTTTCCTTGTGCAGTTTTCTGGTATTCTTTATCTCATTCCTTTTCTGCTTCAATTGAATGACCATCATCCATCCTCATGCATGCTTGTTTTGGCTAAAGTCTCTATACAAATATTGCAAATGGATGAATTTCTCTTGTTTATGTATATTGCATGTATCACTTCTAATGGTACAAAGCTTTTTTTTTTTCTCTTTAAGTTAAAACTCAGAGAAAGATATTTCAAATGGGAAAAGATTCAGAAAAAGATGGGTTAAGGGTAACCAAGACCCCGGTAAAGCTAGAGGCTGAGTCCCACTTTCAACACAGTAAGCACATTATTATTTTTGATGTTAATTAGTTTGAGACTTGATGGAATTAATTAGTTTTCAATTCCCCTGTCATGTTGTTGCATAGAAAATACTATTACTTCTCAACTTTAATTGTTTGAAATCACATGCATCAAATGTTATGAGTGTTTTAATTGATTAAAGACAAAATACATAAACAAACACTTAAATTTGGCCTTAACTGATAAGTAAGCACTCCAATTTTGAGTATGCACATCAACTTGTCACCATTGTGTCAGTGCTAGTTGAACACTCCAACTTACAAAATGATTATCTGGACACCTCCATAGTTTATGTGCCACGTTAGGGTTAGGTGTCCATGAGACACATTGAGGACAGATTGGAGTGTTTAGTTGCCAGTTGTGGCCAAGTTTGAATGTCTGTTTATGTATTATGTCATTGATGAATTCTATTGATTGGTTGGTTGTAGCATTGTTGTTGTTTTCTTTTGGTGTTTCATCAGTTCAATGTGTTTAGTTACATAGTAAATGTCTTTTTTTCCACAGATAATAGTTATTGGCTTCGACCAAGGAAAGGAAAGGAGATATTTAGTTCGGAAGCAGGTGATTATTTAAGCAAATAAGTTCGAAAAGTTCTGTACTATCGTTGGGATTATGTTATTCTGCTTTACTAATGAAGAGCATTTTGACAGTTAAAAGGTACTTTCTTCGTCAACGGAAAATAGTAAAGGAAAGGCTTAGCTTGGGTGCAGGTAATGACTTCAATTGTGATTTGCTTAATGAACCAAGTAAATTAGATTTTGTGCTTGATGATTAAGTATCTCAACATTGAGCTTGTTCCTATATATATATATATATATATATATATATATAGTCATTCCTGTTGGAGAATATTATTGAATTATTTTCCAGCAGATAATGAAGAAAAAGACAGATACAAAGGCTCGAAAAAATGCTCATCAAAAAAGCTTCGTTCATTATCAGTTCCTTCCAAGACTCTCCAAGTAAAAGTTTTCCCCTATTCATCACTGTGGATCCTGCAAATGTTCATTTGTTTCACTGTCGTATGCTATTACTCTCTGTTGCAGGTGTACCATAGAAGACGTAACAAGTGCGAAAAAGTTCAACCATTCATTGAAGGGCATAACAAGCCTGTCCAGGCAAATGATTCTACTACAAATGTTGTTCCACTGTCATCTTCTCTGTTTCTAATCCAAACTATGCTACTAATTATCCGTTGCAGGTGTACAATCAACGATTTAAGAAGAACCAGAGATATAACAAGTGCAAAACAGTTGAGCCATCCTTTCAGGAAGGGCAGAACAAGAAGCGGAAAACATCAACAGTTTCTACTACCAAAGGTAATGAAGACAGTGATTTGTGTGGTTATACAACTTACTTGGATTTATCATGTGACATAACATTTAACAAGAAATTATATATTTCCTTTGATGTAACTTTTTAAAGGTTTAAAGGATAGTCCTCACAAGAAACCAAGGCTTCAAGAATCTAGCAGTAAAAGTGGACTCATAGTGAAACATAATAAGAATTCTCAAATCAATCACAAGAAGAAAGATGCACAAGTTCCAACCAATGAAACACCTAGTGACACAGACAAAATGATCTTGAGAACAAAAGTAATCCTTGATGAGGAGACGATACGAGAATGGAAATTTCTGATGGAAAAACCGGAACACAAAGGCTGCAAATCTGAAAAGTGTGATGAAAGATGGGAAATCGAGAGGACATTGTTCCATGGACGGGTGATATCATTCATTTCTCGCATGCATCTTATTCAAGGTATCATTTTATTATTGTATTTTAGTTAAGATTTTCTATGATTCTTTCCTTCATTAAACTCAGTATCAAACTATGATCTAATTATTTTCTTGTATGCAACTCTGAAAGTCACAAATGTACATAGCATATGAAAACAATAGCAAATATGTAACTCCACCAATTCAAGAAAACAGAAATATCATAGAAGTTTGGCAAACTAGCACATGTTCATAAAGTGAAGCCACCAGAAAACTTTAGAGCATTATAGAAAGATCACTCTAGCATACCAAATGCAAGCAGAAAAACTACTGCCAACTGTTTGTAACGTACACATTGCACAAAGAATTCATCGAGAACATCGTCAAAGCAAAACTGTATCTCCAAAGATGAAAACACTGTTACTCATTAAAGACTCATCTTTTGAAGTATCAAAATGCCTGTTTATGCATCACTTGATATGACCACAACTCCACAAGTTCACGTGTTTCTTGGAAATTTCTCTTAGTGAAAGTCTAACTAAGGCTCTGATTATAATCTTTTCTGGCTTTTAGTGTTTCCCTATGAATAAAATATGACAAGAACCAGGTAAATGTAATTTGTCGATGTTAAAGAATGGTATCTGCAATGAGAGTACATCTTTATCAGCATAAGTAAGATAACGATGAGCAAACATTTCATTTTCTTTCATTATCATGTAAAGAGAATATGTTTAGTCGGTGTCTTCACGAAGATATAACTGGGGGCAGATTATATATTGACAGGTAATAGACAGTTCTCTCAGTGGAAAGGTTCAATTGTAGATTCTGTGGCTGGGGTTTTCCTGGCTCAAAATGTCGCAGACAACTTATCGAGGTATTGAAGATTGTATGCAAGGAACTTTTCACAACTGACTATTAATGTGTTCATTAAGAATCTGAATAGTAATCTCAATTTTTCTATGCTGATGCATTTGCAGCTCTGCTTTCATGTCCCTTGCTGCTCAATATCCTTGTAATGAAGTCAGATTCAAATCAACATTCCACAACGGAAATGGGACGAAGCTGGAGAAATTTTCAAAAGGAAGTTCTAATATTAAGAACAAGGGGATAATCCGAAGAACAAATCCGAAAAGGGGTGCGAAGAAAAAGGAGACCAAAAATCAGCAATCTGAACCAATCTTAAGAAGGAAAAGTCAGAATGCAGACTTGGAAAGTGAAGCCATTGAATGGGAAAATATGAGGAAGTCATCTTCATTTGTTAATCCCAAAGAGAGAAATGATAGCACGTTAGATGCCATTGATTGGCATGCAGTCCACGCTGCAACAGCGGATCAAGTATCGAAAGCTATCATGCAAAGGGGAATGGACAAAAAGCTTGCACTAAGAATTAAGGTTAACAAAGTTTGGCTAAGAATTACTCGGCAATCAATCAGCATTGTAATAAACTAACTGCTCACTACATGCAGAATTTTATCAACCGCCTGATCCTGGAACAAGGGAATGTGGATCTAGAATGGCTACGAGAAGTTGAACCAGAAAAGGCTAAGTAATGTCTGCACTATCTTTTTGTATGAATTCGAAAAATTTGGATAGTTGGTGAGATAGGAAACACATAAGTTAACTGAGATTTGACAGTGTAGTTGATCGAGAAATCTGTTTCTTGCAGGGAGTACTTACTGAGCATTTATGGTTTGGGAGTGAAAAGTGTGGAATGCATAAGGTTGCTAACTCTCCAACACCAAGCCTTCCCAGTAAGTTTATATCGTAAAAACGTGTTAATGTGGTCTCTGAGCTTTATCATTAACACTCATTATTTCATTAGGTTGATACAAATGTAGGACGAGTACTCGTACGACTGGGTTGGATACCTATTCAACCACTTCCAAGAGGACAAGAGATGCATCTTTTGAATATGTAAGAATTTGTATTTATCAGCTGATGCTGTCAAATTTTCATTTTGCAAGTTTTTATCCATGATCCTGAATGTCATACTTTAGGTATCCGGACGTCAAAGATGTTCACAAGTATCTCTGGCCACGGTTATGCACACTCAATTATCTAACACTGTAAGGATCGACTTGAGAAAACCTCACCTTCAGACTTAAAGATATATACTCTTAATTTAATAGTTGATTATTCTGACAGAATATTAGTGACAATCATTCTGTATTCCTTTGTGGTTGCTTGTAGATATGAATTTCATCATCAGATGATTACCTTCGGAAAGGTTTGTTAGTTTTCATTAATATTAAATTGCTTTTCTTGATATTTTGGGACTGTAATTTGTTTGCACACAGGTATTCTGTACAAAATCAAGCCCAAATTGTAATGCATGTCCAATGAAAGCAGAATGTAGACACTTTGCAAGTGCTTTTACAAGGTTTTCTCTTGCTGAAATTACCCATATATTATATCTTTCTACAGTTGATGCTTCTAAGTATATACTTCCAGATAAACTTAATAATAGTTCTTCGTTCTCTTTGAAATTATTGCGATGATATTCTTCTGGAACATTCAGAAATTAAATCAGCTTGATAGAAATATGTAGAAACAGTACAATATTCTCTTCCTAAGTAAACCTATTGAACGTTAATGCAGTGCAAGACTTCCCCCGGGGCCAGGGGAAAACAGCTCTGCAAACGTCGATACTGCTTTAGTACCAGTAGACAGTGCATGCTCATGTGCTGACAGTTCTCAAGCCCAGCTTGTTTCTTCTTTCGGGGAAACCTTGAATTTGCAACATTCAACCGGAGATCACCAGAATGAGCTCATAACCTATCCAGCATTTGAATGTATTGGAGAAACAGATATTGAAGATTATTGTGCCAGTGACATACCTACCATCACATTTGATAGCCAGGCATTCATGGAAAATTTGTTAAGTTACATATATGAGAATGATCTCTCAACAAAAGACACCGATTTGTCTAAAGCTTTGGTCATCGCCACTCAAGAAGCACCACTGCCTAAATTGAAGCATATGGGTCGATTAAGGACAGAGCACCAAGTGTAAGTTTTGTAATACGTTTCATTTATTTTCACCATTTAAATGACATTACTTGGGAAGTCTATGTGAGCACATTAAGAATCTTATTATTGAGCTGAAAAATGGATATAAGAAAGTATTTCTGCAATAATGTTATATTGGAAGAAGTTTCGTGCAACAAAGGGGAAGCCCATTCTAGAAGATTGCGAAGAAAATGGTGAAGTGTTTAAATAATTGCTCATTAACATTTATTTCTTCTACGCGCTGCAGCTATGAACTTCCAGATTCACATCCTCTGTTAGAAGGGGTAAGTCAGGTTACCAACATGAATGAAATGATTTATTTATCATGCCTTTTGATTTGGTGAAGTTACTAAAGCTTGTGAATGCAGCTAGAGAAACGAGAACCGGAAGACCCTTGCCCATATCTACTTGCTATTAGGACACCAGGTCATTACTTCCCAAAAAGTTATATACTTGAATGGACTAAATTTCTGTAAAAAAAGAGCACCAAAATGTGGTCTATGAAGGATAATCACACTTCTGTACCGTACATGAAATGCAGCTTCAGAAGAACCTACAAAAGAGAAGTGTGAATCCTGTAATTGCGATGAAACTCAAAACAAGATCAATGCATCAAATGTAGGCACAGGAAACAATATTGAGACTGTTAGTGGGACACTTTTGGTGAGAATTTTTTTTAGGACTTAATGATTTCTCCTGGATTGGGATATCAGATATCTCGTGTTTGTAAAACTTTTCACATTCTAATTTATTTGGATAGTTATTTATCCAGTAGAAACTAACTCATAAGATCATCTTCAGATTCCGTGTCGAACAGCAAATAAGGGAAAATTTCCACTCAATGGAACATACTTCCAAGTAAATGAGGTGAATTTTACTTTCTATTCTTCATTTCATGCTCAGTCATGCAACCATTTCACATCTAAGTCTTTAATTAATTTGTTCGAGAAATACTAATAATGTGATTTACGCAGGTTTTTGCAGATGAAGAGTCCACTCAACAACCAATTGAAGTTCCAAGGACATGGATATGGAATTTGCCAAGAAAGACCCTCTACTGTGGTACCTCCATCAGAGCAATATTTAGAGGTAAAGACACCAATAGCTGTTTAATTAAATAGCTGAAAATGCCATAAATTGGATAATTCTATATTATAAAGTACATGGGCGGAGGTGAAGGGTGGTCCAGTGCATACCCTACTCCGACAAATTATGTGTTGTATAGAGGTGAAATATTAGTTATTATGTGTGTATATTTAATTTTGCACACCTTCAACACAACTGATATGAGAAGAAAGTTTGCACGCCCTTCCTCAAATTCCCAACTCCGCCACTAATAGAGTGTCTTTTGTGAATTCAGGGATGTCCACAAAAGAAGTACAGAATTGCTTTTGGAGAGGTATGAACTGATTTCTTTCATATATATAATTGCATCAATTATTTGCCACAGTTTCCATCCTGATAAATATTATATCTTTTTCATTAATATATATATATATATATATATTCAACATTCTTATGAGAACTACCAACAAATTTAACTAAAAACAGAAAATACTAAGAGACATGATCTTCTGTTTATAAGAACATATATATATGGCAATTAAAGAGGTACATATATGTAAATAATTAAGATCTTACATTGTCTATATGTAAATAAAACAAAAATTTTAACCTTGACACTAATGTACGTATTACATATGCAATTGAATTCACTTTTCTCAAGTATTGCAGGATATGTATGTCTGAGAGGCTTTAACCGCGAAACACGAATACCTGGATCTCTTCCCCTTGACCTTCATCGTCCAATAAGCAAGTCAGGAAAAGCAAAAAGGTCTTAAGAATGAACACTTTTTGTCAATTACACCACTTGAATTAAGCACACTATTATATGCATGTGCCTTTTGTTTTTGTCCAAAAGTTATGCTGCTTCAATATTTACTAAAATTTTTGACATCTCATGTCATTCCTGTTAGGGAGTGCTAGTTTAGTTAAGAGTAAAATGAAAATTTAAAGCATGTTATCACTCCGTTCAATGTTAGTATTAATTAGTCAGTGTTCAAAATTATACTGGAAATCGTGTAAACAAAATATAAAAGTTAGAATAGTAGAGTAATTAAGTTCCAAGTCCAACAAAAGATTGTTCAAGATTTTAGATTAATTCTCTCAAGATGTAACACTATTCTGCAATATTGACATACAATAGAAATTCTAAAAGTTCAGGCAACTCAACAAACGGAACATATCACACGATACTTATTTTTACTTTTGAAAAATGGTGTAGAAATGATGAGAAGATCAAGAAGAGTTTTCTATTTGTTTTAGTGTCTGAAAAATGAGGCGAGATCTTTGAAAATTTATAGCAGAGAAACAAGTGCAAAGATACTTGTTCTTGAAGAAGGTACTTTTTGTTTGGTCGTGCATCAGAAATGACTAGTGGAAAAAAAAATTCTGCAAATTTAAATTTGAAAATTCCACGTGAAATAATATCGCCAAAAGGAAAATTATAACAAAAAAAAAAACATAAATTTGGTAAAAAAAATAATCACAATCAAATCATTTGACCAAATTCAAAATCGAAGTCGAAGTTGAGCCAAGCACGAGGGAAGACTCAACTATGCCCTATACCATTATTCAGTGGCGTAGCCACATATCGGACACCCTTTGTCAAAAAATTATAATATACATATAAAAATTTGTCTAAAGTATATAGTTCAAAAATTAACTTTCATACATATATCTTAAATATTCTTAACGAAATTTCTGACTTCGCCACTGTCTCTATTGACAATATTGTTAATTTGCTACCATTGTCTTGGAAAAATTGAAGTCTAAGACTCGTGAATATGAAAGTGGTCAATTCACAACACTATAATGTTAGAGTTTATGGAATTTAGGCATTTTACAAAATTTTATCATTAATCTGTCATTTATATGCAATAAAATATAATAGCAGGTAGAAGTGGACATGCTATGCACAGAACCGCATGGCCAAACCAACAAGTTTTATGCCGAAAACTTGCAATTGAGCTTTGTCCTCCACTATACTGACTGTTTTTTTGTTTTTTGTTTACCTCATTTTAAGGAGCTTCCATATTTTTTTTTCGGATATTGATAATTCGAACTCACAATTTTAAGATGGAGGTAGAGAATACTTACTCATCAATAATCATCATAGTGTTAAATCTTCGTGATTATGCTGATCTAAGGGCTCGAGTGCCAAATTAGCTTCCTATCATTTTTTTTTGCGTTTATGAATATATATATATTTTTTTAACTTATAGTTTGATTTTTTAAAAATATTTTAATAAAAAATCGTCAATCCAAACGCCTACTTAATTTTTACACTTCTTTATTTTTTTTAGATCTCTCACGAGCATTTATAGATAAATAATAAATTTCAACTAGTCAAAGAAATCTGGATGAAACTAACGATCGATATTAAATGTTTCATTTTTCTTAGCATTAATGGTATAGCACATCTCATATTATTTATATTATTTTCTTGAAAACTATATTTTAGTTACATTTTATTAAGACTTTAAAAAATATTTAAAGCACAAATTTTATGTTTATGTTATGAAGATTTTATTAAAGGAAAAAAAAATCCATTTTTTTTTTTGAATAATCTGAGAAAAATTGATATAAAACAATATTTGTTCTTTATTTTAAAAAAATATTATAAACATAGTTTATTTATTTTGATAATTGACGTGAAGCTGACGTATGTGCTCCCCTAATATAGTAATATTGGTGGCTCATCACAAACTCACAATTTTCAACATTTCCGTTGCAAGAATTGTTTTTATAAGAGTCCATATAGTTTTTTTTTTTAAAAAAAATCATAATCGGGACTTGCGATCATGGGAAGGGAAATTCAAATTTTTTCCTATTTTTTTTTATAATTTTATATTTATAAAATAATCATCCGTCACATAAAAAAATTATGTGAAAAAATTATATTAAAAAATAACTAGTTATTATTGTCATTGACTAGTGAATTTTATAACATTATGAGTGTTTAAAAATTTGTAATAATATTTAATAGAAAATATTTATTTATAAAGGAACATTTAATCGTAAATATTTATTTAAAGAATGTCTATTTTTTGGATATATTTTAAAGGACATTTTGATATATTTTATATATCTTTAATTTAAACCATAAGATTTAAAAGTCTTCTTTATTTTTTAACCTTCATACCAAATTAAATCAGACAATCAAATTGACATGCAATATTATATTATTTTATATATCAAGTTATTAATTTGTATTTCCTTTGTCTTTATTTAGATTGAATACGAAGTTTAAGAAACAAAAATATTTTAAAAATATTTATGGCCTAAATAAATCATAAATAGTGGTACGATCGAATCTACTCATTAAAAATAAATGAAAAATTTGAAATTAAATTATTTTTAAATAATTTATTTTTTAAAATAGATTAAATCAATGCATCACACGCAACAAAGAGAGTAGTGCTTATCATTTTTTAAAAAAAACTATTGAAGTTAAATTCTTCATGAATCAAAATTTAAAATTCAAAGAGAAAAGAGATTCCCTAATTCGTCAGTCATCCTAAATACACTTTAGAAAATTCTAAAAAAAATTAGGTATGTGAGTCTGTGCTAGCACGAGTCCAACATATATTACTTATTTTATCGTAATTTATGTGGTATAAATAATATTTGGAGAGTCACTCAATTTTTTAATATATATTTGCTACAAAAATTAAGTTGTGTTATAAATGCATTAATGTGGATGTCATCGTAAATCTCTTTGAAGTTCATGTACGAAATTAATGAACACTATTTAATTCATCTAACTTTGAAGAGGCATTTTGTACTATAAATAGGCGTTGATTATTTTATAAAAGATACAATCGAAGAAAGAAATAAGAAAATATTCTCTCCCATATATTTTGTCTATATATTTATTGTCTTATATTATTTTATATTGTTAATATTTCACAACACGTTATCAACACGAGTCTCTAACCAATTAGACCTACTTAATTTAGAATTATCTTTTTTTCCTAAAAGTTAATCAATTTTCTTTCCTAGTCAGATATACATTTATATATTTATAACATCTCGAATAGGACTTACATAAGTCTTTGATTTGCAATTCAATTACTGTATATATAACTTGCTTTAGCTATTATTATGGTACTTTACTAGGCATAATAGTCAATACGTTTCAGGTTTATATTATTATGCTATTTATATGCTACTAACTTATAACTCTAAATTAATTACTAAGTAATATGATAGCATGCTAATTTAAATAACTCGTAAGTATTTTCATACATTATGATAAGTATATTGGTGTGTCATAAAGAAAGAATATTATTGTATTAAATATGACTTGAAACTTTACCAATTGGCAGTGAGTAAGCATGAAAATCATACGTTTTCATATGCATACATGCAAAACTGAGGATCAACCACGAATGCACATATGAGAAATAGGTCTCCGTCTATAAGTAGGCGCAATAAAAAATTACTGACTGACAAAATTTTATAGTTAAACAACAAGAAAAAAAATTGTATTAATTTCATTAAGCTATGAATTAACGATAGATTATTAAAAAAAAGTAATATAATTAGCTAAAAGCGTTTAAGCAATGAATTAACTAGAAATTTCCGATTAATTTTATAATAAATTTGATGTTTCTTGTAGTAGTGTCAATTCCTTGCGTCACTACTAGCTGTTTTTATAACATCAATGTAACAATTTCCTAAATTTCATCATGAGTTTCTTCTCTTAAGTCCCCACTCCCCTATTTTCCTCCAAAATCATCCTTCACTCTTGGGAAAGGCCACATTTTGTCTCCTCTAATATTATATTCAGTATTCACACCGCCACCATATATTCTTATATATGGTATCATCTAAAGATTGAGAAATGAATTAAACATACATACATATACACACATACATAAATAATGGTGGCATTTGAAGAAATTATGGAGCCGATAAACAGCGAAGAAAATGAAGAGATTGAGGATGAAGAAATCAACTACGATGATCTGAAACGTCGTATGTGGAAGGATCGCATGCGAATGCAAATACTCAAGAGGGACATGATCAAGGAGGAGGAGTCAGAGGCTAAGCAAGAACAATCTCGCCGTAAGAAGATGTCTAGAGCTCAAGACTCCGTCCTCAAGTACATGGTCAAAATTATAGAGATTTGTAAAGGTCAAGGCTTCGTCTATGGGATAGTACCCGAAAAGGGGAAGCCCGTGACGGGGTCATCGGATAGTTTAAGAGAGTGGTGGAAGGAGAAAGTCAGGTTTGAGAAGAATGCCCCAAATGCTATTGCTACATTCTTGCCTAAACTAGTTCAAGAAAATCATGTCTTGTTGGATCCTAATTCATGCATGAATCTTCTAAATGACTTGCAAGATACTACTTTGGGTTCACTCCTTTCATCTCTTATGCAACATTGTATTCCTCCACAAAGGAGCTTCCCTTTGGATAAAGGGTTACCTCCACCATGGTGGCCTACAGGGAAGGAACTATGGTGGGGTGATCAAGGGTTTTCACAAGAACAAGGACCACCACCATATAAGAAGCCACATGACTTGAAAAAAGCATGGAAGGTTAGTGTTTTGGCTGGAATTATCAAACATATGTCCGTTAATTTCGACAAAATGAGGAGGTTGGTGAAGCAATCAAAGAGCTTGCAAAACAAGATGACGGCTAAAGAAACAGCTACTTGGTCTAAAGTGGTTAATCAAGAACAAGTCCTTGTCGAGATGACAGAAAAATCTCTCAGGATTTCGATATCAAAAGATGATCAATATCTTGCTTCGAGGAGAAACGAGAAAAGGAAGGGTACTGTGTTTGAGAGCGACATAGACATTGAGGATATGTTACATCAAAACTTAAATTGCGTGCAAAGTGAGTTAGGAGTTGGATTTCCCTACAAGAATTCTAGAATGGACAATGAGACAAGTTGTTTTTATCGCACTATGAATGAACAACAAAGTGTCAGGGGAGAGGACGAGTCACTTAATATGTTCATGAACAATTTTACTAGCTTGCTTGGAGTACCACACGAAGAAATAATGGTTGATGATGATCATCATGATTGGATGAACATGGAGATAAAAAGGAACTTCAACAACTACCATATTGCACAAAAGGCTAATGGAGGATCAATTGAGGAGAATTTCCAAGGATTTTGGGGAGACAATAATAATGTCCTTCATTATGGAAACATGAACTCGAATGATACACCAAAAGAAAATGAACATCATCAATCTCCCCTCTCTGTTTGGGATTTGGCATATGAGGATACATTGGAATAAATCTAGCTATAGCTAAAATAAATAATTCGCCTGTGTGTGTGTGTTTTTCCCTAGATTACTCGCATTTCATGCTTTAGACACGGTTTATCATATATATATAAATAAATAAACTACGTACTATAGTGTCATTATCTTTTCTTATTTGCTCATTTTTCAATTATCATGCTTTACAACTTGATGGGATAAATTAATAGGGGGAATCCATCTTTAATTTGTCCCTCAAGTTACAACATACAACATATATATGTGTACTACCTAATGAGGTTAGAGGTAGTTAATTTCCGATATATTGTCCCTAGCTAGCTAGCTAGCTCAAGTTAATTAGAGAAATAGAAGAAGATATTTATTATAGTTATAGTTAGTTAGAGTGGTGTATTTCAATAATCATAAAAGCTGTGTCTCTGGGGTATAAAATCGTCATACTGATCCATTCTATTAGCAATGCAAGAAAAACCCTTTCTAAATTTGGAGTTATTCTTCTTTACTAGCTGTGCCTCCACCTCCACATCCACCGCGAAAACAGAACAAACTGGTCTATGATCTGAAAATCTTGATTCCCCTCGAATATAAGATAATTGTTCAATGCCATCGCCTCGCCATAATATTCTATCACACCTGAAATTAATTAGTACAAGGAGGATAAGATAAAATTAATTAAGAGATGATGAAAAGGTAAAAGAGAGAGAGAGAGAGAGAGAGAGGAATATATATATATACCATGCAGGGGTTCTTCGTTTCTTCTTAGACTTGGTTGTCTCTCCGGCATAGGAATCAGAATTATGAGAATACTTATATGTTGGAGCGAAAAGGATCTTCCCTTCTTTCCACCCACTAAACACTCTTCCTGCTTCTCTCTCCACATTCAACTGTCACCAACATACAATATTAATTAATATGCACTCACTTTAAGACTATGAAAAATTTTAATTTCCCCTTTTTGTACAATATAGCCCTTGTAGTTCAAATTAAAAAAGAAAACCAAACCTGATCCTTTTCCAAAAGAGAGTCCCAGTCATTATCCTCTAATAAAAGTCTTGTTTCTTCATAACTCAAAGACACTCGGTAGTTCAAGTCTCCAAGCCATATTGCACGCCTGAAATTTATTAAGGTCTACATCATTCATTGATATTGATAAAAGGGCCGGCCAAGTAAAAAGAGGGGAATAATATATCTCATCTATTTAGTACAAAATGTATTATTATGTACAAGTAGAGTTAGAATTTAAAATCATCTCTACCAAGCTTGCATATTATAATCAGTCAGGATTTGTCAAAGACAGACTTATCACAGGGAACATTTTGCTGACTCAAGACAAGAGATGTCTTTACTTTCATTAAAGACATTTTGGGGATCCTCTCCTCTTCATCATATCATATCGTTGTTGTTGAAGCACTCAACATGCAAATTCTATGAGCTTATACATGAGTAATAGGGGCCTCTCAACCACCTCAATTATATATGCTTATTATCATATTGTTCTTTTGCTCTTCTAAAGATAATAAATGATCCTCAAGGACTACCAACAAGCTTTTGGACAAAACTTTTATCATTTACATTCTGCTATGTAAGTTAGGTTTGTCAGTCTACAAAACTTAGATAATGCTTGTCGAAAATATTGACTTCGTTGGATAAAAACTCCACACGCCTCTTATAAATAAGTAGTAATTCTCTAGCTAGCTCATAGTTTTTAGTAATATAATTAACAAACACAAAGTGTATTGATTGGGAAAAAAAAAAAAAAAACTTACTGGTGATCAGTAATTTTTTCTGCGATTCCTCTATCGGGATTCCTACAAATTCTGGGAAATTGTATGCTTTTAAGAATCTCAGCAACATCTGCATTTCTTCTTAGCTCATCTCCTTCTTTCTCCCCTGAAGCTAAGTGACTGCACACAAAGCAAAAGCTCGTCCGATACAGTGACATGCTTATTGCTATACACCCCTGCATATTAAATTACAAAATCGATGGGTTCAGGTACGAATATGGGTACAGGAATTGGACTAAAAATAATTCAACTATCTAAAAATAGAGTTATATGCCTAAAATAAGTGGAAAACTAAAAAAAATCCCGAGGAGAAAATATTGATCAAGGTGAAAATTCCAGAAGAATAACAAACTAGAAATTTTTGTATATGTCATTTTCTTCAATTTCACCTTAACATTTGCTTTGATTACAAAAATCATTGTATCTGTCCCAAATTTCTCCATTTATCAATTTTGGTCAAAGCACCAAAAATTAGTTGACCAGACCCTAATACGTATCACATACCCATATTGTGTAGACACAAGTGCAGAACAGAAAATAAAGAGTACGAGCAACTTAGATAATCACGATTTAAAATTTATGAAACAACCTCAAGTTAGTATATTTTAATACTTCTATTTACCATCAAATTTTAGTATTTAATACATATATAAGATAGGGGCGGAGGCACACAAAAAAATTACATGTGTGCAAAAATTACTGAATTCACGAAAGCGAGATGTGCTTTCTTAACAAGCAACGTTGGTAACACGAAAAATCTTTTCTATCATATTAAATATTCCAATCTACTATACCTACCAGATTCAAATTGCAAAAAAGAAAGAAGATTGAATAGAATAGTCAAATATCAAAAAAGTTTCTTTCACAAACCTTATTTCCAAGACAACCCATGATACCTCTACCAAGAGAAGATATTCTGAGATGTCCAATATGTTGTGCTAACTCTTTTCGTGCCCAAACTGAAAGGAAAATCCCAACCATTTGCTTGCTTGATATAAGATGATAACTCAAACCATAATTAGTACAAGGAAATTTCTGAGCAATCGACTGTAAATCGTCTTCGCGAAAATGTGTCAAGAGAGAACATGAAGGATCACTAAGCTTTCTCAAACGTCTAGTTGTTGAAGGACAATTACATGTCTTGAGAAGGTTACTATTAGCCTTTAAACTCTTTTTAACAACTTTAAGAGAATGTTTATTGAATAAACTGTTGGATTTTGAACTGCTTGAATCATCATGATCATATGATGATTTGTTAAGTGCATGGCTTATTAGTGCTAACCATCTTGCTGCTGGTTCACTATCTTCACTCACTAATACATTTCCTGCATTTAAGGGTACAATTTCTTGAAACCTGAAAAATAAGGCATGTCACATCTTGTAAGACCCTAAATTAATACTCACTCCGTTTCAATTTGTTTGTCGACTTTTGAATCTTATGATTTTAAACTAAAGATATGACTGTACCAAAATATTTTTTAATTTTCTGGTCTTAGACATGTCACGCGTGAAAAGTTAAAATGAAAAAGTTGTCAAAAAAGGGAATGCATTCACGTTGAGATGGACCAAAAAGGAAAATAAGACATACAAATTGAAATAGAGGACGGAGCAATATATGTTGAAGTTATCATACCCCAAAACATATATATCTGCAGAACCTTCCACTTGCAAGAAATCTTCAAGATTAAGTCCATGATTAGGAGTTTTTCCTCCTACATTCCATGTCCCAGCAAAAACCCTAAAATTTTCCAGTATATATATCCTAGTTAATTAATTCAAGTAAGTTGAAAAATCATTTGTAAATCAAGAAAAATCATACCTAATATTTTTAATCATAGTAGCAGGTTGTGTTGACTGATCAAAATTGGAAAGGTTTAGGCCTTCAATCCTTGCACTATTATGCCTTGCTGAGAGTAGATAAGAAATTAGTATCATGGTTGTTGTGGTTTGGATTTTCTTACAATCTTCAGTTTGAAATTAAAAGGTATGGATTTTATATGGAAATTTATCAATAGGTACCGTTCGGCCAAATTTATTTATCAACATGATCAAAATATATACTGATTATGTATATATATATTATATGTACTCATGTATATAGATACACAGTTTATATATTTTATAAATTAGTTGACAGAATTGAAGCGGTAAGATCCCTATTTTAGATATATAACATTTTTCAGTGGGCAAAGTCCTCACAGGTCAAATTTCTACACAAGAAAAACTACTTCCACGTTATTTTCATTTTACAACAGTATAGTGAAAAGAAATAGTATTTGCAAATAATCAAAATACAATTTAGTCTTCTGTTAGGTGAGCTACCAATATTATGCTATAAATGAAGCTAAGCAGATTATGGAGAAGATACCTAATTAAGTGTACGTGGCTAACACACATTACATGATTGAAATTTCTTAATATTATACAATATTAACGCATCTACACGCATGTTGTATTTATATTAAATCAATGAATGTAATAGACATACTTTTATTAATTTAACCATGATTAAGTGTCATATTTTCTCTCAACAAACTGATAAATTTTAAAGAGCATCGGTTAGGATAAACATCTAGTGAACAAAGGAGAATTTGTAATACTGCAATCGGATACATCTGAATTCAATACTTTCGATACACAATTATATGCAGAGGCGAATCTAGAATTTCAAGAAAACGGGTGCACCATTGTCAGGGGCGGCGCTGTCCCTTTAAGAAAAAGGGCAACTAATTTAGGCTTTCAAATTTGAGGGGCCTTATTTATTTTAGCAATAATAAATATAGTTTTTTCATAAGAAAAATATTAAATACATTTGCAAAATAAATAAATTTTATTATAAGAAAAAGTCATTAGAAGAAGTTTAAAAGAGGCTGAACGCAGAAACTCTTTTGTGAATATAATAAAATGCAAGGTTGTGAAAATGCAGCATCTGGGAATCGATCCCTCAACCTCAAAGTGGAAAACTGACACTCAAACCAGTGAACCATCCAGTTGTTTGTGTTCATGGGTTCATTCAATTGCTATTTGATATATTTTAAGAATTCTACAAGTAATACATCGAGTTTTGTCGGATGACCACGGGTTCAAGTGACCCATTTTTTAAGCTTAAATTCGCCCCTGATTATATGTAAATAGCTTACTAAAATTGCAACATATAGTAAGTTTGAGCTTATAATTTTAAGAACATAATGTATTCAATATTGATAACCTTAAAGAATACCCCATAAATATTTATTATAAACCTGGTGTTGTATACGTTTGAATTAAAATGGCGTGTAAGACTAAATGCACCATTAACTATAGCTATATAATGATAACCTAGTCAAATGTGTAAATGAAGGGTGAAAGGTGACGAAGAAAGTAGTGAAAGACGACTAATTACACAAGATACATGTCATCTCTCACCAACAACAAGTATTAGGTAACTTTGTCCACCAAAATTAGAATAGATAAGAAGAATCACCTAGCTAGTGTTTTTTAAAGACCTCGGGATTCTCAACCATTTCATTAACCACTAGACCACACTTTTTAAATATATGATATTGTTTTTCCTCATATAACAACAAAGATTAAAAAAAGACTTGTAGAATCATCAAAAGCACAAACATAAAACTTTATATCTAGATACGTTACTTTAACATGAACATACGTACAATGGATAAATTTAAATAATACAATTCCAGCATGCACAAGAAAAGTTCATAAAAAATTATAACTATTTCTCATGCAATTTAATACTAAAAACAAGTTGGTGATGATGATTCCTACCTGTAAAACTTCCCTTTACTGAAGGAGAAGTTTCAAATAAAACTTTTCTCCTTGATATAATCTTCCAATCCACTTCAAAAAATAAAATAAAAAATCAATTACAATATAAAATATATACATAAAATTCAAAAAATAAAATAATAATTGTAAATCAAACCTTGATCATTTTTTTCTGATTGTGTTACATCCTCTTCAAAACTTCCTCCAATGCTTTTTGAATTAATAAGCTTTGGTATGCCAAACTTTTATTCAAACATCATTAAAAAAAAAATCAAAATTTTTATTTTATTTTTAAAAAAAATCTTAAAATAAATAAATTGTACCTTGTTCTTTTCATAACCCTTGACACAATTGTCAAGGGTGGTGGTAACGCCGCCGCTGGCTGTGGTTTTGACGACGACGGCAGTGGCGGCTTCCGCCTTAATCATGTGGATGCTATCATCAGATTTACAACACGTTGTTGGAGACGACATTCAAGATTATATAATGTTGGATTAAATTAATAAATCCACAATTCCAAAATTGGAGTCAAATCTAATTTCTTCTTATAAATTAATTAAAGAAATACTAATTAATTTTAATAATAATCTATTAATGCACAGAACACCAAAGGTAAAATCCAAGAAAAACTTTTATTGATTCCTTTCTTGTTGTCTACCTAAATTTCTGTGTTCTTTTTTGTTATGTGCTTTGTGTTTGACTTTGTATTTCCTAAGCTTTAAGCTTTTTTTTTGTTTCTATAAAAATTATTTTTATTGTGAACAAAATGTAATTAAAATGCTTCTTCTTTTTTTTACTTTTAGGGTTTTATTTTTTTAATTAAAAAATAGTTTTTTACTTTACAAAAAAAAAAAAAGTTAGATGGGATGAGAGTTTGGCGCCAAATCTTTCGGAGATTTTGGGGCAAATGGTGATTAAGCGGTTAATGCATCACTATCAACATATGTCTCTCTAAATTTTATTTATTTATTTCCTTTTGATTAACTAATACTCCCTCCGTCCCTATTTACTTGTCCATATTTCCTTTTTTGGTTGTCCCTATTTAGTTGTCCATTTTGACAAATCAAGAAAGGACANTTTAAGCTTTTTTTTGTTTCTATAAAAAAATATTTTTATTGTTAACAAAATGTAATTAAAATGCTTTTTTTTTTTTTTTTTTTACTCTTAGGGTTTTATTTTTTTAATTAAAAAATAGTTTTTTACTTTACAAAAAAAAAAGTTAGATGGAATGAGAGTTTGGCGCCAAATCTTTCGGAGATTTTGGGGCAAATGGTGATTAAGCGGTTAATGCATCATGATCAACATATGTCTCTCTAAATTTTATTTATTTATTTCCTTTTGATTAACAAATATGTTTAATTAAAACTTGTGTTTGGAAATGAAATTGTGATTTCAAATTAGTATATTAAATAAGCGTTTGGATAAGCGATTTGGGATCATAATTTTAAATTTTAAATATTTAAAAAAAAATGAATTTGGGATTCTAAATTATGATTTTAATTTATTTTTTTAAATGTAAAATCCCCCATAAGTTTATAGTTTGTAAAAATAGATTCATTATTTTAATTTTGTGAAAAAATACTCATGTTCAGCATCAAATAATTATTTGTTTACGTGAAAAAATTATATTAAAGATTAATTATTACTACTTGTTGATTAGTTGATCTTTATAAACAATGCGTATTTAAAAATTTGCAATTAAAAATATTTATTTATAAAAGAAATATGAAGACGACTCTTGGAAGATCTTATTAGAATTGCCTAATTGGAAACCAATAGCTCTCACACGAATTTTATATTTGTATTAAAAAAGAGAGTAAAATATTTTTAAAAATGACTTGAGAAACCACTGACAAATGTGTTGTTTGATCTCAAAAATGCAATAAATTCAAATGGTAAAAAAGTCTGAAATATTGATTTCATCAAGTTTACTTAATTTTTTAAAATTCGGGTTAGTGTTTGATCACACTACGTACATCTAGATTAATTCAATGACTTATTATCTCTTGTTTAATTTGTAATGTCATTCTCACTCTACTACACAACTTCGTAATAGTTTGGTGTAGTATATGAGAATAATATTAAATATAAAATTCACTTTTGCTATTATCTTAGGTATAATTAATACATATTAAATCATGATATTATCAATATAAGAGTTTTTGATACATGTATAAATATGATTAAAAATATAATTGCTCTTGAAATTGTATAAAGTTAAAGAATGTGGAGAATATTTTTATAAATAAATAATAATTTTAGTAATTATGCAATACATATTTTTTTAATACACCAAATTAAATAGTAGATAAGAAAATAATGTTTTGTTTAATTAATCGCCGCTTTACGTGAAAATTTTATAAATGACATATATAAGACTAATAATTTCAAGTTATGACAGTATAATAATTCTTTCAAATTGTAACAATAAAAAATTTCAGGTTCTAACATTTTATTAAAAAAAGAAAAGAAAAAAATTATAGTAAAAATTTGATTTTTAAAAAAATAATAAAGGGTAAAAAACGGATATAGTTGTATTAATTAATTTGAATACACTTATGATAATTAATAATTGCCATAAATTTAGGAGATTCAAAACAAAATATGAATATTTGATTTCCTTTTTTTCATTCAAATCAGTTAAAAGTATTTCAAAAGGTAGATTTTTTTATTACAAACATTTCTCTCTCCTATTTTTTTATTTACGTTTTTCAAAACAAAATATGAATATTTGATTTCCTTTTTTTACTCAAATCAGTTAAAAGTATTTCAAAAGGTAGATTTTTTTTTATTTCAAACGTTTCTCTCTCCTGGAATTTTTTTTCCTGTAATTGTCGTCATTCACGACTAGTTCCAAATAGTTTTGGTTCAACAATCTTCAATTTGTTGTAAAGGAAGGCGTCTTATCCGTATTAATTAAACATGGTGATAGATGAGATCCTTCTGATTAGTATTATTTGCGATTATTATTTTAATGAAACATACAAAAAAAATTAAGAACAATGAAATTTTTTTATTTTATTTGTGTATAATATATTTAAATTTTGATGTTTTTTGTATGATCATTCTTTTCTTTATATTACATAATATTTTTTGTAAAACTTGAAAAAATGTTGGTATGAATATTTGGATGCCAAACTATATACAGTTTGGATACCAATTATATGGTGTTCATTTTGGTCTCCAATTAAATATCAAAACTAAATTGTTTATGTATTCAATTGTTATGTAGTTTGTATATAACTGATATCCAAAAATTTGTATCCAATTGATATGCAGCCTATATATTACTAGTATCCTGAAATTATGAGAGTCAATCTGTAATTCATATATAGTTGATAACTGACTTGAAGAAAACAGTGTATATTATATATCATTCAATACTTAAAATTGTATCAAAAACAAATATATATCATTCAAAAGTTAAAAAAAAACATGAATTACTAAAGAGTCTAAGCTGCAATCAACTATCTCAAATTTGATCTCCGTGGTCTTGATGTAGGATAATTGCTGGTATCTGGAGCATGTTCTTTTGCCATGCGGGGTCCACCAAATTTGCTAGCAACAGTTCCAGTTACTTCACTCTCATTGATCGCGCCATCATCGTTCTTTGTTTTTCCGTAGTGCCATCAACCTAGTTGGAGAAATTGAAAAAGAAACCTTCCTATTATAAGAAATTGGTATTATAAGAAATACCAATTTCATATCAATATTAGTCATAATTTATACAAAAAATGAGTGATTTAACAAACTACAATCAATTCACATAATTGGACCACTGATATCACACAATTTTTTGATAAAAATAATACACAACTTAAGTCAGCTTTCATACCAACAATAAATCAGTTTCATACCAATGTTAAAACACATTTCATACCATATTCATAAATCGTATATTAAGCCAGCTTTCATACAAATATTATTCATGTTTCATGTCAGATTAGTAGACATAATGAGAATAATTTGAAAAAAATAGCTTTCCTCTAAACTGTGTACCAACTTCTTACCAAATTTAAACAAGTTTCACACCAAATATAAGTAACACGTCATACCATTTTTATACCAATTCATGCCAACATTAAACAAAATTCATGCCAAACAATAATATGCATAATATATAGTTTTAACAAAAAATCTACTAAATTGAATAATTGTAAAATAAATTAAATATAATATTTATCCTAATCACTTTTTTGCCTTTTTTGGGTGTTGGGATTTTCGAGTCCTCCTTCGTTGTAATCAGAAGGGGGTTCTACCATTTTCCTTTTCCTTTTTTATCCTTTTTGATTTGCAGGACTTTCAATTTTCTTTTCTTGACTCTTCTTCCCCTTTTGTGTAACATGTTTCTTCCTTTGTGAAGTACCACCCTTTTTCACTGGACTTTCATTCTTGTTTGGCGGCTGCGATTGAGTCAAAATGTTGAATGTTGAAGCCTCTATTTCAGTAGTAGATGCCGCTTCTACTAATCGAGGCTCTTTCGAGGAGTATGATCAAGTTTCTTTGACATGTTTTGTTGAAGAATCTTAAAATATTGATTTTTACTGTTGTGAATCTGCCTTTTTATTTTTTATTGTATGGAGAATATATTTCTCCTAATCAATTTTTAGATGTTGAAGCCGGCTTTAATTTCTGTTTTTTTGAACGTGGGGTGGTGGGGTGTTTGAATAACATAGGTGTGCTGCTTAGGGGAGTGGGATTGACGTGGGGTGAGGGATTTAGGTGGGGTGTGGGGGTGTGGCATGTAGCTGTAAAAAAGTACAGCAATCAATGTAAATCCCTATAATTATGTAAGAGATAATTATGGAATATTTTTTATTTAAATAATTTAATAATAATAATATAAAATTATAAAAAGATTAATTATTGAATAAAGTAAAATTTAATATATAAATAATTAGTGATATGTTATAACACGTAATTAAATTGTTATAAGCAAGAATTTGTTTAAAGTAGATTTAAAACTTGTAATATTGACTCTTAAATGTGTATATGGGTGATTTTTCCATAGCGAAACTGATATTTTTTCCCTAATACATCCCGCCAAACGATACCAAAAAAAATCAAAAGACAAGAAACTACAGGTTCAAAATTTAATATTTGTTGCAGTAGTAACTTTTTGCATACATCCTCCTCCCTGTACCGCTGCTATGACAGAGAAGTTGGATTGTACAACCAAAAATAGCCACATTCTTGGACCCATCTACCATGAAATTTGAGATTAGACAAGCTAAGCTTGTCCTTAAGACAAATGATATTAGAAGCTGATCAAAAGACAGCCAAACCAACATACATGACAAAACAGAAAAAAGATCATTAATAAACATATAGAAATAATCTTCCAGGACCAAAGAAATGGAAATTTTGAAAGCTGTTGTTGCCAACGAACATTTTTCTTGGGCTGTCAACCTAATCTGTAACCTAAACCCTCCATAGAAAACAATTATATCTAATGTAAATGGGAGAAACCCTGGCTAAAGGAACATAAAAATGAATTCACATAGTTCCTCAAATGACCATAGCAGAAAACAGGCAAGTAGAAATCAGCTTTTGATCTGATATCCCTTGTTCTGCAAGAAGTCCTCATATTGTGTTGCCAGGTCTCCACTGGCGTATTCACTTGACCATAACGAGGGGCTCAATTTGCGTTGAGCAACACTAGAAATTGACTGTCACAGCACGTAGCTACAAAAACTTTCTTCCGTCATGGCTCTTGTGTTTCTCAGGATTATTGACGACTCAAGATACCTCAATGAACTTAACAACATGAACATATTTAAGCTTGCATGATAGCTTTTTCTTTTCCGGAGAAAAAGTTATAATGACACTTCATCTAACACTTCATCTAACAGATTTTGCTTGTATAAGGCCAAATTCTGCAGAAAGTGATAATAGACTACATAAATTTCAATAGCTCTACAAGGTTTCATGCAGCATATCAGATGTGCATCTAGCAGAAAAGTGAAAAAGATTCGTATTGTTTTGAAGGTATGATTGTTGAAAGTCCAACAACGACAATCAGAGATGATGTACCACACCCACACCGCACTATTTCTTAAAAAGAATTTTCGATCCGCACCACAACTGTGTATATCTGAACGTGTCCTGCCCCGCCTGCCATCCCTAATTATTTTCACTTTGAACAGTATCTAAACAACACCGGGATTCTAATTCCTAATTTTCTGCTTTTTCTTTTGATAACTTGTACAGAGGGAGAGATGGCTTTCTATCTTTTACGAAGAGATTTTTGATATGAAAGGTGGCAACTAGAGACATAAATGTTAAGGTAACATATCGCTACATATCACATCACCTGCAGCAATGTTTTGAACAATGCCTTTTATATTTGTCATTTTCTTAAAAGCCTTCATCGTTTGCTATAATGTTGCAAAATGAATGAGTTAATATAATTCTTTTGATGAGTGTAGAACAAGTATACTAAAGGACATTACACTTAACTAACTGTTCCATTTGATGCTCAGAAGTCACATTTTGTAACTCCCTGGTGTAGATAAAGTGCAGTCGCTTAGGCAGAACTTCAATGCCTCTCAGGATCCCTTTAGTAGGGCGGAGACTAAACAATGAATATAGCAGGGAAAGTGACATATTAATTGTTAAATGAACGTTATGAATGAATATGTTAGTGATTAAGAATTAAAATTAGGAATTTAGCATACGAAAATTAGTCACCAACCCAAAATAAAAAATTAAAGTTACATTTTTATATCTTGATCAGAAATTAAAGTAACATTTTGATTGACAAGATTTTTACTTCATATATTTCAGTTAATTGTATTATTTTATATCTGTTCTTCAACCAATTGTTTTTTGTGTTTTTAGTTACCTTTTCTTGAATTACCCTTTCTTCTTCATTGAGTCTTTATTCACTCAAATCCACGCTTTAGTTGCACTTTGAGCTTAGAGACTCACCAAACGTTGGCATTTTCTACTCTCTGTCTTTGATAACTATCAATAACATTGATTGTTGAACTACGTTCTTTGCTTGACAGCCTCCTATTATAATTTTCATATTAGAAGGGCAGCCCGGTGCACTAAAGCTCCCGCTATGTAAAGGGTCCGGGGAAGGGCCGGACCACAAGGGACTATTGTAATTATATTTAATTTAGTGTTATGGTCAATTGAGATCATCTTGTTCTTCTTTTTTGAACTCTTCATAAAGCTATTGTACCCTTGGCATCATCAAAGTGGCATCTCAATAACATAACATCAGCTTAAGCTTAACTTTCTATCAACTTACTTGCTATTTTTAGTCTGACATCTGAAGTACTTCAGGATACAGAAATAAACAAGAGCTATCTACCAAATATTTCCTATAGAATGACATACATTAACTAAGCGGGAAAAAAGACTTTACCTCTGTATAAGCATAAACTCCATCCTCCGTAGATCCCAAGGGACTTCCTCTCCTGATGAATTGATTTTCTCTATATATGTAAAGCATTGGCACTCCAGTTGAGAGTTCTAAGTGGATGACCTGTTACCAAAGACCTATGCATAACCAACTAACATACATGCACTGAAAATGTGTGATACTAACAGGAAAATGACAATACTCATTACCTCCTCAGCAGTCAATTTATCGAGATACATTAGGATGGACCTCAATGAATTTGCATGAGCTACTACCATTACATTCTTTCCACTGGAAAGTTGGGGTTCAATCTGCAAGTAAATGCTCAGTAATGAGAGAACAAGATATCAAGCCCTGCGTCAATAGAAACTAGTCTCCTCCATATGCTTTTTATAAGTCACAGCAGCTTACTTGCTCTTTAAAATAGGTAACAGCTCTTCGCAAGCACATTTCCAAGCTCTCACCGTTGGGTGGTCGAGCATCATAGCTTCGGCGCCATTTATAGACTTGCTCTTTTCCGCATCTTTCAGCTGTTTCCATCTTATTAAACCCTTGAAGTTCCCCGTACCTATAAAATAATAACATCCTACTGAATCTGGGATGACATCATATTGGAATAGAAACAAAATGAGAGCTGTTAAATTACATTCTTTCATTCAGTTGCCATGCTTTAACAACAGGAACAGACTGCATCTCGGTGCCTTCACTATAAATTTGACTCCATACTTTGGCTTGTTCAGTCTCATCGTGTACAATAATGGGCACCTGAAAATTCAAGAAGGATAAGTGCTTATATACAGTGGCCTTTTCTTAGATAAATTTGATATCATCTGCACATTATATTGGTGACATACGAACAAAAGAGCATGCAATCTTTGGTATACCAACCACCTTCCAGTAATATGGAGACAGTTTACACTACAATCAGGAGGGAGCCTCATTTCTTGAATCTCATGGAAAGATTTAATGTAATTTTTGCAATAAAGATGCATTTTTTATTTCCTGAATTGTTTTGGATGCTAAATCCTATTTGACCGTCATCCATGTCTTACAGCATGACAAAAAAACAGATAAAGGTAACAATAAGTCATAGATAACGGATAAGTGATAACCAAGAAAGAGACTTTTCTAGATAGGATAACATTATCCAGGAAGCAGGAAGAACATTTCTTGCAACACAAGAAACAGAAAGGCTTATTTGTTTATGAAGCTCAGGATAATCTTATTTCACATTGCTAATTCATGCTGTGTCTATACTTTTTTAAACCGGTCCTCATGAATTCTGATTTATGAATCAGGAATATTAGCATAAAGCAGGCCAAATGATTGGAAATAATTAGCAAACAAATTTAACAATTGATAAGGGGAACTTTCTCCAGAATGGTTCACCAAGAAAAGGACAAGTTTTGATATGCATATGACAGATCATAAGGGGACTTGACATAGCATAAGAGCAGACAGCACAAGGACAGCTGTAATTGTTCCAACTGTACATGAAGTTATTCAAACTAAAAAGTAAATTCAAGAATATTTTTAGTGCTACCCTAGGTCATTTCAGAGACTTGCACTAGTTAGCAGGACCATGCTTCAAAAAGACAAGTTTTTTCGAAGACCAAAATGCAGAAGTACCTTCTTGCAGTGGTGCTCTGTTAGGGCAAGCATGGCCGTCATCTGAGAACGAATCAATGTAGAGATGTAGACAACATCAATGGGTAAGTGTCTAATTCTCTTACCGGCTTCAATTGCTTCATCAACGCCTTTAGTGGTGAGTGGCACATCTACACAACCAGTGAACAAGTTCTTTTCATTCCACATTGATTCTCCATGCCGTATTAAGATCAAGTATGATTCAGCTGCAGGGAATAAGGCCTTAAATAGGACAAGATCACAAACTAGAATCCAGATACCAAAGCGAATAACGAGAACTCACTTTTTGATAGATGATAACAAGAATTACTGGGAAGGAGTGTACTCACGTACTGTTCTCCGCGAATCATTGGTACTTGATAATGAGGAGAAAATTGGCTTAATAGCACATAAAGGTGACTCTGATGAATACTTCACACAGTTTACATACTGCCTCAAACTGCATCTCTCTTTTCTAAACACTGGTTTCATTTTAAGACTCCCAGATGAAGATGTGACCAGGAAGTCCCTAGCACCCTCGTTGGCAGTGAAGCATATTGCTTGGTGATATGCAGCAGCAACCATATTGAGCATAAAGTTATCCCAACTAAGCACCATAAAAGAAAACAAAAGGAAACTGAATAGACATCCCCACAGTGTTTAGCAAAATTTCACAAACAAAGAAAGAACTGCATATCATACATACTGATAACTAATTGTCGGATAAGTTAATAGACCATTTTAAAAAAAGGAAAAAATATTCTAATAAGTTTATGATCAACTAGTACAAACAAATTAATGGATAGCTAACAATAAACTTTTCAAAAAAATAACTTTACATCAGAAATGTGTTATCATAAATTCTATCAAGCAGATCATACATGTTCACACTCATGTAACTAAGAAAAAAAGGGGTAAAGGTCCCGCTATGCACTGGTTCAGGGCAGAACCACAAGGGTCTATTATACACGGGACCTCAACATCAACTATAATCATTCCAAATCAAGAATGTGCGCAAAGGGCACATGATGCTACATGGAGTAGAGACATTTCCTATTTAAGGATATTAAGCAGAACCTTAAACAGATGGATTAAAAGAGGAGAAAAAGATGGAATCTTGATTTTAAATGAGAGTTGACAAAAAGATGATCTTTACCTCTTGTGATCAAACTTCACCTTTCAACAACTGTGTAATCAAACGAATGCATACACAGAAGAAGCTCATACATGTGAACGCGGAGATCTCAAAGAATGGCTGCCGGAGGCTGCTGTCAGTCTGTCACAGTCAGATGCGACGCCGTTTCATACCTGAAGGGCTTTGTTCAAGTTGGGCTTCGATTAGGTTAATTTTTCACAAATATGATCTTTTACTTCAGTAGCCGTTCTATTACAGCCCTTTAGCAATGTAGCCTATTAACTAATTCTAATTAACAATTAACCAATAATAAAAGAAGGAAATTTCAAAAACAGCTAAGACTAGAAACACAATCAGGCTTCGTAGCTATCTATTGTTTTCTTAATTATGATTCGTAGATACATCTTATAAGAAGGAGAGACGTGAGCAAGATTGGGAGAAAGGGGAGAGAATCAAGCATGAACGGGGAGGGAGATACTATTGATCTAATTGTACCATGAATACAATTGACCTAATTGTATCATGAATACAATTGATCTAATTGTATCATGAATACAATTGATTTGTATAACAAAACAAGCTACTAAAAAGGTGGAGAGAGAAGAGTGAGATTGGGTGAGGGATGATAGAGCGAAGTATGGGAGAGAGATACAATTGATTTGTACATTTGATCGATAATTGTATATCTGACCGATAATTGTATCATGAATACAATTGATACAACTGATTTGTATCAACGAATACAATTGTATTAAAAACTATTGTATTCAATTTGTTGATGAAAATCAATTGTATCAGGGATATTAACAAATACAATTTGTATCGTTGTTGTAATTGGTAACAAATTGTATTTGTATTCACAAGTTGCCTTGTGTATTGTATTTAAGAGTTACCATTTGTATTTGTAATATCATTGAGTGTTGCCATTTATATTTGTATTGCAGGGAGATAGAGAGGAAGAGGCGAGAGAGAAGAGAGGGAGGAGAGAAGCGAGCGAGAGAGGCAAGAGAGGGGAGAGAGGACAAAAAGAGAGAGGTGAGAGGCAAGAGAGGGGAGAGAGGGCATTAGCATAGATATATTTATAAAATCCAAACTATAGTGATGTATAGTAAATACATACCATATGTTTATTGTACTACATAATTTTTCCTAATAAGAGGTCATCATGTGGTCTAGTGGATTGAGTTCCTCCCTTAATCAAACATTCCAGTTTCAAGTCTTGAGCATGAAATTGTTTTGGATAGGAAGCTCTATCTGGCATGAATTTGAATTAATGAGAATCAATTTGAATATCAAACAACAAATGAGAATCCAAAAACAAAAGACCAAGTTATACTTGGACGATCGGTCAAAATAATTACTAGCCTAATGTATCAAAAACTATAAATTATTTTGTATCAAATATATATATATTAAATATTTGTTGGTTATTATTTTGATCAACTACATAATGTTAAATGTAGATTGTATCTTTCCCTAATAAAAAATATCAGCGCTAAACTTTCACCAAATTTTATCATGATACTCATCCTAATTAGTATATAATCCTTGAAGGACTTTTGAAATGCTACGAGTAAAATATGAAAAACGAAAAAAAATACCTATCGAAGCAAACATAGTCATTATATCTACTGAACTTAGCTATATTTAAACATACCTATCTAAGTCTTTAATAGCGTATTGGTAGTTAGTTATAGATATGCATTAGTTTGAATTTTGAATTGAAAAGATCTGGTATACAGTTTGTCTCGTATAGGACTCTTCTAGGTATAAAATTTGTGTCTTTGTAAGAGTTAACCACATCGGTTGTTCCTGTACTTTGTATCTATAAAAAGAGCGTCTTGCTCTTTCATTATGAATTTGATCGATACTCTGTTTTACCAATTTATCATGGTATTAGAGCATCAGTAAACAATAACAAAATAATAATAACGGGGAACGATAATGAAGTAGCCAATTCTCCATACACGCTGCAACCAACTGATAACCCTGGAGTGTCTTTGGTCACATGTTTACTCACACAAGATAACTATTCAATATGGCAGAGGGCCATGAGAAATGCCTTGTTGGCTAAGTCAAAGTTAGGCTTTGTTGATGCTAGTCTTTCGCGACCAACAACAAGCTCTACAAACGAAGCTGCCTGGATTAAGGGAAATTCCATGGTAATATCTTGGATTTTTAACTCTTTTCATCCCTCACTTCACAGTAGTATAGCTTTTTTTGATACAGCAGGTGAACTTTGGAAAGATTTAGAGGAGATATTTTCACAAGGGAATGCTTCTCGAGTTCACCAGTTGAAAATGAAGATCGTGAATACACAATAGCAGGTCATTGTTTACTACACCAAATTGAAGGGATTATGGGATGAGTATGGATCGTATTGTTAGTTTCCAAACTGCAGTTGTGGTGCCATTAAGGAATATGAAGCAGAAAGGGAAAAAAAGAAGGTTCATCAGTTTCTTATGGGATTGAATGAAAAATTTAATATTGTTCGATCTCAGATTTTAAATACTGAACCATTACCATCTCTAGCCCGTGTGTATGGACTAGTTTCACAGGAAGAACGACAACAACAACTCAATACAAGCAAAGAAAATAATTTATTGGAGGGGGCGACATTAGCTTCAAAGAGAAACACCAATACTTTCAATTCTCGTCAATTGTCAGGTAACCGTGATGTCTCTAAACTATTTTGTGATCACTGTAAACGGTGGAGACACACCAAGGACAAATGTTTTGAATTACATGACTATCCAGATTGGTGAAAAAACAATAGAAAAGGAAAGGGTAAGTCAACTAATTCCAGTCGAACATTAGAAGTTGAACGTGTGGATTACTCCCTAATAAGTGGTTTATCAAAGAACAATATAACCAGTTTATGTCTCTTTTAAGCCTTGAAAACTCCAAGGGTATCGATTCAATGGCTAATTTTGCTGGTAAGGCTGTTACTTTTCCTACCGCTAATTATGAATGGATATTAGATTCGGGAGCGTCTGATCATATGACTTGTCAGAAGAATTCTCTGTCAAATGAAAGAAAGCATCTCTTTGATTCTAATATAACTATTCATGATGGTTCATCTGTTACTGTTAATACTTGTGGAGACATGACTCTTGATTCTTCAATAACCTTAAATCATGTTTTACATGTACCAATGTTTGGCTGCAATCTTATTTCTATCAGTAAGTTAACACAATCATTAAATTGTGTTGCTCATTTTTTTCCCTTCCTTTTGTGTTCTGCAGGACTTAGCCACGAGGAAACTGATTGGCATAGGTAAACTGAAGAATAGCCTTTATTATTTCCAAAGTCAAGCACTAGTTTCAGCTCTTTTGTCAAATAAAGACCAAACTATTTTGTGGCATCAACGTCTTGGTCATGTATCTTTTAGTCGTTTGTCTTTCATTTCAGAACTTTAGTTTTTAAATTTTAATAAGTTAGATGATTATTGTGATGCTTGCCACCGAGCTAAGCAAATTCGGAAGCCATTTCCTGTTAGTTCTATTAAATCTAATGAAGCTTTCGATTTGATTCATTGTGATTTATGGGGTCCCTATCATTCACCTTCTTTGTCAAAGTCTCATTATTTCTTGACCATCGAGGATGATTTTACCAGAACTACTTGGGTGTATTTGCTTAAGTCTAAAACTGAAGTTTCTCATTTATTGATTTCCTTTCTTGCAATGGTACAAAGACAATTTAATCGTCTTGTTAAAATCATTCACAGTGACAACGGCACAGAGTTTACTAATAGTTCACTTCAACAATGTTGTCGGGAAGAAGGAATTCTAAATCAGTTTTCTTGTATCTCCACACTCCAACAAAATGGTGTAGTAGAACGTAAACATCGACATTTACTTGATGTCTCTAGATCCTTAAGGTTTCATGCTGGTTTACCAATAAAATTTTGGGGAGAGTGCATACTAACAACAACTTATTTAATTAATTACACACCAACACCTCTTTTATCTGGAAAAAGTCCATATGAGTTGTTGTTTTCCTCAAAACCTTCTTATGCACATTTACGTATTTTTGGATGTCTCTGTTATGCTTCAGTTATTCCACGATCTCGTGATAAATTTCATGATAGAGCCAAACCTTGTATTTTTCTGGGTTATCCATATAGTCATAAAGGTTATAAGGTCTTTGATCTAAAAACACATCAAGTATTTGTTTCTCGTGATGTGATTTTTCATGAAAGAGTTTTTCCTTATAAAGAAAATACTCTTTCTTCTCTTAAAAAGCAATCACGATTACCTTTACCATTGTCGATTGATGATCCTGATCAAATCTTTTTAAGCCAAGGTCCACCACAAAAAAAACTCAATCCAGGCACAATACATCCAAATATGGCTCCAAGTGACACCATAAATCTTCAACAATCACAAGATCAGATTATTGAACCTTCAAGAACACCTACTGTTCCAACTCGACCTCAATGCACCAAAACCCAACCAGCTCATCTTAAAGATTTTCTAGTCAATCTCCCGAACAATAATAAAAGTTCTTCTTCAGGATCATCCAACACAGCTTGCTCAGGTATTGGTCCAGCTTATCCTTTATGTCACTATGTTTCCTACTCCAATTTTTCCATGACTCATACATGTTTTCTTTCGTCCATTACCCACCATAATGAGCCAACATCTTACAAACAAGCAGTACAGGTGGAACACAGGAAGCAGGCCATGAGAAAAGAGCTAGAAGCACTTGAACAAAACCACACATGGACCTTAGAACATCTCCCAGTAGATAAAAGAGCTATTGGTTGTAAATGGGTCTACAAAATTAAGTTTAACTTGTGATGGATCAATTGAGTGATATAAGGCGCGCCTTGTCGCTAAAGGCTACAACCAAGTAGAAGGTTTAGATTATAATGAAACGTTTGCTCCAGTTGCCAAACTCACTACAGTTCGTACATTTTTAGTTGTTGCAGATGTGCGAAATTGGGATCTCCATCAACTGGATGTGCATAATGCTTTTATTCATGGAGTTTTACATGAAGAAGTTTACATGCAACCACCACCTGGATATTTGTCGGCCAAAGATAATAGAGTTTGTCGCCTTCGACGGTCACTTTATGGATTAAAGTAGGCCTCAAGGCAGTGGTTTGCTAAGTTTTCTACTGCTATTTTAAGGTTTGGCTTTACACAATCCAAGGCTGACACTTCTTTATTTTTATATCAACGAGGAAATTCTTTTGCAGCTATTCTTGTATATGTAGATGATGTGATCGTTGCCACCAATGATTCATTCAATTTGAAAGCTTTAAAGGGCTACTTAGCATCCTGGTTTCCTATAAAGGATTTGGGTCCTCTAAAGTATTTTCTTGGTCTAGAAATTGCTCGCAGTTTAGAAGGAATAGTTCTTTCACAGCGAAAATGCATGCTGGATATTTTAAAAGAAACGGGCATGCTGGGATCTAAACCAGTGAAATTTCCCATGGAGCAGCATCATCGTTTAGCTTTGGATGAAAGTTCTCCTCTGCAGGATCATGGGCCCTTTCGCAGATTGGTTGGGAGGCTGATTTATCTATCCGTTACTAAACCTGATATTTGTTATTCAGTTCATTTGTTGTCTCAATTCATGTACCAGCCTCAATAGAATCATTGGTTAGCTGCCCTCTGAATGTTGCGTTATTTAAAGCTTGCACCAGGCCAAGGTATTTTCCTTTCCATATCAAGTCCTTTATCTATAAAAGGATTTTGTGATTCAGATTGGGCAAGTTGTCCACTCACCCGTCGTTCAACCAGTGGGTATATCATATTTCTTGGTCATTCACCTATTTCATGGAAGAGCAAGAAACAGATAACAATGTCACGTTCTTCTGTTGAAGGAGAATATCGTTCAATGGCAACAACTTCTTGTGAGATCATTTGGATACACCAATTACTTTCAGACTTATATGTCCCTTGTTTGGATCCAGTTTCTTTATATTGTAATAGTCAAGCCGCACGTCATATTGCCAACAATCCAGTTTATCATGAACGAACTAAGCACATTGAGGTGGACTGCCATTTTGTTCGGGACCGTATTCAACGGGGTTTGTTGGTTGGTCATCACATTTCAACACAACATCAACTTGCTGATGTTTTTACTAAAGCTTTAGGTGTGCACCAGTTTCAAATATTAATTGCCAAGTTAGGCATTCGGGACCTCCACGCTCCAACTTGAGGGAGCGTAATAGCGTATTGGTAGTTAGTTATAGATATGCATTAGTTTGAATTTTGAATTGAAAAGATCTGGTATACAGTTTGTCTCGTATGGGACTCTTCTAGGTATAGAATTTGTGTCCTTGTAGGAGTTAACCACATCGGTTGTTCCTGTACTTTGTATCTATAAAAAGAGCGTCTTGCTCTTTCATTATGAATTTGATCGATACTCTGTTTTACCAATTTATCAGTCTCGTTAACAAGCTCATGAAGAGTAAAAAAAGAAATGCATCTCCAAGGTGAAGAGGACTCACTTAAATGGTACTAGTGACTTTGAATTTTTTTATCAGATGAAAGCAGTTGAAAAATTGCTTCATTGCTTGGCTACACTGATAATGACTACTGAAAATCTTGAAGACAAAAAAATAATAATTACCAGGATATGTTTGTATGCTGGGGTGTATAATTATTTCTTGATCTTCAAAGAAGCAATCTATTGCTACTCTCTCGACTACTGTGGCAGGGTACATCACTTCAACATTATGTGCTTGTCAAACTATTTGGTTGAAGAATTTCATTTTAAGCAGGAAAAATTAACGCCAATTTATTGTGACAGTACTTCAGCAATTAATATTTCAAAAAATTCAATTGAATATGAACAAAATAATTATATAGATGTAAAGTAGTACTTCTTTATGTGATCTAACTAAAAATACAAAAATTGGTCTTATTTGTTGCTGAAGTGAAAAGCAGGTTGCAAACATGTTTACAAATCCCCTAAAATCAGTGTCCTCCCTAAAGCTACATGATCAGGCTGCAGACGTTGATAAAGCCCCTAAAATCAGTGTTCTTCCTAAAACAATGTGATCAACTTGGTGTTTGCAAATTAAACTACAGATATTTCAGTTTAAAGGAGGGAATGTTGACAACGTAATCAGCTTTGTGAATTAGTAGTTAGCTTGTTCAATAAGTTATTTCCTAGTCTTTAGGTTAGGAGACTAATGCAATCAGTTTTTTTTTTTTTTAGTATAAACTTGTTCTTTGATTACTAAATTTTCTAGTAAAGAACTCTTATAACAACATATTTTGAAGTATCAACATAAAACACTTTCACTTGCATATTACTTTAATTTTGTTGCTATTAATTTCTATAATTTTAAACTTCAGGCCTCATGGGTAGGATAGGAAGAATGTGTCTATATTATCTATTTTGCTTGCTTGCTTCTTATGGGAGTTAAGATTGATTCCATTATGAATCCCACAAGCAATACCATGTTACATATGGAAGTACTTAGACATCATTATGCTTTTTTATTAAGCAATATTAAGTAGTATCAAAGCTCCAACAAATTACTCTTTTATTATATTTAAAACAAACTTGAAGTATAAGATTATTGACTAGCAGCAAGAAAATCAATCAAGCCACAATTTAAGCATTAGTAATAATTTTAATGAGCCATTAAATTTTCCTCATATACTACTAAAAGGAAACATATAGTAACATCCATAAAACAATAACAAAGAGAATAGAAGGTATCAATTTTGATGCCTAAAGCATCATAATCATCAACATCATAATAATAATCCTAAACACATCAAACAAAGATTCATAACAAATAATTTGTTGTTCTTGTTCCTTCAATATTGATCCTCAGTCAATTGGTATTGCTGGAGGATCTGAGTGCAGGTAGAAAGAGGTTCATTGGAGAGGAAACCCATGTTGTTAGCATAACGAACATCCGAGGTCATGCCATTGTTGCGGGTGAGGGCAACACGGGCACGATCACGACCAGCATTGGGGATGTTACATGTTTTATCACCGCTCTCGACGAGCACAACATCACAGACATCATCACCACAGTCACGTTTAACTAAGATGTTGTATTCACCCTTTGAGTTTGTCACACCATCAATGCTGTATGTAATTTTGTTGGTCACCCTGTTTTTGCACTCAACTTTAACCTTAGATCCTGTCCATCATACCACAATTGTTGTTAATCCTACCGTAAACTAGGAGCAAAAAAGACGCGGATTTAGGATTTAAACTTTATATGAGTTCAATTTTTAAAGTTATAGATATACTATTACTCGCAATTTTATTAGATTTTTCCCCAAAATTTATGTTCAGCGTCAAAAGTAGTAGATTCATATGAACGCAAGGCTAAATCCGCCTCTGGCAACAAAAACAGTTCACACTACGATATGAAACAATCCAATTTTGATGATAAACTACATCACTATATACTAAATCAAGCAACATTTCCTCACTTAAACACTATACAATACAATCTAGTAAGTCTATAGAGTAGATCTGCAAATGGGTAGTAAAAAAATGACAGAAATTAGAACAGATCTTGAAATATGATCAGTGGAAAATGCAGAATGAATTAGAAAAGAGGGGTTTTTAGTGTTTACCAGCAAGATACTTAGTAGCAGGGGTCTCAAATCCACATCGGCAAGTATCACAATAACATTTACCCTTGACAAGGAAAGGGTTGGAAGTGGCAGTAGCCAAAGAAACAGAGAGTAAGCAAAGAGCAACAAATACAACCAATCTTGCCATTTTTTGAAGAAGAAATCTCAAACTCTCTCTACTTTTTGCTGCTTCTTGTTGTTGAAGGGGATAGATAGAAATGGAGAAAGAGAGGAAAGTGGAATATAATGGGGTTAAAGCGTCGGTGGATGGGCTGGCAGACAGTAGTAAAGTCACATGGGAGCTTCGGGAATCAAGTGAATACTCCTCCATTTAATTTCTTTTATATTTCGAGATTCAAATAAATTTATTTTTAATTATATTTTAAAATTATTAAATTAACAAGCAATATGATTTATTCTACACGTAATTTTCAAATATATAAATTTTATACCTAAATTTACGATCAAAATTAAACTATTTGACTCGAATCCAACGGAAAGTGTCACATGGGACAGTTGAAGTAATTAAGAAAGCTGGTAGTATATACTAAGCGCGTCTTGCGCCAATTTTTTTTATTTTTTTTACTCAACTAGATTGCCAATCAAAGTTTCATTAATTTCGGTGCGTGGGTTCCATCTGCCCCTCCCTTTTCTCCTTACGCGGGAGATCTGTTAAATTTTTCAGTTACTTCTACTCTTTTATCATCGTAATTATCGATTAAATCGTTAAGAAAATAATTTCAAGTCGTTAAAAATTAATAATTTGACTAAAAATATCAAAGTCTAATTCAAAACAGCTAATATTATCAGGATTATCGATTAAATCGTTAAGAAAAAATCTCAAATTATTAAAAATGGATAATTTAATATGAAAAATATCAAAATCATTATTAAAACAGCTAATTCAATAGCTTATTAGTAGAGGTGTACATAGGTCGGTTTAGTTTGGTTTTTCATTAAAAAACCTAAACCAATTATGTCGGTTTATTAAATCTAAAAACCAAATCAAACCACGCAAAGTCGGTTTTTTCGGTTTCAGTTTTAGTCGATTCTTTCGGGGTTTTTTGGTTTTTCGATTTTTTTTACAACTATACGATGTTTGAAAATGTGATCAAATATATTTTCACTTACCTGTGTGATAAAATAAACTTATGAAATGTTAAATGAATAGAAGTTTTCGTAAAAAGGGTAAAATTCACATGAGTACAAAATATATATTTTTGAAATATCAACGTTCATTATGTTAAATTAATAAGATTAAAGGATACAGTCAAACTGAATACAAAATGAAATATTTACAAAGTAAATTGTTAACTTCGAATTTGAAAAACTATAACAATATAGTTGTAACTTCGGATCTTAATACAAAATAAAATATTTGCAAATTTTACAGGCCCAAATTTGAAATAAAATATATAAACATTGAATACTATAAACTAACTAAAAATATATTAACAAAGTAGATTATAAATAACATTTTTTATCTAAAAATAAACTAAAATTATATATATGATATTTACAAAATTTTACAAGCCCAAATTAAGTAGATTATAAATAATATTTTTTATCTAGAAATAAAATTAATTTTATGTATATATATATATATATATATATATTATGTCGGTTTGGTTTGGGTTCGGTTTGACTTTTTTTCTTTTAATACCAAACTAAATCAAGAGTGGTCGATTTTTTTTTCGACCGCCAAACCAATCAAACCAAACCACAAATTGGTTTTTTTTCGATTTGATTTGATTCGTCGGTTTGATTTGACTTGTACACCCCTACTTATTAGTGATAAATTAATAAAAACAATATTCAAATTATTGATTTTGAAAAAGTCCTACTCACTAATCACTACTACTCCATTTGTCCAACAAAATTGAGTAATTAATATTCTATTGAGTTTTTTTAAATACATTCTACGAAACAATATGTTGTAATTTGTAATTGTTTATGTTCCAATGTTGGAAACTTTTATTGGCAAGGAATTAATTGTGTGTGAATTGGAAGAAGAAGTGAAATTGCTTTTACGTAACATTTTTGGGAAAATGCATAAGTACCCCCTAGCCTATACCCGAAATCCCAGAGACACACCTAATCTTTACCAAGGTCCTATTAACCCCCTGAACTTATTGTTTAGTTAATTGTTTACCACTTTTCGGCCTACGTGGCTGAGTCCGTGATTTCACCTATGTTAGGCGCGTGGGTGCAGCTTTTAGACAGCACTGACCAATAAAAATTGGTCATGTGTTAAAATAAACTTGGAAAAAATAAATATTAACTCAATTGTCTTCTTCTTTATTATTGTTCTTCATGTTTGGAAAAAAAACCTCCATTATCATAAGTTAAATTGCTCCTTTCTTCGAAAAGCTAACAAAATAAAATCAAGAAAAAACTAACCTTTGAACTCAACCACGATTCTTGATGACTTAGAAGTAGGGGTGTACATAGGTCGGTTTGGTTTGGTTTTTCATTAAAA
>NC_064283.1:18682225-18683299 GCF_019186545.1 Solanum stenotomum | reverse complement strand
AGAGGGGGGGAGGGGGGGGGGGGGGGGGGGGGGGGGGGGGGGGGGGTAATAGGACCTTAGTAAAGGTTAGGTGTGTCTCTGGAATTTCGGGTATAGGCTGGGGGGGTACTTATGCATTTTCCCTAACATTTTTTGCAATGAGTTTGTCAAAATAAGAAACAATAAGATCTAAGTAGGCGTTTGGCCATGCGATATCATATCACGATATGGTATCGTGAGATAGAATCAGCATTTGGACATGCGATTTTACGCTGATTTCATCTCATGATTCCATATCATGAGAGGTGATATCATATTCTCCAAAAACCATGATATGGAATTATATGGTGATTCCATATCATGATTTGAGATATTTTAATACAATAATTGATCCATGAGTTTATATTAAACAACCCCACATTTATATCTACTAACCATTTGTTTCATATGTAAATAAAATTTATAATCACATCATTACTTTTTAAAATTTATTATTCTCACTGACACAAATTTATTATTCTCACCAACATATAGTCACTTTAACTCACACCTCACGATTGTGAAACTTTTCAACATTCACTTGAAACAATTAACCGGCATGTTAAAATAGTTGCCGAGGCAATTAGCAAGATGACACCAACATTTATACAACCAAAAAATATGATTGGTGTACATTCCAAAATTCGACATAATACTCGATTTTGGCCTTGGTTTAAGGTAAAATTTCAATCACATTAATAAATTTATTTTATGGCCTTAATAAGTGAACATTTATATTGTATGTGTAAGTTATTAGTATTTAGTTACATATTTCCTATCAACTTTGTTTAAAGAGATAATATTTATTTTATGACTTTGCATTGTCTTGGAAGCACTATTTTTATTACTCTTACAAACATTATTTTTATAAAGTGCATTCTATAATGCTTCCAATTTATTTTATGTTCACTAAACTAATATTGATGTATTTTTTATTTGGTAGGATTGTGTTGGTGCGATTGATGGAACATATATAGAAGGGGAGGTTCCTAAAGCAGTGCAACAAACATATCGTAATCGCAAAGGAAGAACATCACAAAATGTCTTATGTGCTTG